>NC_134269.1:122010556-122374306 GCF_031893055.1 Leptodactylus fuscus
GCCAAAAAACTCCATTCTAGCAGAAAAAAACCCCATTGAAGTCAATGGGAGGCTTTTTGTTCGGCGCTGAAATTCCACACCAAATTCCTCACCATTTTCCTCCGTGTGAATGGACCCTTACTATGACCTGAAGGAGCTCACATCTCAGTAATGAAAACCAATTCACAGGCAGACTTGTGTAGTTTCCCATAGCAACCAATCAGAGCTCAGCTTTCACTTTAACTCAGCAGCTTCAGTGATGAAAGCTCCATGTATATTAAGTAATAATGACAATCTTACTATGGGGCAGTTTTCACCTGAACAATATTGCTGCTCAGTAAGGCTGCTTGCACACTACATGAGTTTTCACAGGTCTCTGGGCCATGTGCAAAATTCACAGCTTTGTGCACAAAGACGTCTATGGAACTGCAAAATTCATGGCCTGGAGGCCCATGAAAAATACTATAGTGTGCAAGCAGCCATAAAGGATACCAGACGTGTTTTGTCAGTGTGTGCATGTGTATGTGCGTGCATGTGTGTGGTCCGTGTGTGTGTCTGTGCATGAATGTGATCCATGGATATGTATGCGTGTGTGCATGCATGTGTGTGGTCCATGTATATGTATGTGCGCGTGTGATCCATGTGTTTGTGCATGTGCAGTGCAAGTGTCTATGCGTGCAGCAGTTGTGTGTGCTCTGTTCGTCCGTGTGTATAGTATGCATCAATCCGAGTGTGTTTCCGTGCATGTGTGTGGTGCGCATATGGTATTTGTGGGGTGGTGTTTGTGTTGTGTGTGTGATGTATATATGGTGTTTGTGAAATGTTTGTGTGTTGTGTGTGGTGGTGCGGCCCCTTTAGCTGCGACTCTTTGGCGCCGTCGCTATAATCCATCCGTCAGTCACAACTGTTGTTTTCCCTTCAGCGCGTTCACTTTCACATTTCCCCATTATATGTATAGGGCCTAACAATCTCATGGCAGGGGGACGCTAGTGAGATGTAATGTGCACAGTATTCTGCTCCTGTGGGTGGAGAGGGGACGTGCCAAATTTCACCCAAATCGGGCGAGAACTGTGGATTTGTATAGAGCAGACTACTACAGAATGAGTTTTATATATATAGATTTTCTTTCACAGACGAAGTGACAATTTTTCATCACCTATGGGTATAGTACAGATATATGGTAGCGCAAGATAGTTTTTCCCTTTTTTGACCCCCCTTTGTTCCCCCCTGATCCATTATTATCAGTCCCCCCCCCCCCTCGTTTATCCCACCTTGTAATCTTATTTTATGTTTTCTCTTTTTCTTCCTTCTTTGCTTTATTTAGTTGGCTTTCTTGTCCCTTTTTTTTGTCCTGTCCTCTTTTTTCATTTCTACACATATGATTCACTCGCATTTGGCCTGACATTCTGCTTTTATTCATTTACATCCATACACTTTTTTTTACATTGTTCATCCCCCTTTTTGGAATGCATTTGTGGTATACATATGACGTCATCCCCCGTGACGTCATTCCCTGTGATGTCCATATTCCTTTACATTAGTGACATTTCTCATTTTACTTATTTCTCCCATGTTCCCTTATCTTCTCCGCTTTCCTGTTTCACCTATTTTCCCCTTTTTACACACGCCTCATCTACATATCCCTGCTACTTCCTCCCTTTGGAACACATATCCCTCCTACTTCCTCCCTTTGGAACGCATATCCCTCCTACTTCCTCCCTTTGGAACCCATATCTCTCCTACTTCCTCCCTTTGGAACGCATATCCCTCCTACTTCCTCCCTTTGGAACACATATCTCTCCTACTTCCTCCCCATTTGGCTGTTGGCACTTCACTTCGGTTCCTGTGAAGCTACCTCTGTATAACCCGAGTTATTGGGCTTTTATTTGCATGCCCTGACACTTCTATGCACTAGGTAAGCTTTATCTTTATTATGTCTCTCACTCCTTGCTACTCAGGTCTCTTATTCTCTAATCTCCACCATTGTTTTCACATCTTTGCACTCTGCTTTATCTATTTACTCTCATTATCTGTCCCACATTAGTCTATCTTCTTATCTTATCTCATATATTTCCAGCCATCTGTGTTTGTATTACCCCCATACACTGTATCTATCATATCATGATTTTTGCATTTGTTCTGTAGTCACACTGTTACTCCTTTCTTATACAGTACTTTTGGCATAACATAGTTCTCCTGGTTTCCTCTATATGTTTGTTTTCTACTCCTTTGTCTCTTCATTGTCTCATTACGGTTTTCATGTATATTGTATATAGTACATTTATTTATTTTCTCTATGATATTGAGCCCTGACCTTTCATTTCGCATTGCTGATTGTTTGTTCATTATTTGTTCATTATTTCTAGATAAGATAATCCTTTAATAGTCCCACATTGGGGAAATTTCAGATCTATTTCGATGAAGGTCTAACGACTGAAACGTCAATACTAGAGATGAGCGAGTACTGTTCGGATCAACCGATCCGAACAGCACGCTTGCATAGAAATGAATGGACGTAGCTGGCACACGGGGGGTTAAGCGACTGGCCGCCATCAAAGCGGAAGTACCAGGTGCATCCATTCATTTCTATGGAGCGTGCTGTTCGGATCGGCTGATCCGAACAGTATTCACTCATCTCTAGTCAAAACATTGATCTAGTTTGCCTTTTTTCAATTTTTTCTTTGCACTGTGTCAATGGCGTTTGTTTTATTGTAAAATAAATCACTACACCTTCCCAATGCAAATCTAGTGTGTGCAACAAAATTTATTTCTACTTGCTTTCAGCACCACGTCAAGTCATCCAATGGCAGTGTCGATTGTTGCTGGTTCATACATGGCGGCACCCAGTCACAGTGGATAGTCTTTTCCGTAAAATAAATCAACTGGTTGTGATTCATCTTGTAATCCCTGCGAGCCGGTAATGTGGGGAGAAAATGGCGAGCGACACAGGGAGAAAGCAGTTCTGGAAGAGGAACGTCGCTAAAGTGCCGGGAAGGTGCGTGTGACAGGAGACATGTCAGTGTATAATGGGCTGCACTGTTGTAGTGCTGAGATTCCATGACATCCCTTCATCCTAAGCAGTGGCCGCTGGAGCTCCTTCTTACCCCAGGGCTGTGACGGGGCGGGTGGTCCCGGACAGCTCTAGCTGTCAGTCACTGGTGGTATTGGACAGGGGATGGCTATGTTTACAGTGCTGAGGAGGTGTCGGTCATTGCTATGTTGACAATGTCATGGATGTGTTTACCTATAAACTTCTTCATGCTGTGTTTATGTTTATTGTATGTATCCTTGTTACAGATCTTGTATAGTTATTGTTTATACACTCCTGTTTACATTCTTGTGTCTATGTTGTAAATATTATCTATTTATTGTTTACTAGTAGGAGGACCCGGCTTCGCACGGGTATATTACATTTTATGTTTGTGTAGTGGCCCCATAAGAATTGTCCAATTTTGCACTGGTGTATTTTGTATGTGGTTTGTGTGTATGTCCATAAGCATCATGTGATTATGTGTATCTCATTTTGGATATCAGTGAAAAACCTGTGATCAGTTGTTATGGATACCTGGAGTAAAGCTGTATCTAATCCTTCCCCGTGTAGTACTGTGTTTAGATGCAAGTATCTAATCCTTGGGGAATTCATTTTTATAATATAGAGAGATATACATATATCCATACACCTGTATTACAGCCATGAGCTAAAATGATGGGAAATCCTGTACTTGTACCTAAATAAAGTGCTTCTATATGTTAATATGCTCATGAAAACCTGTAGGATCCAGTGCTGCCTTGAGGTTATGATCTGGTAGAAGCCAAATCTTCTGAGTAGAGGGATTGTCATATGATGGCTGCTCTGTTTCTGCTGTAACGCTTCTGCTCCATAGCCAATAAGTAGCTGGGATCTTTCCTTCTACTGGTGCAGGGTGGAAAGAATTCACATCACATTGGACCACTTTTCAAGTATTTATTTTGTACCAAACCAAAAAGTATTCAACTGTATCCTGTTAATTCTCACTGGACTTAATGTCTGTGAGGCATGAATACATTCTGTAGGCTACTACTTTACCACAGTGGAAGTTTTTGAGAGATAATCTACATTGGAGTCAGGTATACCGGGAAACCTCTGACTTACTGCGTGGAAAAGAGGGATAGCACTCTAAGGGAGCTTTCACACGATGTAACGCTGCGCTCATTGTGATCGTAAAAACACGTTCAGAATGAGCGCGTAAAAAGCAGCTCCCATTGACTTGAATGGAAGCCGGCATACGTGCACTCCCCATTGAAATCAATGGGAGGCTTTTTTCCCTATGCTTTCAATGTATTACGCGTGTTACATTGTGTGAAGGCTCCCTAAGGGCCCCTTCACACGGAGTATACGCTGGCTGATTCGGAACATGTAAACGTTCCGAATCAGCGTTGTTTAAAACAGATCCCATTGGTTTCTATGGGAGCCGGCATACGTGCGCTCCCCATAGAAATGAATGGGCTTCTTTTTTCCGTTCATTTCTATGGGGAGCGCACGTGTGCCGGCTCCCATAGAAAGCAATGGGATCTGTTTTAAATGCCGCTAGTTCGGAATGTTTACCCATTCAGAAACAACCAGCGTATACTCTGTGTGAAGGGGCCCTAAATGTGTGATTCTTCCACTGGCCCAAGTGGGCCCCCACTACCATAAGGCCCAGTACAAACGAATCCTTTGACTTATGGTTAAAGTGGCCTTGCTGTACAGTAACATTCTGCTCAGATAACCGCATACTTGACAGGTCTCCTGTAAAAAGCAGAGACCTTTAAGGGAGCCTTCACACGAAGTTTATGCTCCGCTCATTCTGAACGTAAACTCGTTCAGAGTGAGCAGCGTAAAAACAGCTACCCATTGAAATCAATGGGAGGATTTTTTAACTATTGCTTTTGATGTGATATGTGCGTATCACATTGAAACTAATAGGTAAAAAAGCCTCCCATTGATTTCAATGGGTAGCACGCGTATGCTGGCACCCATTGAAGTCAATGGGGATCTGTTTTTTACGCTGCTCACTCTGAACGAGTTTTGCGTTCAGAATGAGCAAGTGTAAACTCTGTGTGAAGGCTCCCTAAGACAAGATGGCTCAAAGGCCTAATGCCAGGAAGCATTATGTGTATGTGGTGCAGGGAAAATTGCAGCATCAGGCTCAGCCCCTATGACCAAATGCAGTAGTGGAAAGCGGAGTGGTTATGGAGGGGGGAAAAAAAAAATCTTTGCACAATGGATCCTTGTTTCTCTCACAAACCAACTTAAAGGACCACGAAATCTAGACAAATTAAAGAAAGAATAAATTACCTATATGACATCTCACTTCATCTCCTGAGGTTTCTTGCACTTTTTCCATCTCATAATTGGAGAGCATTAAATATAAATGACAAAAGTTGTTGTATTTTGCTCTTAGGCAGAGATGGGCAACCTTTGGCCCTCCAGGTGTTGCAAAACTACAACTCCCAGCATAAATACTTTCTTTGCTCTTCTTGGAACTTCCATGGAAGTGAATGGAGCATGTTGGGAGTTGTAGTTTCACAGCAGCTGGAGAGCCGAAGGTTGCCTACCCCTGCTCTAGGGTATCAGCCATTTTTTTCCCCTTTAAGGCGGAGGCCCCACTGTGCGAAAACGCAGCTTCTTTTGTTGCAGTTTTTTGACCCAAACTTAGCAGAGGGTTGAGCAGAAGGGAAAAGTATAAGAACTTCCTATATATTCTCCATACCCTCTGTAGCCATTTTTGGCTTTGGCACAAAAAAAGGCAACAAAATTTGCCACAAAAGAAGCTGCGTTTCCGCACCGCGGAGCCTCAGCCTTAAAGAGGACCTTTCACCTCCTGGGGCACATGCGGTGTAATGCAGCGTCTATTGCGCTGTACTGTGAGGAACGCCTCCCTCCCCTCCTGATAGTGCTCGTCCATAGACTAGTACTGGGGGGGGGGGGTGTTCCTCACTGCTCAGCGTCATGGCTGGGCAGTAGCAACGCCCCTCTCACAGTACAGTGCAATAGACGCTACTGTGAGGAATGGCGTTCCTGACTGACTGTTAGAAACGCTCTTCTGACAGTGAAGAGCTATGGTAGCGGCACCAATGGCTCTTCACCGGGGGCACAGAATGTGAAAGCCTGAATTCAGCGCACTGTCTGCTTTCTAGCGGTGTATTGTGCCCCAGGAGGTGAAAGGTCCTTTTTAATGGTAGTGCGTGTCAGCCAGATATTTTAGGAGGAAAGGGTTAGACTTTGGCCGTACACTTTTTGACTATACAGTGAGAATGGCCATTTTGTTGGAAGGAATCATCCAAGTACCTGACAGTATAAAATAAATATGACAATAGTTCAAACCATAATACCAATAGTTCAAGCAGTAATATTGTACACACAGTGACTCCATCAAGCCATAGTTCACTAACTCACATTAATAACAATAGAACCCAGCACAGCTCCACAGGGAAAGTTACCTAACTTCCCCAAACTGCTGAATTGCAAATATGTGTAGTTTCTTCTATTCCTGCAACATTATGCACATCTAGTTTTCAGGAGCTTTGGAAAGTTAAGTAACAAACAATGGCTAGGTATTCTGAATACCAGACCTTACTATTGCCTTGATACTATATGTATATATACTACATGATATGGCATACGATTGTATAAAAAGTTGGGGCAGTATAATATAAGCACCATTGGAAAACTTATAGTAAAGGGCGTATACACTACAAACATTGCTTGTAAATCCCTTCAGTAACGTTGTAGCGGAGGTTAGGCATAAGTTTTGCTGCTGAGAAAGTACAGGTTTAATCCATATGCAAATGAGGTGTCCAGAGTAGTGGGATGAGGCCCATATCTGCCAGAGCACTTGTTGATCTCACATTGGGACCTATCAGTTTTTGTTGTGGCCAATTGTGGGTGGTGGCCAAAGGTAAAATCGAGTGGTCTGGCAGGAATGGCCACTCCCAAGTGAACTGGTCAGTTCATTTCTGCACAGTAAGGGTGAATTCACACTGAGTAAACGCTAGCTTATTCTGAACGTAAAACACGTTCAGAATAAGCGGCGTCTAAAGCAGCTCCATTCATTTCTATGGGAGCGGGGATACGAGCGCTCCCCATAGAAATGAATGGGCTGCTTCTTTCACTCCGTGCAGTCCCATTGAAGTGAATGGGGAGTGCTGGCGTGTACGCTCCGGCATGAGCAGAGCTTGCCGTATACGCCGGCACTCCCCATTCACTTCAATGGGACTGCACGGAGTGAAAGAAGCAGCCCATTCATTTCTATGGGGAGCGCTCGTATCCCCGCTCCCATAGAAATGAATGGAGCAGCTTTAGACGCCGCTTATTCTGAACGTGTTTTACGTTCAGAATAAGCTAGCGTTTACTCAGTGTGAATGCACCCTAAGGCTGGACGATTTTGCCTTGTAGTAAAATTGAGATTTTAGTCTTGATTTTCTTGTTTTTCCTGAAGAAACAGAACTTAAAGAGGTATTCCCAAGAGCATCATCAGATCTATATTAGTAGATGATTGAAAGTTAATAATTTTTACAAATATAAGTAGTTAAAAATTAAAAGATTTTCTCTATCTTAGTGGTGACAGTCTTGTTGCCAGTGGATACAACCACGAATGCAGAAATGTTCTATGGTCTGGAACTTTTCAGGAAAACAACTATTATTTTCTTATTGTATTTGGGTTACCAGGCAGGGATACTACTTGTATGAGAAGATATCCCGGCCACAATAAGGAAATCATGGCTGGTTTTCTGACCTTAGAACTCACCAAAAAAAGACTCCTCATATTAAACAACCGGCCTAACACGAGGCAAACACCAAATAAACTAACATAGGCCGTATTGAGATATAACGTGCAAAAAGTTCGCATCACAATATATATATAAAAATATAAAGTTTATTTTAATTAGTAAAATTAGAATCAGCAAGGCAGATGGAATAGGATAGTGAATACACAGATACAAAGCTGGGGTAGTCACAGAAAGACCAAACACTTGCCAACTGCATGGATATTAATAAATCAATGAATAAATAATATTAAACATGTATCAAGTGCAAATCCATGCATATAGTAATATGCATTACAGGTAAGTATGATGGATATTCAAATAGAGTAGGAAGAACATGCAAATATAATTAGGTCACAGTGTACACATGCAGGTATAGTTGGATCACAGTACACTATTAGAGATGAGCGAACAGTGTTCTATCGAACACATGTTCGATCGGATATCAGGGTGTTCGCCATGTTCGAATCGAATCGAACACCGCGTGGTAAAGTGCGCCAAAATTCGATTCCCCTCCCACCTTCCCTGGCGCCTTTTTTGCACCAATAACAGCGCAGGGGAGGTGGGACAGGAACTACGACACCGGGGGCATTGAAAAAAATTGGAAAAAGTCATTGGCTGCCGAAATCAGGTGACCTCCATTTTAGACGAATAGTGGATTTCAAATCCGGGTCATATGAGAATGTGAACTTTGTGACTATGAGACAGGGATAGCTGTACAGGCAGGGATAGCTAGGGATAACCTTTATTTAGGGGGGAATGTTATTAAAAATAACTTTTTGGGGCTCTATCGGGTGTGTAATTGTGATTTTTGTGAGATAAACTTTTTCCCATAGGGATGCATTGGCCAGCGCTGATTGGCCGAATTCCGTACTCTGGCCAATCAGTGCTGGCCAATGCATTCTATTAGCTTGATGAAGCAGAGTGTGCACAAGGGTTCAAGCGCACCCTCGGCTCTGATGTAGCAGAGACGAGGCTGCACAAGGGTTCAAGCGCACCCTCGGCTCTGATGTAGGAGAGCCGAGGGTGCACTTGAACCCTTGTACACCCTCGGCTCTGCTACATCAGAGCCGAGGGTGCGCTTGAACCCTTGTGCACACACTGCTTCATCAAGCTAATAGAATGCATTGGCCAGCGCTGATTGGCCAATGCATTCTATTAGCCCGATGAAGTAGAGCTGAATGTGTGTGCTAAGCACACACATTGAGCTCTACTTCATCGGGCTAATAGAATGCATTGGCCAGCGCTGATTGGCCAGAGTACGGAATTCGGCCAATCAGCGCTGGCTCTGCTGGAGGAGGCGGAGTCTAAGATCGCTCCACACCAGTCTCCATTCAGGTCCGACCTTAGACTCCGCCTCCTCCAGCAGAGCCAGCGCTGATTGGCCGAATTCCGTACTCTGGCCAATCAGCGCTGGCCAATGCATTCTATTAGCCCGATGAAGTAGAGCTCAATGTGTGTGCTTAGCACACACATTCAGCTCTACTTCATCGGGCTAATAGAATGCATTGGTCAGCGCTGATTGGCCAGAGTACGGAATTCGGCCAATCAGCGCTGGCTCTGCTGGAGGAGGCGGAGTCTAAGATCGCTCCACACCAGTCTCCATTCAGGTCCGACCTTAGACTCCGCCTCCTCCAGCAGAGCCAGCGCTGATTGGCCGAATTCCGTACTCTGGCCAATCAGCACTGGCTAATGCATTGTATTGGCGTGATGAAGCAGTGCTGAATGTGTGTGCTTAGCACACACACTCAGCTCTACTTCATCGGGCTAATAGAATGCATTGGCCAATCAGCGCTGGCCAATGCATTCTATTAGCGTGAACTGAGTTTGCACAGGGGTTCTAGTGCACCCTCGGCTCTGCTACATCAGATTGCTACATCTGATGTAGCAGTGCCGAGTGTGCATCAGATGTGTAGTTGAGCAAAACTGACTCAGCACTGCTAAGTCTCTGCATTCGCATAGGAATGCATTGGCCAGCCTTCGGCCAATCAGCGCTGGCTCTGCTGGAGGAGGCGGAGTCTAAGGTCGGACCTGAATGGAGACTGGTGTGGAGCGATCTTAGACTCCGCCTCCTCCAGCAGAGCCAGCGCTGATTGGTCGAGTTCCGTACTCTGGCCAATCAGCACTGGCCAATGCATTTCTATGGGGAAAAGTTAGCTTGCGAAAATCGCAAACTGACAGGGATTTCCATGAAATAAAGTGACTTTTATGCCCCCAGACATGCTTCCCCTGCTGTCCCAGTGTCATTCCAGGGTGTTGGTATCATTTCCTGGGGTGTCATAGTGGACTTGGTGACCCTCCAGACACGAATTTGGGTTTCCCCCTTAACGAGTTTATGTTCCCCATAGACTATAATGGGGTTCGAAACCCATTCGAACACTCGAACAGTGAGCGGCTGTTCGAATCGAATTTCGAACCTCGAACATTTTAGTGTTCGCTCATCTCTATACACTATACATTTGAAAGCCAGGTACTATGCCTAAATATTCCTATGAAATGCATTATATAAAGAAATAATCACTCAATGTAATAGAGAGGGAATATGGATCAAAGAACTTGGTATTCCAAACGGCAAATAGAAAAATATCCACAAAGTGACTGCAAGTGTCCTAACTCAAGATTTTGCATAAAATTAGAATATTAAATACCTGAAGACATGGTGGCAAATATGGTCCGCGCTACCCAAAATCAGGTCCCCAAAACCTGAACACCTTGACGTGTTTCGCCTGCAAAGAGGCTTCCTCAGGAGGCATACAATATAAATGAACTTGGCAAACCTTTTTATACTCGCATATCAAGTGATTAATTAGTGGTTCAGGCGTCCGGAGCACGCGCACTCCATGATGGCGTCATGCGAGACGGTCCGCGCATGCGCGTCAGTGTCGGTAGCGTCATGGCCAGATATCCCGGCCAGAATAAGGAAATCATGGCTGGTTTTCTAACCTTAGAAAGGTCCTTCATTTATGGTCGTATCCACTGGCACCCGATCAAGACAGACTGTGACCACAAGATATTTAAAAGAAAATATTTAAAACTCTGCAAAATGTTAAATTACTTATATTTGCAAATATGTTTATTTTTCAGTTATCTTCAAATTTAAAAATGGCTGTGTGCATGAGAATACCCCTTTAAGTTCAGTTGGCTTGCACAGAGAGAAGAAGTCAGAAATATCTGATGCAGGCTTCCTTTTCCTAACAACCAATTAGAAATGATATTGAAGAAACTGTTGATGATAGCTAGTGGCCAGAGGACAAGCCTTTATGAAATATATTAGACTTGGATAGGTTAACATCAGTTTTACAATTGTGTTTTTCATATGATGAATTAAATAAATCTGGTGAATTGCCCATTCCTAGTGTACAGATTAAGAGTTGATTTTTCTCTACAGCAAAATTTCAGTTTGATACAATAAAGGTATGTTCACTATGTCAGTAACTGCCTCTACAACAGCATATAAGTGGTTTAGAAGAGGCTTGTGATGCTGTAAGGCTCCCTTTAAGGCTGTTTTAACACACAAAATCCAATTTGAAGACTATATATTAAATAAAAAAAAATTGTATTGAGGTCTATGGGAGGCTTTCAGGTTCAAGCCCCCTAGGGGGCTTAACAGTATTTAAAAAAAAAAAAAAAAAAAAAAAAAAGTTAAAAGATCACTATCATGCCAAGGAGTCCCAATCTCCTGACTGGTTTCAAACTGGATTTTCTAACTCAGATTCCTTGTGTGAATGGGGCCCTTACTGCATCCCTCAAGGGGGCATTCACATGGAGGAAGTTGGCGCTGATTCTGGCGCGATAACTCGCATGAGAATCCACGCAGAAATAAAGCCTCCCATTGAGTTCAATGGGTTCCGTTTTCTGCGTTGAACCCATTGAACTCAATGGGGAAAAAAGCATTCCATTGATTTCAATGGGTTCTGCACGGAAAACAGAATCCATTGAACTCAATGGGAGGCTTTATTTCCGCATGGATTCTCACACGAGTTATTGCGCCAGAATCAGTGCCAACTTCCTCCGTGTGAATGCCCCCTAAGAGTTGTGTAATCTAATATTGCAATCCTCGGACAAGAGAAGGTTGTGTGAACCTTTTCCGGTAAGTCAGAAAAGATTTGTCCAAATTAGTGTTTCTTTATGTCATATCACAGTTAGGCTGTTGCCCAATGTTACGAAAACGCTATGTTTTATGGTACCTACAGAATAAAATCTGCAGCACAAAAGTATTTTTGCAACATGTCAATTGTTCCTGTGGAAATGCTAGTGTTTTTCGTATAGGTATAATAGTGGCAAAAAGTCAGCAGTGAAAACTGTGGACTTTCTGTGAAAAACGATGTGTTTAAAAAAAAAAAAAAAAAAAAGTTTGCGCCACGGTTTTTTGCTGTTATTTGCTATGTGGGACCTTATGCTTATTCACATCTGCGTCAGTAATTCGTTTGGGGGGGTCCCATTGTGGACTCCCCCGAACGGATTATCGACGCAGATGTGAATGAGGCCTCAGTTGTACAGGGGTTTTCAGTTTTCGTCACTGTGAAAAATCAATTTTGGACCAGAAAACTCCTTCAAGCTGGGGCCTTATGGGCATAAACACCACGATTTACCCGTGGTGTAAACTCCCCAGGAAAAAATGCAGCATTTTACAGTCAGGATAAAGTGGATGGGATTCTAGCGAATCCCATGCCCACTTTGCGATTAAAATTTTTTGGAAATTGTAAAATCTCAACTATACATACAGAAATGCCGGCGGCTTCCCCATAGGTATAATTGAAACAGAAAGTCTGTAGCGGAAACCTCTTCAACATTTTTGCCTAAAGCGCTGCGGGAAGAACTGTTGCTGCCACAGTTTTTCCCGTAGCGCTTTTTTGTTGCGGGATGCCCCGTAGGGCGTTAGCCTCAGGCTTAGGCCCCACATTGTGGAAACGCAGCCTTTTTTGTTGAATATTTTGTTGCTTTTATTTGAGTCAAATAAAAGCAACGGTGTAAACCTGTGTGTATTTTAGCAAAATACACGTGTAAAAATAAGACTCCCATTGACTTCAATGACATTTTACACGTATATTTTGACGTGTTTTTTTTACACGTGTAAAAAAAATGTCATTGAAGTCCATGGGAGTCTTATTTTTACATGTGTATTTTGCTAAAATACTCACGTGTTTACTCCGTGTGAATGGGCCCTAAGAGATTCCTATATATTTCACATTTCTTTTGTAATTATTCTTGGCTTTGGCTTAACAAACTGCAGCAAAACCTACAACTAAAAAAGCTGCATTTCTGCAATGTGAGCCTTAGCCTTAGACTGAAGCTCCAAGTTGCAGAAACGCAACTTTTTTTGTTGCAGATTTTGTTGTGCTTTTTTGAGCAAAATCCAAGAATGTCTACAAAAGGAATGAGGAAATATATAGGGCGTTCTTATCTTTTTCCCTTCTGCTTAATCCACTCCTGGCTTTGGAGCAGGAAAACGCAACAAAGTTTGCAACAAAAAAAGCTGCATATCCACTGTGTGGGGCCTTAGTTTTAAATTGGTTGGCAGTGTTATAGGGACCTGGCTTTTCTCGATTAACCAATACATGCTAACAAATTTTCTGGGAATGGATACCAGCATACAGTAGAAAAGGAAATTTCTGCACCTGTCCTCTTACTCTTTTTGAAACCATTCCAGTGTGAACCAAACCCAAGATCTGTTCAGACCTGAAATAAGGTCACTTGAGATGAAGATTGCACAATTTTACTATGTATTTCCTTGTATTTCTAAAGGTGTGTCGCTGACCTGGTAGAAGGCACACCTGAGTTCACCTTCTAGTTTATTAGCTTTCATGTGTAATTGTTTCAACTCCTCACGATTCATGTGATGTCAGGTTTTTGCCAGTGAATGAAGATCTTTGATTTTAGCTAGAGAGGCCGACTAGGCCCTATTTGTAGAAAGCTGGTGGTTCACTAAAATGTGCTAGGATATTTACCATCCTCTGCCCTTTTGTCCATTATTTTTTTTATTTGTTTTTTGTTTTATTGCTAGTGTTGAGACAAAGCCAGCATAAGGGTAAGTTCACACAGAGTTTTTTTTTTTTATCAGGATTTTGAGTCCGTATCCCGGAAAAAGAAGCAGCATCTAGTCGTAGCCTCCGCCTCAGGTTCCGGTCCAAAAAACCCCGTGTAAACTTGCCCTAAGGCTGCTGTAGTTAGGAGCCTGTTTTGCTGCGTCCTGGCCCATTCACTAGTAGGGGCTAGCTGTTACTATCATTAATGTGCTATTTTCTTACATAAGTTACTTCTACTCATAAAGGTATAACAAGTAGGTATCCATTAATATTATAACCTTTGTATAGTAATTTGGAGCTTAGAGTAATAGTGTTATAAATGGTTTACATGAGAAGCTGTTTAGTATGGTTTTATACTGGAGTCCAGTTGAGACATGAAGCCTGCTATAACACGAACAGTAAAAAAATAAAAAATGTAAAGGGGTCTGTGCAAATATTCTTCTTTTTCCCACGGATCGTACTCTTACAGAAGAATAGTTATATTGTGAAAGAGTCCTAAATCATTGTACGGCTGTGTTCACACCATGCTTTTTGATAGTTTTAAATTGTAACCGGAGCCTAAGCTGTAGTCGTACTGATTTAAGCTGTACAATTAATGATAAAAAGCATGTAGCAGCATGTAGAATTCTTATTATAATACTTGCTAAGGTATATAGGAAGCTGTGTGAGTCACAAGCTCCTTAGAAGTTTATTTTTTGAAATTCTGAATTCTTTGTAACATTTTTGTTTTTATGTTTTTCCCTACAAATTAGTATTCAACATGTGTATGGAGCTCAACATCCACCTTTTGATCCCCTGCTGCATGGAACGTAAGTAGATTTTTTTCTCTTTAGTCCTTTTATCTTCCCTTCTATTAAAAATAGAATAAAAGGCAATGGGCAAGCTTTTAGCTCCATTTTATGTGTTATGGACAGTTGACCCACTTGTTTTGTTTTTCTTTTTCTCTCTCACTGTGGATGTAACAATGAAAACAAGACTTTTTGAAATGTAGAATTTAACGTTTTGCTTTTCTATTTCTTCTTTGTAAAGGATAGTTATTGATCTGTGGCACACTACTACAGTGAGAAATCGTTTGGTGTGTACTTTTGGCATACAATTTGTTCTCTATAGGAATACACTGATTGACTGATGCAATGTTGTTGATTTAAGGCTGTTAGACTGATATTTTGGTCACACACCAGATATTCTCAAGGACACATATTGGTGCTTATACATTTAGACAGAGGAAAATTAGCTAGAGGGGGGATCCATGGAAAGGAGAGTGCAGCTTTTATTTAAAGGGGTTGTCCAAATGGGAATAGTTCTTGCCTTACAAAAATAAATGAAGTGATACTTGCCTCACTGATCTGCCACATATCATGACCCGGTACTTATTGGATCCCTGTTGTCAATCACTGGCTGAGGCAGGCCACTGTGCCACCAGTCATTGCACAGTATGTGCTTTTTCCTGTCTTTTATTATATGTTGAGTAGGAACGTGGAAATGGGACAGTTGAGTGTCAAATTTTTTTTGACTGGACAAGCCCTTAAATATTTTTATTTGTTTATGACATCTTCTTGGATTCAACTACAAAAGGAACTAATGTCCAGACTCTCTGAGATAGAAACCAAATGATTGCATACAATGAAGAATAGAGTAAAAAAAAAAAAAGGAAGTAGTTCTCAGCAGATACACTGTAAATAGAATCTGTAAGGCAAGGTTCACACTAGCGCTCAGGGATTCTGTTCCCCATTCCACTTTAAAAATATGGAGAGGACTTCGCACTCTGTATTTTTCAGCGCTTTTCGGTTGGAAAACCAAGCGGACCCCCCAAAGTGAAATCCGAATGCAGGTGTGAACCTAGCATAAGTAGCAATTTTTTTGTTCTCTGCTTTTGGAAACCATTTAAATAATGAATTAAGGAATTTGGACATCCATGATTTGGAATCCCCTGTGAGCCAGAACAGAGAAGTGTTCATTAGAGATGAGCGAACAGTAAAATGTTCGAGGTTCGATATTCGTTTCGAGTAGCACCTCAATATTTGACTACTCGAATCGAATATCGAACCCTATTATAGTCTATGGGGGGAAAATGCTCGTTTCAGTGGTAGGCAACATTCGATCAAATTATACTTACCAAGTCTACGAGTGAGGGTCGGGCAGGATCCTCTGAGAAGTCTTCTCCTTGCAGCGTCCCCGCAGCATCTTCCGGCTGTTCATTCATTCTGCCAGGCATCGGGCCTGGGCAGAGCCGACAGAGCAAGGAATAATCACGCATCTCATGTTGTCTTTCAAAGACAGCAAAGGATTGTGTGTATCCAAAAGATTTACCAGACACATTCTCAAGAATACAGCTAAAGCCTCTTTCACATCTGCGTTGGTAATCCGTTCGGGGAGTTCGCATGGGTATCCCCCCCCCCCCGAATGGAATACCAAATGCATTAGAAACTGGTGTACTGTGAAAGCACATGGACCCCATGTATTATAATGGGGTACGTGTGCTCTCCGCGTGCTGCCTGCACGAATCATGCAGACATGAAAGTAGATCATGAATTACTTTTCTATCCCTATTATAGCCTATGGGTTCCATGTGCTTTCACTGCACACCGCTTGCCAATGAGTTTGGTATTCTGTTCGAGGGGGTTCCCCATGCGGCTTTCCTGAACTGATTACCAACGCAGATGTGAACGAGGCTTTAGCTGTATTCTTGAGAATGTGTCTGGTAAATCTTTTGGATACACACAATCCTTTGGTGTCTTTGAAAGACAACATGAGATGCGTGATTATTCCTTGCTCTGCTTTCCTATTTGCGACAATTTCTCCCTATCAGCAGTGCTTTATTAATATGGCTATTGACTTCATTTTCCGTTTGAGACTACTGTGCCCTCTTTCAGTGGTGTGACTATCTCCTGTATGCTCCGATTGGTTTTATTTATTTATTTTTGTGGTGAACCCCATGGTTTGTCTATTAACTCTGTGCACACGAATGAGTGCTCTGTCAGGGTGCTGGCCATGTTTTTAACGGCTAGAACACTGACCCACTATTTTCTAGGGCTCATACACACGCCTGTGTGTTATCACTGGTCTGTGTAGGGCGTCATGAGCTCAGACACACAGCTTCAGACAAGTTCTATTCCTATCTGTTTTGTGGCCTCAGATTGCTGCATTAATTCAGTGGGTCCATGGAGGATCCATGCACTGTTAATGCTTCTGTCCCACAGACTTGTTGCTGGACAAATTTTTGTGCATTTAGCTTTATAGTAAAACACCAATTATGTAGCATTAGAGATATATCATTGTCTTTGGCCATTCCTTTAGTGCTAACATCTGTGATTCGCGTTCTTAGACTTAATGGACCAAATTTACTTTAGTGATTACAAGTAGATGGTGATGTAAATGTGGCACATCTAGTTTGAGCTGAAAAATGTTCTCACCTGCTAGACATGTGGGAGTGTCTTCAAGGAAAAGGAGGGGAGTTGTAAAACTCTGCCTAACTCTGGGCCTTTGTTGCTCTGCTGGAATTTTTTTCTTTTTTTATTAACTACTTGAAATTTATCACATGTTGATTGTAAGGCACAGGGCTGGTGCAAGGTTCATGTGAACCCTTGGGCGACAGAGCCTCATTGGGCCCCTGCAATGGAATTCATGTTGCAGCAAGTGAAATGGCCGGGACTGGAATAACTACAGGGCACCTGCTGTAAGCACTGCAGATTTCTTCCAGTTCTCAATCCTATGCATTGCAAAGGTTAAAAACAGTAGGTGGAACCGACAAGAATAAATAACTTGTAGGGGGTTTAAAACCAGCACTGCAGGTCACTTTGTGCTGTGGGTTTTAGTTGTCAAATTTGGATGTGATTCATTAAAATCTCATCCACTACACTGCTACTGTAGATAACTGAGAGCTAGCCTCTGACAGGTATGTGACAGCTAACCCACTTCTATTACTGTCCATGTGGCCCCGACCTTAATTGGCTCAGTCACATTTATTCTGGTGCCTAAGACTGTGTTCATTATATTAATTTCACTGGTTGTCTGTCATGTCAATTATATTCAAACATGTTAGAAATTACAGTCCATCCTTATTTTGATTAATCAGGCTAGGTTCACAAGTCCAATTTTCTGTTCCGTCACTGGGACGTAAGAATGGACTGAGCAGGAAAGTATGGATCCATCTACAGATGGACAATAACAAATTTCGAGGGACCTCATTGGCTATAGGTTTGTCATATGTTTTCTGGCTTTTCACTGTATGCATAACCTTTTGGCCCCGTTCAAGAGAGGAAGGATTTTGGCACAGAATCCACATCCTAATCCGCCCCCTCACAATGGTGGTCTATGTAGACTGCTAGACTGCAGGCGGAATCTGCGTCTGATTCAGCCACGGCGTCCACCTCATAGCAGCCCGCTCCTAACTAGGCCCATTCATTTGGGGCCTAATCTGGAGCGGAAAGTCACGACGGGATGCCGTGCACTGCATCGGCATCCCATTGCGGCAGCCGCGATGGAATATCCACACGCGGAATTGCGTATAAACTAAGCCTTTCATCTGCAATTTACAATGGACCTAACTGAGCCTCTGAGGCAGATGTGAACGTAGTCTAAAATATGTTAAACAACATTTTGATTTGTACTGATTTACTTCAAATATATAAAATTGTATATTATTGATCTATATAATACTACAATATACATTATATATGATGTGCATACACAAAATATGTACGTTTGCACATTACATTCATACAGTATTCACAGTAAATATACTCAGATTACATACATACATACATAAGTACATTTACCTTATATACTGAATTGGAAGCAGAGCTTCTTTTGTGGGGAACCCCAAAATCAGCAGCTTGAGGTACACATTAGGAAGAGAAATCTAGGTATAAATTTTTTTTTTTTTTTCTTTCCCATTTCTGCTTTTTGTATACTTAGGAGGCCATCAGGTTATATATTGAACCTTTTCCCACAAACTGTATGTGTCTTCTCAGCTCCTCCTCCAAGTTCACTATTGCAGTAATAGGGAATCCCGTCTATTAATGATAGTGTTGAGTGAAGCATCTCACTGCAAAGTAACAGCCATCCTTCCCTTGTCTTGGTTATACAGCACATTTCCATCTGTTGTCAAGACATGGTCTACATAACAATGTCTGCCAATGACTGTTCCTGGGTCAGGCCTCCTCATACTTGTCAGGTTAAGCTATTTGATTGTTGTTTCTCATCCACATCCTGAATACCATGTGCTGTCAATGTGAATTACTTGTTTCTGTTTCAAGAAATATTTGAAAAGAGAAATGTGATTTATATTAACAGCTATTAAATATTTTATGAAAAGGATTGAAAATGTTAGATACCTCGTTGTAAGCGTGAGTGATTTTTATCTCCTAGGATTTGGAAATGTGCTGAAGAAACTGCCGTTAAATACATTCTGAATAATAATCTCATGGTGTCGCTGTCATTTTTCATTTTTTATTTTACCACAGTATGTGATCTTGGAAGATGTATAAAATACGGTACCACTCAGCAGCATACTCAAGGTGGCTGTGGTATACATTTTTTATGATCATTAAAGGTGACCTGTCACTATAAATATGTGTTTGCTTTGGTTCAGCAAGTTGTAGCATTTTATGTTTTATTTGTATTAAGGTCTTCTTATGAACCAGAATGACAAACTGGACACAGATCTTTCTTACAACTTTAATTGAATATGTTAACGTAAACCATGTATAACACTGCAGTGTATTATCAATAGTTATATCTAGAGAAGTCTGCAGTCAGTTCCACATGTAACTAAATGCTTTTGTGTAAAGAGAAACTTTGAGAATTGAACAGTGTTCAGTTTGCTAATATGAACATCCCGGCAACTGAGTATATTGCTGCTCCATGCATGATCTGTACACACAGTATATAGCCAAGGATGTGATGGAAACTGTATACTGTGATAAGCATTTCACTGAAAAGGATAGGTCACATTAAGACTAGATAATTAATCCAATTAATTAGGTTAATGTAGCATTTTTGAATAAATTCTTATTTTCATCAGAATCTTGGGATTGATAATTACTTTCCAGTAATTGAATTTTTCCCATATAGCACAACAGTACCCATAGAGGGATCTGCCCACAAGAACAAGAAATCTATGATAAAAAAAAGCTGTACCCCCCCCCCCCCACCCCCGAATGTTGTTTTCCAGAAGAGAGAGACTCCAAATAACTTGTAACATAAGACATTTGGGTCAAAAAGGTAGTGTGTGTGTGTGTGTGTGTATTGTCAGGGTCTGGGGTTGCTAGGTGGGGTGGCATAGACACACAATTCCAGTTTATTTAGTCCAAAACAAAGGTAGAGTTTTATTTTCACTCAAAAAGGTAGTGCAGCAACAAAAGGAAACAATACAAAAATAAATACCTGCCCGGCTAGGCTCTAACTAAACATAGAATAGGTTACCTCACCTAGAATAACAGAAATCCAAAAAGCCAGTAGAATCATTCAGGATACAGCTCCCAAAAATATGACCTCTGTTTGCTCTCCAGCCAAACTCTGCCTTGACGAGGAGATTCTCTGCTAATGAGTCGCTGCCGGATCATTCCCTAAGTGTGGACTGGAGGGGGGTGGAATGACAGGTCCCACTACCAACCTACCTGTCATTCCGAAAAATCCAGCCCAGTATTGAGCATTTACCTGCTGAGAACAAATATTCCTGGAGTTTTCTCATCTCACCCACCTGAGTAGTCTGGGTGAGCTGTACACCCTCTCCATTACCTGACCAGCCATCGGCTTACAGTATATATATATATATATATATATATATATATATATATATATATATATATATATATGGTAAGGAACGATCATTTTTCCGTTCAGCTACAACAGCACCCAGAGAGAAAGTAAAATAGGAGAATTAGGGCAAGACCTCCACTTGCAGAACTTTTCTACCAAAACAGAGATCAGCAGAAGCTCAAATGTCCAACCTATAGTGTTGAAAAAGGTAAAAGATCAAGTTGCTAGAGATAAATTTTTATAGAAGAGTCGGCCCACTCAGCCCAGGAAATGGCTACTGTCCTAGTTGAATAACCTTTGAGCCCTAATGGGGAAGGAAGGCCCAAAGAACTGTAAGCCAGGGAGATTGCTAGATTTGCCCACCTTTCCAGACTACTTTTAGGCTAAGGCCCCACAAAAAAAACCCGCAGAGAAAACGCTGCGTTTTCTGTCGTAGATGAAAATGCGCATGTACATGCATTTTTTCATCGCATTCTTCAGTTTTGCGCTGAGGAAATTCATATGAGTTTTCTGTTAATTTTTTTCATCGTGTTTTTGCCTTAGCCTCAACCAAGCAAAACAGTGAGTTTTTGTCTGTGGATTTTGATGCTTTGACGCAGCATTTCTGTGGAGTTTCCACAGCACATGTATCATGCTGCGTTTTTGCTGCGGTTTTCACACTCTCCATAGAAATCCATGGAGGGGAAAAACTCAGCGTTTCCGCAACTATAATTGACATGCTGCGTCTTTCAAAAAATGCAAACGTTTTTGAAAAACACAGCTTTTCCACACCGTTTTTTTCTGTAGGGTGGGGCTGGGATTAGACAAAATTGCATTCACTATGCTGGTACTGTAAAACGCAGCGTTTTATTCCGCTGCATTTCCGCAATGCTCAAAATCGCAGCGTTTCCATCCAGTGGGGCCTTAGCCTTAGAGGCCACTTTCCCTTTGTTGGACCTGAATAAAGAACAAAGAGGGAAATAGATTTTCTCCCGGTGGAAGTAGAGGACAAGTACCAGATGGACTAGACATTACGTTACATCCTAACAATGGTATTCTTGGTTTATTACACAGGATAGTACACAGGGAAGGGATCTGTGGAATTTATAAGCTACTTTTGGCAAAAAAACACCTGGTCTGGTTTAATTATTCTGTCATCTGTAGTGACAGTAAAGGATTAGCAGATAAAGGTTGGACTTGATGGACTAACTACTTCATCCAACCTCATCTAATATGTAACTATGTATGTATGTAACTATCCTATTTGTTGGGCCAAAGTAAGACCCACTAAATGAATCATTTTGAGGGACAGATTTTAATAGAGATAGAATCCAAGGGTTCAAAGGGAGGTTTGGTTAAGGAAGTAGAACTAGATTCCAATCCCAGGGGAGTAAACTTAGAAAAAGCTATTGGTCTTCTAGAGGAAGCCCTGATGAACCAATGAATCTAAGGATCGTCAGCCAGTTTAGAAGACCACTTCAGGCTGAAACATGAACTTTTAAGGTGCTGGTAGAAAGTCCCTTTTCTAGACTTTTCTGAAGAAACTCCGGAGGAAACCCCTATGAACTCAAAAACCGTAACCAAGTTCTAACATAGATTTTAGTAGTAACCAGCATCCCATTTTTAGAAGAGTAGTAATTAGTCCCTGAGAAAACCCATGGGCCTGAAACAGACAGGATCCTTAACCTGGTGAACCAGGTTCTTCTTGGCTGAAAGGTGGCAATAAATACAACCCTTGCTTGATCCTCCCTGATCTAACTCAACACTGTTGGAATGAGAAAGAAGGGAGGAAAAGCATAAGCTAAATTGCAATCCCACCTGCGGGACAGGGAGTCCATCCCAAAAGGGGATTTTCCCCGAGTGTAGTGCAAAAAAAAATTGTCACTTTCCTGTTTTACCGACTGCCACATAGATTGAATTCTGGGCCCCCCAAGCACTGGTGATCTCTAAAAGATGAACGGTTTAAGTTCCTGACATGAAGAAAACGAGGCACTTTTGGACTATGTCCTTAGGGGTTAAAGAAGGTATAATTTTTATTCTACTATCCACAAAAACCGCACTATGGAAGCAGTTTAAAGTAGGTTAGGGAAGTTATAGAGTCCCTTTAAATTATGATGGACATTAACAAAACTTGACAGATCCCATTAACTCATATTGGAACAGTCGCGTTCCTACCTGATGACTGACATTTTAGCTGGAAAAAAAAAAAAGTGCCACGTTCTGTGGTGTGTGTATGTGTATATATATATATATGCACACACACACACACACACACACACACACACACACACACACACACACACACACACACACACACACACACCGTGTTTCCCTGAAAATAAGTCATCCCCTGAAAGTAAGACATGGGGGAGGTTTTGTTAAATTGCCTAATATAAGGCACCCCCCGAAAATATGACATCCCCAAAAAAACACTGCAGCCGGCTGAACACTGTGCACGATGTTCCGTGTGCACAGGAAAGCCGGCTGCTGCCTCTGCTGTGATACCACAGTTCCTGCTGCTGTAAGATGAGCTGGGAAAGCATCGTATGCTGCGGGGAGTCCACTCTCCCAGCTCATCCCACAGCAGCCGGAACAGTGGTATCACAGCAGAGGCAGCAGCCGGCTTTCCTGTGCACACGGAGCACAGCGTTCAGCTGGCTGCAATGCCCACTAAGTGAGGCTCTCCAGTGCAACCGCCGGAAGCCTCACTAATCTCTGCTAAGCCCCGCCCACCACTTCCGCCACCGTGACCAACGGCAGCACCAGCACTGCTACGAAGATGGTGAAGGTAACTAGCATACACCCCCCACACACACACACCTCTTGCACCACCTACAACCGGCAGTAATGCTGGAACTCCGCTAAGGAAGCGCCGGCATGACTGCCGCTCCAGCTGCTCCATAAGACATCCCCCGAAAATAAGACAGGTCATATATTTCGGAAGAGAATTTAATATAATACACTGTCTTATTTCCGGGGAAACATGGTATATATATAATATATATAAAATTTCTTAACTGCGAATATGATTGAAACTGCAATGGAGGGTCTCAAGAGATCCTACAATGCAGATGTGGACAGAGTCTTCTATGCTTACGTGTAAAATGTAAAAGATAAACACCGAGCACACTTTATAGTGTGGATAGTCTATTCACCTTTTTAGATAATTGTAATGAATGTATCAGACCTGGTGGCCTCTCACCTGGTTTGGTTGTGACAGTGTGCAATTCTTAATAAAATCTATTGGACCTGTGAGCGCCGTCCTGCACTATTCCTCTACGTGTAAAATGTGACTTGCAAGAGGATTATCATTCTAAAATACAATACGTGGCATGGATAGCTGGAGGTAGATTTTCTTTTGAAGTGGCAGGTTCTCATGAAGACTTCTGGTGACTATGTTACAAATTAAGTGTTTATATTTGGAAACAAAACCTGTAATGTGCAGTTATATAGTATATAATAAAAGCTCCAGACAGTCGTCGTACTGTACGTAGTTTCCAAAACATTTAACACATCACTATTCATCGTAAAGCCTCCAGTAGAGCGCTTGGAGTATCCATGTGTGTACGAACTGCATGAAGTTCAATTAGCTTTACAACTCCCTCCGGGATATTGATTACAGACCAAAAAATGTAACTTTGTAGAAATGTTAAATTGTAAGCAGTTATTAACCGGTAACAATATGGCTATTGACTGAAGTGAAATGTGAAGTAGTGCTATGGATTCTGTGACGCCCTATGAAATGGAGGCTAATGTGACTGAAATTGGTAAAGTCTGTGGTCCACGCTGACAGAGTTGGCATACTAAGTGGCTTGTTTTGTTACTATTGATTTGAGGGTAGCTCATATAGACATGTTTTCTTGATGGGATTTGATTTATTTTTTTCCTACTTTTTGCACTACTTTTTAATAAGGAACGTGACAAGCTATATGTATTGCTAATGATTTTGCTGAAATAAGAACGTTTGTATGAATGGTTAGATTAGCTTCACACGGCTGGAGAGCTCAGAATAGGTATCTGTTGAATTTCAGTCTGAATTTGGAACGTGATGTCACTTCCTGAGAAGATAGCAGCCATGTTTTCCCAAATCCTGTACAGCTGTTTTTGCTACAGATATTTCAGCTGTTTCTGCTACACTTTTTTGATGCCTTTGTGGTTCTCCATACTGCTCTCTACTTTATACTTCCTCTTGAAACACAAGAAAAAAACTGACAGCCCAGAAAATTATTGAATGCAGTGGCAATCCAAATCAGCCAGTGCTTGACATTTCGTATGTGACACTGATCTCTTTAAAGGGTTTTTCCAGCTTTTTAAAATTGGTAATAGATTGACAGGGGTCCTACTGTTTCCCTGTGAGCTGCAGTGCTTACTTGTCATAGTGACTACTACAGTTATTATCCCTTTCAGGTCTATTGGGCAAATGCTGCACTACTCCCTACAGCTGCTATTAAAAGTACATGATTGAAGCTCACATGGTGGGAACAGCTGATCTGCAGAGGTCCTGGCATTGAAACCCCATTATTCAGGCCTAGACTTTAGACAGCTATTCCTTCCGACCTCTTGTTCCATACACATACATGCTCAAGTTGGCTAAGCATGCATGTATTCTCAATAGGGAGAGGAAAATAAGCTAATGGCAGACTCCTCCAGTGTTGGCTTTTCTCCATTGAGATCAGAACTTTCAGGCATATTGGTTTTCTATACTATTATACACATTATATAGTGCTGGATCTTATATATTTGGTTACTTTAACACTTCCTGCTTTGTAGAGATACATTTTAGCTGTCACTGTATTGTCATCACAGAAAGGATTACAATACAATGTAACCGCTTTACAATAAAGTTAGAGACAGATAACAAGGGCTTATACCAAGGAGACGGTAGACATAGCTCAAATCAAAACTTAAGTTTTATTTATTCTTCCTGCTTTTCTTTCCCTTATTCTTTCTTTAGAATATATAGGTGGTTTTTACTACAAACATGAGCAAAAACTGCATCAAACTGCTCTGTGCAGGATGTTACCGCCAAGATCAGTGGTTTTGACTGGTGGAAATAAGTGATATAGTTTGAGGCAAAAGTAAGAAGATCTTGAATAATGTAATTTAGTCTAGCAGGCCAGTGACATGGCAATACAGAATTTCTTGTTCAATAAGGCACACATCTTAGAAACTAAACAATTAACTCTTTTGGCATATGCACGATCCTTCTAAGAAGATCTAACTGTGCTGTATAGGATTTTTTAGACCATACTAAACCATTGTAGCAATGTGATTTCTTTGTCAGAAGAACCGTATCTAAGGCCCGGTTCACATCTGCGTTCGGGCCATTCCGTTTGCGTATCTGGAGAGAAGTCCTGCAAGCAGTTCTTTTCACTCTGTATTTTTTTTTGTGCGGAAACCACACGGACCCCATTATAGTCTATAGGGTCCGCAGGTTTCCTTTGGTAACCACTTTTTTATGCGGACAGGTTTCCATTTTGAAGGGGTCCCCAAGTGGACTTCTCGAACGGAAACTTGAACGCAGATGTGAACCGGGCCTTTAGAGCATGCTGTGAAACATTCTTTGAAGGGTCACCAATCTCCTGCACGTGGTAGAACTCCTTGGATCAATTTCCAAGGAAGATGAGCTGCAATGCATCAACCAAAACAAAAGTAGTTGGTAGTTATTTGTAAGTAAGAAGTGTGTTGATACACCATTGTACCATTTAGCATAGTGATATGTTTTATGTGGTAGAGGGGCATTTGGTGCCTTCTCAGGGTCCCGATAGTAACTGCCAACAATGCATCCCCAATAACTATACCCCTTGTTTTGAGGAAGTGAGAAGCGTGTTGTATTTGCTACTCGTCTGAGTGTGGGGATCCAAGCGCCAGGACTAGAGGCCATAGTCAGTACTGCAATCTAAATTTCATATTGGAAATAGTCAGAGAAATCAAGGGTGTTCCTTTACTTTCATTATTAAACCCTTTTCTGCCTGCAATATGAAGCTGAAATATTTTAGCGTTTCTCTTACCAGGGGCTGAGGATGACCTCCGCTTTAACTTGAAATGCTTTCACAGTTGATTTGTGCTGCTTTAAACTCATCAGAAATAGCAACGCTCTCGAAGGTGTAAGTCTGAGGCAGACTGAACTAAGGTTGAATTTTTTTTTTTTGTACGTTTGGTTATCTTTCATCTATTAAAAAAAATAAAAATAAAATCACATTATCACATCTCTGCATCACAAGCGGCACATGGTCTTATTGTAATGAAATTCTTTGAGTGTAGAAAACTAGGGAAGTATATAAAAATATTCTCATTCTCACATTGTCAGAAAAAAAAAAAAAATGTTTTCTCTTCTAGTCCCACAGTGTACAGTAAAAATGAGTATACATTAACAGTGTTTGTATAATTGGCCACCTATGTGTATTATACGTAATGTTGCATGAACCAGTGACCCAGCAGTCATCTTTCACTGCACATCTCTGGAGTGCACTGTGAAGCAAAGCATAATGAAAAACTAAATGGTACCTCTGATCATAGGGTATATAGACAAATATTATATTGCATTACATTATCTACAGTCACAGTTGTTCCCACTGCAAGGCAGGGTGATTGAAATATTAGAGATCGTGGTAAAGAAATTTAGATACCCTTCAGTTTGCCTGTACTGCCAAGCATTCCACTGTTCATAAGAAGTGTTTCATTGTGACTAGTAATAGATCAAACAGTTAAAGGGCTTTTCTCATGAAGACAAAAAAAAAAAAAAGTTTGGAATGGTTGCTGTCAGCCCTACATAGAAATGTGATTTTGGCATTTTTACTGATCACGTCATTCCTATTGTTTTCAGTACATGGTAAAGTCCTCAGTTGAGATGAAACACGTAGGAGGAGGTACAAGTGAATTAAGTGGAAAGTTATTGTATATGTAAATTTGACTATTTTTAGATTAACTGCATACAGTCATTTTTTTCAGCTGCTTATTCAGCAGGATTTTTTTTTTTTTTTTTGCTTCAGATTCTTGATTTAAGGTTCTTTTTACCTACTTCTACTGTTTTTGCCTGAAGAGCTATCTGGTTTCTGGGTACAATGACTGCTTAGATGTTCTGAGTCCTAGTGATTCTAATGGCTTTCAGAAGTTAGCTGAAACACTGGGGACATGCAAAACGGCAGGATAGTTTGTCTAACTATATCCATGTAGGGTAGGGCAATTCTTGCCTAAAAAAAATATAAAAATCAATTTTATTTGAACTAATGGGCGATTTTTCCATTTTAATCATGGCGTTGATGTTAAAAGCTAAAAAAGTGAGGTCACCCAGGGGGAAGGAGTCAGGTATATTTGCAGGCTTCCTTAGCCTACCACTTGACTATTGACTATAGTGTAGAAACTGCTCACCATAGTTTGTAATGGACATTTTGGTAGAATATATCAGATCAATTTTAATAATTCTGATGAAAATTCCTTGCAATGGCAAATCATTTGAATTATATGCACAGCCCTATATCCAAGACTTGGCATGTAGCTTGGCGTGCAGTTCTTCCAATTATATTTTATTAAAATTAGTTTTGGTATGGCTTTACAAGATTATTTTTGTTCCTTTTTTATATTGATAACCTCAACTCAGGATAGATCATGAATTAGGGATCAATCTGATATCCTGGACCCTTGCTGATCAGCTGATTTTAAGTGAGTGCTGTGACCTTGTCACTGTTTATATTTCATGCCTTCTGTTTTATAGTGGCCATGCAATATAATTACAGCCTTGTCCCCTAGAACTGAATAGGATGAGGCTGTCATTATATTGCACGGCCTAGTGTAAACTGTGAAAGGGTGATGACATTTGCATCATGACTACTGCAAACCTCTGATTATCAGGGATCTTGGGTGTTGGACCTAAACTAATCTCTTTTTGATGAGGGTAAGGCATCAATTAAAAAAAAAGAAACCACAACAAAAAAAAAAAAACGGATTACCTTTTTAAGTTCTAGTAATTTTGTGATTTATCTCAGTAGGTCTGATTCATTGTTATGTTTACAGTTTTCCCTCCTTGTGTTTCATAGTTTAAGCAAAACAGTTCAGAAGACTCAAACAACACCCATGAAATTGAAAAAAGTCACTACTTTTCAAGAATTTGAAAGCAACACAAGTGATGCCTGGGATGTTGGCGAAGATGATGACGAACTTTTGGCAATGGCAGCAGAAAATTTAAATACTGAAGTGGTTATGGAAACTGCAAACAGAGTAATTGAAAACCATACAAAATTACAAGAACAGAGCAAATTCCAAGAGTCCCAACATTCTGAAGACAGATCTGTCAGACATGAAGAGCTGCCCTCCTATATTAATATCGACAGTAAAATTGTAAAATCAGCCAGTGAAAGTCAAATTCCTAATCCACCTGGTATGTACATTTTAGTATTACCGTATATTCAGTCACTGTGTGTTTTGTAGGGAGTCTGTCGCCAATACACTTTATTTCAAATAAGTCCTGCATTGTAGAGGACATTCATTATGCTGAACACCATCATATGGAAAAAAAAAAGTAAGGAAACTCCATGGTCATGTGCAAGACTTCAACATGTGGCATCATAGCAGTAAGACTGAAAGAGGCTCTCAATCCAGGAGGGAAACTTAAACTGGAGACGGAGCCCTGAAAGGTTCTCGTATTCTCATTGCATTTAAAAATGGTGTTTTTAAAGGACTATCTAAGGCCGGTTCACATCTTCCGTTCCCCTCTCCGAATGGAAAATTCAGAGAGGAAAGTCCTGCAAGCAGCACTTTTTTCTTCGCCTTATTGTGCAGAAACCACATGCACCCAATTATAGGCTATGGGGTCTGCGGATTTCCTTAGGTAACTGCTTTTTTATGCGGATTAGGTTTCTATTTGGGGGGTTCCTCAAGAGAACACCCTGAACGGAAACCCATGCGCAGATGTGAACTGAGTATGATGGCGCTCAACATATTGCACAGTGTACTATGGCTAGTTTGATATTGAATTTCCTGGTGACAGAAGCTGGAGAATGTACTAAACTTTCATAGTGTTTTGCAGCATTGCACACACTTAAAGAGAAATTGTGACATAGGTGATTTGGTCATCGTTTAGTCTTTGCTGTCTAATATTAGGAGCTAGAAGATGTAATGGCTGATTAGAATAGTCACTGGCACCGCTGGTGTCTACTATTAATGCTACGTACGACCATGTTTTCCCATCATAAATATGTTGCTTCATATTCTGTTAGGTAGACAATAATATACAACCTTAACATAATAAGACTAGTTATGAAATATGCACACTTTATATTAAAAATCTTGTAGTAGTTGAAAGCTTCTGCTGCTTTGAGCATTGTAATGGTTTTCATGTACGGGGGTAATAACAGTTTAATGTCCATTTCCAGCACTAATTACTTGCAAGCACCAAGGTAATAGAATTCTTCTTCACCACAGACTGTAATTACAGACAAATCTCCAAACCACATTTCTCAAAGGATCACCGCCTAAAAACAAAGCTCCTGTGCACTCTATGAAATAGTTTTTGTTCTTTGAGTACAGTGAAATGTAACTTGGTTTTTGGAAATGTAAAGAGTTGTATGATATTAGAAAACATGGCTGCTTTATTTCCAAAGGCAACACTATAATGTGTCTTGTTTGTTGCTTAGCCCTGCTTAAGTGAATGTGATTGAACTGCAGTTCCAAACACCGTAAAAGATCAAGTGATGTAGTTTCAGGCAAGTTTTTCTAGCTTCCTACAACCTCTTTATAACCCAATAAGGAGGTAGCCTTTTTCAGTTATCTAAAAGCCTTGACCTGCCTTTTTTTTTTAGTTCAGTTCTGTATGATGGCTTCTTCTTTTGTAGGAGTTGTAACCAAGACTATGGCAACTTGGAAAACTACAAGTCTCTTGTCATTTACTTATACGGCTTCTTTTCAGACCATTGTGTCTCTATGCCAAACCTATATAACCATGGGCACATGCAAACACAATCAAAAGGTTCTGTGTGCAACAATACCACTAAAATACCAACAATCACAAAGACCACCATGTAATAATAAAATGTAATCCTTTATTCAAATCTCATGTCAGAAAAAATATATGTCAATAAATAAGATAGTAGAAGGGAGGACAACATACAAATATTACATAAAAAGAGGTGCTGGAGTCTATATTTCAATCTTTTTAAAATACAGTAGTCAGACAATAAAAAACAAAACAAAATAATGCTGCTAAATGTTCTGTGAGAAGATGACAGGCAGAGTGTTGGAGTTCTGGTTACTGCTAGTTAGCGCTCAGACGAGCAGGATTTTGTTTCACACGGTTTTGCCTGAACTTAAGGCTGTATTTTATTTTGTTTGCCTGACATGACTATTTAAATTTTATTTATTAATTATTATTATAAATAAGTGTGTTTGCTACAGTTTTATGTCCCCGTCTCTGACTGTTTGGGTCCGCTCCATATGCTACCTTCCCCACAGTGTGCATATCATGCAGCAGGATAACACGCACATAAAAATAAATAATGTTATAGGAGGCATGAAGAAGGAAAACATACAGACCACGGCATCATGCCCCAACACAATTTTCATCTACTGCTTCATGACAACATTTTATTACATTGTGTTCTGTGTGATTGTTGGTATTTCAATGTGTTTCTATGGTTAGCGGTTTGAAACTAACATCAGTAACTTTTTGTACTCCATCTGATGTGAAACTATAAATCAACAGAATGCTTCATTCACTTCTATGGGTGTTCCAAGAAGAGCACAGCAATTATGCATACTGGGAGTTGTAGTTCTGCGACAGCTGAATGGCCTAAGGTTGCCTGTTACTTTCTGCCGCCTTTTGTCCTACCATATTAACAAACAGTTAAAAAGAAGGTGAGATTAATATGACTAGTGAATCAGGCTGCACTTTCTTTGTAATCTGCAATAATGGAGACATATAGGTTTTCCTTCCTCTTCTTCAGCCATACCTCTCCGTGGTGTCCTCCATGTTGTCATTGTCAGGCCGAGCCTGTGTTCGGGATGGAAATCCTGCGCATGGTCAGTCGTCGGCTCTGCCATCGGGCTTTGGGCAGAGCCGACTGCACATGTCTATTCGTCCATTTTACTGTGGCTGCTTACACAAGCGTACTGTTCCTGTAAGCGGCCATAGTAAAATGGCTGAGCAGACATGCACAGTCTGCTCTGCCCAAAGCCCAACGGCAGAGCCAAATGAGCATGCACAGGATTTCCATCCCGAACGCAGGCTCGACCCGGCAATGATGACATGGAGGATGCAGTGGAGAGGCATGGTAGAAGTAGATGGAGGCATTGCTAGAGAGTCTTCAGGCAGCATAGGGGATGCATAACGTGAAAAAACAGAATATCAACGGAACAGCAGCGCAGAGCAGAATTATAAAGAAGGGGGACGAATAACCTCTCTGAAGGTTATCCCAATGTGGTATTACCTCAAAAAGGCATTCTAATGATAGAATCCCTTTTAAGTTTTTATTTTCAGTACATTTTTTTTGTCCCTGTAAATTGGCTCTAAACAGCGTATTCATAATAGTAATAATTAATAATAATTATACCTATTACTAATAATTAGGCCGTTTGAAAATACACCAGATTAATCACAGTTGTTTTAATTTTAAAACAAAATTTTGCTGCAGAATTCTGGCATAATTTTCACTTAAAAAAAATTGACCTACATGTTTTCAACACTTTCTAACCAGTCCTATACCTTGCCTGACAAGTGGTTGGAAATTATCAAGAGTGGTGGACTTTTTGTTGTAGCCTAACCCAGATAATAATTCTAGTAATGTTAGACTAGACAATCTAAAAAAAACCCCCACCAGATTATCAAACTGTATTAGAATCTACCAAATTTAAAGATATTTTCCAGTTTAATACAAGTATTCATACAAATATTTATTTCTCAATATATGCCTGAAAATGGACAACCCCTTTAAGACTGTATTGCTTAGGTTTGTGCGGTCTAAAACTTGGACCGTATTGGTTATCTCCCCATTATTCTACAAGTGACCCCTCATTACAGTAGTACATTTTCCCCTAAATTTCTACATGCATTTGGCCTAGATATTGTAAATCGTGACTGACTGACATGTCTGTCCTGTCCTAGTAAAGTTAAAGCAGGCCTGGCTCAGCAGAGATACTTATAAACAAAAATACTAGCTAATGTTCTTCTTACTTTGTCATCCTGAGCATGTTTTAGTTGAGAAAGGCTCAAGACAAGTTCTGCTTCTACTTCTTTTATGAACATGCAGCAATACAATGGCAAAAAAAACCCCCCAAACAATAAAACAAGAACAATGTCTTTAGAATTTTTCTTCAAAGTATAGTTCATAGTTGGCCAAACCTGGGCATATGGAGTAGAATGTAGTACAAAATTTATAAGTGTGCCAAAAACACATTTCAGAAACTATTAGGTTGCTATAGCAACAGTGTATTTTTTAAGAGAACTATAGTAAGAACACAAAATACATAAATAGACATATCACAGTGGGAAGCATATAGAATAGTGGTTTTGTTAAAAGCCTTTTACTAGTAGTTTGGTATTTTCAAGAACATGTGCAAATTATATGTCTACAATGTTACTTTTTCACTGCAGTTTATTTATTTATTAAGCTAAAGATGATTAGTATATTCTGTTACACTCCTTTAAAGTCTTTTTACCCCGATAAAAATTTATAGCATATTGAACAGATATGCCATCAATGACTTATCAGAGGGATCTAAGCACTGAGACCCATACTAACTCTCGGCCTCTTCATCTGACACCGTATTGAATTTGTAATGCTTTTTATATTTTACAGTGTAACAACATAACCACAGATTCAGTGAGAACAATACGGTCTAGCAAAAAAATCTGGTGTACATGCCTTCCATGCACGTCATATCTCTGTTATGTATGTTGCTTTTGTAGATTTGGGGAAAAACAACTTTGAAGTTCTATGCAAATGAGGCAGTTGCTTGTTTACCTGTGTAATGGGGGCTGACTGTCTATAGTAAAGCATAGGCAATTAATTACATGTGAGATTAGGAGTGGAGGGAAAGGGGGGGGGGGATGACTCGGGGCTGGGTGTCAGGGATTTGCCACAAGTGCAATTACCAAGAAATCCGAGAAATTGTACATGCCAGCAAGCAGTAGAACACGGCAGCTAAATCTCACACTGCACTGCTGATCTTATCTACAGCACCCCAAACACTCTTCAATAATGCCTGCTCTATAGCCGGTTCGTCTTATGCTGAAGTTGGACCTAGATTTTCTTCCCAGTAGCCAAGTGCAAAAAATAGAAGCTCTGCATTGCAGTGTGTTGAAAAAGTCCTACACTTTTATCATAGGCTGCCTAATGTCAAGAAAATGGTGCCTTGGTCAGGTTTGACTGACGCAACTGTAAGCGTAAGTTCACACTGAGTTTTTTGGTCAGGGTTTTGAGGCCATAATCAATGGGAGCCGCTCAGGAGCTTTTTTCCGGGAGCCGTTTCTCCCGACTCCCAGAAAAAAGAAGCGAGATGCTCATTCTTCGGGCCGAGTTTCTTCGTGATTAGGCCTGAAGACACTCCCTCCTCCGGACTAGGCCCATTCATTGGGCCTAATCCGGAGCGGAGTGCGCGGCTGGATGCAGTGCACCGGCTTTCAGTCGCGACGACTTGTTTTTTGGATCAGAACCTGAGACTGCCTCTGCCTCAGGTTCCGATCCAAAAAACTTTGTGTGAACTTAACCTAAAGTTAAAACCTGCTATCAGCACAGGCACTGATGATGGGCATTGCCACCATATTTGAAGACTCAATACCTCCTGTAATACTATGGCAGATGTCTGTAAAGGGTTACTCTGCCCAACTGAATACTGATGGTAATAATATCAATTGGATTTTAAAAAACAAATAGTCGGTAGGTGGTCTGTGTGGGCAGGTAGTGGAAGAGATGTATGGAGGGGACAGGTTGTGGATGGCTTTTTATGTCAGCGTTAGCATTTTTCAAGTAGGTCTGAGTAAGGCTGGATTCACATCTGTGTTTGGCTGTGAAATCAGCTTTTGAAACAGTCTCAAAATCCTCAAAAGTTGGGGCAACACGGTGGCTCAGTGGTTAGCACGGCAGTCTTGCAGCGCTGTAGTCCTGGGTTCGAATTCCGCCAGGAAAAACATCTGCAAGGAATTTGTATGATCTCCCCGTGTTTGCGTGGATTTCCTTAATTCTACAAAAAAAAAACATAATGGAAGGAAAAAAAAAGTACATTGTGATCCCTATATGGGGCTCACAATCTACATTTGAAAAAAGAAAAAAAAAATCCTCAAAAGTTGATTTCAGTGGGTTATAAAAACCATCTGCAGGTGTGCATTTAGAGCATTTCTGTTTGCTGTCCAACATTTTCGCCGAGAGAAAAGTCATACCTACAGGATTTCTTTTTTTTTTTTTTTTTTACTTAACTGAGGATACCAGACTTTTTTTTTAAACATTGTGGTCTATGCAAAGTGGATTACAGATGGATAGTAATCGATTTGTGTCTGTTTTGCAATCCATTTTTCCCTCTGCACATGTTCAGAATTAAGAAGGGGAAAAAAAAAAAACAGTCAAAAATAGATACTAATGGTCAGGTTTTTGAATGGACACCCATTTGCAAATCCGTCTAAAAAAAGTTAGATTTGGGTATCCGAGGAACCGTTTGGAATCCTTTTTTTGTTTGTTTGTTTATTTTTTTTAATTATTTGCAAGCGGACAGATACCAGGTACAAGTGTGAACCTAGTGTGACTGTGAAGGTCATTTGGTGGGGTAGAAGAGATAAAGATTTTTTTACTGACACTGGTGGTTTAGGGTGGAAGAACTGTGATTAAGGTGGTACGCATTCTTGTTTGTAACATTTTGTAGGTGCTGCATTTATAAGGATGAATATTTCATTTTTTGTTTGTAATTACCTTCAGTTTCCTTCTGGTCCAATTCTGCTCCATGCACTTAAGAGTTGCACTTGAGGATGTTGCACTGAACTGACCAAGGCCAGAACTAACGTCCTCTTTAAGTATTTCTTTTTTTATTAAGATCTCAGTTCATTCAGAGTCCAGTGGGCGGTCCTTCTCATTGATTGCCAGCTAGCTCTGCATGCACACTTATACAAGGGAAGCTGTCAGACAGAGATATAAATCAGGAACTGACAAGTCATTATGTATCTTTAACCACAAAACTATATATCAGTCTGCTCTCCTCCTCCTGCTCTATAACATGCTGCCTGTAGATCCAATGTGACAGGTTCCCTTTAGAGAAACATCACTCTTAATAAACAGACTTCCTTTCTTCTTTAGTGTTGCTTGCTGCCCCTTATTTTATACCGCACATGATGTATGCAGTAAGCCTGGCCTTTGACAGTTTTGCTTATCTTGATTATCTGTTGCTTTTGGCAAGTCTTATAAGGTCTTGAAGTTTTCACACTTTTTTAGCTGTCTGTGTTGATTTATTGTGAATGTCTAGAAATTAGCAGAGGGCAGATCTCACATCTTCAGATTTTCTTAGGTTGAGTCGTAAACATTTATATCTTGAACCTGAAGCTTTTACAGTATGCCTATCAAAACATTTTTTCCTTGGATGATGCCATTAAGTGTCTGTTCACATAAAGATTAACATTTAGTTTGTGGATATAAATAGTATATTCTAGTATCTTACAATTCCTGTAAAGTAAAATAATTCTAATCCCAGTGTTCTTTCATTAGGAAAACTAGTGTGAATTTATAGCTACAAGCTAACCTATGATAGAATTGGTTTGCTACATGTCATATTATTTTTCAATTGTGAGAAAGACCGAATTTATTTGCCTTGTTTTGACAAATCTTAAAACTATACAATGTGACAGTATTTCAGTCCCGCTAGGTTCCCACTAGCGTCAGTCCTCCATTGTTCTGATCTATCACAGGAACAATGATTTAGCCGCGCACACATAACTTTGAAGTGCAAAGAAGTATTCTTTTATTTATACATTGTGATGAAGGTAGCTTGGTAGAAGCAGTGGTGTGGACCCAACCAGTCAGAAACAGGGACACAAATCTTTCAGTAAAACCAGTTTATTTAAAAAAAACAAAAAAAAAAAACAACTCAAAAAACAGAAAAGTTAATAAACCTTTATGTCAGACACAGGATAAACAATATAAAATACAGCCTTAACTTCAGGCAAAATAACGTCAAACAAAATTCTCCTCATCTGAGTGCTAACTAATCAGAAAATACTAACTGTACGTGTCTTACTACCAGCCACGTGAATCAGCCAAAACAACACTGTACTGTAACACAAGGCTCTCGGTGTCAGGACAGACCCAGCCACTTCCTCTCCTCCCAGGATCTGCCCTGAAGTGCAGGCTCTGCAGCCTTTTATGGGCCAGTATTGAGCCTATGACCCACATCTGGGCTGCAGCTTATTCAAGATCCGCCCTGGCCCACACATATGTCAGGAATGTGGTGTAGATACACTCACCGGCCACTTTATTAGGTACACCATGCTAGTAATGGGTTGGACCCCCTTTTGCCTTCAGAACTGCCTCAATTCTTCGTGGCATAGATTCAACAAGGTGCTGGAAGCATTCCTCAGAGATTTTGGTCCATATTGACATGATGGCATCACACAGTTGCCCCAGATTTGTCGGCTGCACATCCATGATGCGAATCTCCCGTTCCACCACATCCCAAAGATGCTCTATTGGATTGAGATCTGATGACTGTGGAGGCCATTGGAGTACAGTGAACTCATTGTCATGTTCAAGAAACCAGTCTGAGATGATTCCAGCTTTATGACATGGCGCATTATCCTGCTGAAAGTAGCCATCAGATGTTGGGTACATTGTGGTCATAAAGGGATGGACATGGTCAGCAACAATACTCAGGTAGGCTTTGGCGTTCCAACGATGCTCAATTGGTACCAAGGGGCCCAAAGAGTGCCAAGAAAATATTCCCCACACCATGACACCACCACCACCAGCCTGAACCGTTGATACAAGGCAGGATGGATCCATGCTTTCATGTTGTTGACGCCAAATTCTGACCCTACCATCCGAATGTCGCAGCAGAAATCGAGACTCATCAGACCAGGCAACGTTTTTCCAATCTTCAATTGTCCAATTTCGATGAGCTTGTGCAAATTGTAGCCTCAGTTTCCTGTTCTTAGCTGAAAGGAGTGGCACCCGGTGTGGTCTTCTGCTGCTGTAGCCCATCTGCCTCATAGTTCGACGTACTGTGCGTTCAGAGATGCTCTTCTGGCTACCTTGGTTGTAACGGGTGGCTATTTGAGTCACTGTTGCCTTTCTATCAGCTCGAACCAGTCTGGCCATTCTCCTCTGACCTCTGGCATCAACAACGCATTTCCGCCCACAGAACTGCCGCTCACTGGATGTTTTTTCTTTTTCGGACCATTCTCTGTAAACCCTAGAGATGGTTGTGCGTGAAAATCCCAGTAGATCAGCAGTTTCTGAAATACTCAGACCAGCCCTTCTGGCACCAACAACCATGCCACGTTCAAAGGCACTCAAATCACCTTTCTTCCCCATACTGATGCTCGGTTTGAGCTGCAGGAGATTGTCTTGACCATGTCTACATGACTAAATGCACTGAGTTGCCGCCACGTGATTGGCTGATTAGAAATTAAGTGTTAACGAGCAGTTGGACAGGTGTACCTAATAAAGTGGCAGTGAGTGTATAGTGGGACTCTAACACTCTGCCTGTCACCTTCTCATACATGATTTTTGTACTATTATATTTTAACATCTTCACAGTGTACTGTGCCTTCAATTCAGTACCCTGGGGTTGTCTGACATACTGTCTACGCCCACTAGATCCATAGAAACAATTTTGCTTTCATTGGTCTACAAAATCTTGCACCATTTCTTTATGAGCTAATCAATGTGTTCCCTGGCAAATTTTTACCTACTTGGGACATGACTTATTTTCAGGACTTTGCAAATATTTCTTGCTGAGAACTTTGGCTTCACTGAGTTCTGATTTTAGCTGTACTCTTTACGTCTTTCAGGTTTTGGCTTCCGAGTCATTTGAGATCATTTTATTGAGCAGTCTATAATCTGATATACTTCTCTATATGTTTTTCCCTTTCCAATCAATTTATTAATCCAAAGTATGGATTTCACCAGAACAATGTCTAGAGTGACCCTTAAATAAAGGCCAAAACAGACCTCTGTTATTCCACAGCATGAATGACTTCAACCATGTAACTCCTTGCTGCTACTATCACATCAAGAAGACTGATTTAGGAAATACGTGTCCTTTTATGTGAACTCATTATACTTACAGTATGGTCCCCGTGTTAGATCAGTTTATGTCTTTCATCATGTCCGCTTGTCAGTAAAGTTTACCTACTTATTGTTGCAGGAGAGAGGCATTCCTTGCAGAGACAGCAGTCTGTACCTCATCAGCCTTCCGCAACACTTACAAGCAAGTCTGCTGACCAGGTCTCCTTGAACACTGCTGGGTTATCCGAAAGAGAAGCTTTTCGCCTAGAAAAGTTTAAACAGCTTCTTTCAGGCCCAAACACTGACCTAGGTAAGTACACTGTGTGAATAGGTTTGTATTGTTTTGACAAAAGTATATAGCAACGGAGTAAACTGAGTTGTCCATATTGTTTCGTTATGGATTTACATTTGCAAAATATGGAAATTCCATTATGAATCACTGTTTTATGTATTTTAGTTTTTCCTAAAACTTTGTTGCGCTCTGTCAATGGGCTCCAGGCCTGTTGTGCCCCATGTTCATATGCAGCCACTTAATAACCAGCCAGCCAGTTAATAACTAATAATGTAATACAATACTGTAGAATATTAGGTAAAGTACTGTGTAGTATTACTGGTTATTTACATATTTAATGAACCCCTAAGGCTGAATTCACACAGAATTTTTTTGGTCATGAGCTTGAGGCGGAATCCACCTCATTTGAGAGATGAGAGCAGATGAGAAATGGGCCTAACCTTCAAGACAGTCCACAACCTGTCATTTCCCTAATTTCCCCCAAACTCTAAAGGTGTAAACTCCTGGTCCTTGTAAAGCCAGGTCTTAACATCTGTATTCCTTCTACTCAGTAATTCATTACTCCAAAATATCAGATTTGCTCGCTCATCCAAACTTTCAAAAGCAACCTGAGTCAGGCTCTTCAGAAAAACTCAGAACATGGATAAGCCTGTCTTCACTACACAACTATATAAGCAGCTTTTGCCCTATTTAGTTAGAGCCTAGCCGGGCAGGTATTTATTTTTGTATTGTTTCCTTTTGTTGCTGCACTACCTTTTTGAGTTAAAATAAACTATACATTTGTTTTGGACTAAAGAAACTGGACTTGTGTGTCTATGCCACCCCACCTAGCAACCCCAGAGCCTGACACTATCTACAGAGGAGAAGAGGAAAGAACGATATGATGATAGAATAGGTTACCTCACCTAGAATAACAGAAATCCAAAATCCAGTAGAATCATTCAGGACACAGCTCCAAAAATATAACCTCTCTGTTGGCTCTCCAGCCAAACTCTGCCCCCAGTCTGCTACTGGAGCTGATTTCTTAAGCCTCCTTGATGAGCAGACTCTCTGCAGCTGAGTTGCTGCCAGAACATCCCCAAAGTGTGGACTGGAGGGGGGTAGAATGACAGTCCCACTACCTGTCATTCCTAAAAATCCAGCCCAATACTGAGCATTTACTAAAATGCTCAGCAGACGAAAGTTGTCTGCTGAGAACAAACATTCCTGGAGTTTTCTCATCTCACCCACCAGAGTAGTCTGGGTGAGATGTACACCCCCTCCATTACCTGACCAGCCATCGGCTTACAATAGTAAACCTCTTAATTGGTAGGGCTGTTTCTCGCCTCCTTTACTAGTCTGTCATTTAGGAAGCTCACAAAGTCTATTGTACTTGCTTGTTTTTATTGTTTATGCCATTATTATAGTGCATAAAGTTCATGTCATCTTCTGGTTTTATTGCCCTGCTTGCAGATGAGATGACTGTGGTATATTGTTGAGTTGCATACACAGTGCTTGATTGTTTCATACCCAGGGATTTGGTGGAAGCTCGCTTTATTAAAGTAAATATGTAATGGTATTTACTGTAACTGCTGAGTTATTATACCTCTTGATATGGAAAATGGAAAATGTAGCAAAAGAAAGGTAAAAATATGTGGAAATAAATATTCAATCATTTTTAATAAAATGACATTTTAAATAAAAGTGTTGTAAATTGCACATATGCTTTTTCCAAAATTTAAAGCTCAACAAAAAAGTTGTTTTACGTTGCGTAGATCTCTATAATATTTTGAGGGACCTTATTCAAAGCAATTTTTTTTTTTTTGTCCTTATTGCCTTCTTTTAAATTTATAGTATTGCTGAAAGCTCTTGACATTAAAATTCCTTCGGATTGAAGAGAGGTGTTTTTTTTTTTTTTTTTTCTCTTTTTGATTCTATGAATTAAAATATAGCATATACAAGAGATTAGAAATGCCTGCCTATTAAATAGCGCAAAGCCATCAGGAGTGCATAATGAGTTGAATTGTTACTGGGAATCCACATTTAAATGTGAAAGAACATCTTGCTTTCACTGTATTGAGATATATGTAAAATGTAAGCTTCAAGATACACACTCAAAATCATGACTAAAGAAAGCTTAAGTCTGCCGCACTCTTTTGGATGGGCCGTATTGTGAGTAAGCTATATATTATTATAACGTTCGTGGTTCTTTCCCTGATTTTAACATTGATTGCCAAATAGACTTGCAGAAAAGTAACAATCCATTCTGAAGACTCGTGCAGTTGCTTGTATAAGTCCAATATCCTCTTCACATTTCATTCTCCAACATTTTCTCTTAATTTTCGCTTCCTTTAGATCACACAGAAAAGGCAACAAACTGTTATCCCTATTACATACTTTAAAGAAATGCTATATGAAGGCAAAAACTGTTTTGGAGATTTTGGCTTCTGGCTATGATGCTGAGAATTTTTATGTGTTATAAATAAGGGCGATAAATAAAAATACGTTTGCTCACAATGGTTAACTGGTATCAGCAATGTTGTGCCTTTTGTAAAGTGGTGATTGCTAAGGCCTGAGATTGATGTTGTTTAGGCCTTCAGATTAAAGGGAGTCTAACACCACCAAAGTCTTATATGTTGTTGTAGGAGCAATAGACACTGCACTGTGAAAAGGATAATGGGAAAAATATGCAAATCTGTCTTCCATGATGTAAATAGGAAGACAGCGCCTCAGTCATGCAGCCCAATAGAGGGCTCTCCCTTTTTTTTTTTTCTCATGATCCTCTTCACAGTGGAGCGTCTATGGTTTAATAAGACTCCACACACCTAAATGGTGGTCTCTCCCTGAGGAGTGACGATATCCCCTTAACTCTGTGTAGAAGCCTCTCACCTCTGCCAAGTCAGTCTTCTCTGCGCCGGGTGAAGAGATCCAACCAGATCGAAACAGCTGTCCTCGGCTGAGAAGACTGGCTTGGTAAAATCCCACATCATTTGCAGCAAAGGCCTCTGGGAAGGTCGGGCATGATGTTAAAGGGAGTGCCCTCTATTGGGCTGCATGACTGAGGCATTGTCTTCCTAGTTACATCATGGAAGACAGATTTGCATATTTTTCATTGTAGGAGCTGTCATTGACATAGTGAACATGCCTTTCTTTTCGCAAAATCAGCTTTGCTGTCAAGAAAGCTTTTAATGCATATGCAAATGAGCTCTTCTGCCAGAGCTCTTGATATCAATGTTTGTTAGGGGCAGAACTAAGTGGTATCTAAAAATCAAAATGAGCACTTTGGCAGTTGCAACCGCACCCCTAAAATTTGCATATGGATTAAAAGTTTAATTTCTTTGCAGCAGTATTGCACTTAGAAATAAAAAGGTACGTTCCTTTCAGTTCCTTTTATCTGAATGGGCTTCTGCTTGGGAGCGCTAGTGGGTCCCCTACTCAGCAGTCTGAATAGTGCAGACCACTCTAGAGTCTAAGGGATTATGTGTTATTTACCCTAGAACTCTAGCAACTAGTTATGGTATTCCCATAGAGAATTACCAGGAGTGGTCATGTAGTATCTAGTAATATAACAGGCTGGAGATAAGGAAATCACTGTTTGGAACAAGCTAACGTCAGCACTGTGGAACTGCAGGCTCTCAGAAAGGGTCCAAGGGGCAAGTCAGAGAGGAGCCCAAGGTCCGCTACAGAAAGTGGCAGTTATGCAGGAAAATCACCAATATCTTCACATGAACAATATCTAACAGGTCCGCCCATAGGCTGTCTGGAAAAGGTTTAGGTAACTTTAAAAGGATTTTCCAGGCAAAAAATATTTTTTTCAAAAAGTTCTGTGCTATTAATGGGTTAATAGGTGCAACCAAATACCTTTAGCAGTGTTTTGAGTGATGTCTGGGTTTCTCTGTGAGCCCCGTATCTTCTTCATTTATTTACAATGGCATCCTTCTGTCTTTTCCTTTAACTACCATGATGACTTGGGCTTCACTCACAGCTGACTCGCACCATGTCCCTCCATCACCCCCCCTCCATGTTTCCCTAGCTAGCCCACCCACTACTAGCCCTTCCTAACTAAGTCAACCCCCCCATCCCATCATACGTGCCTGTCTTCCAATTTGGTCCTTCTGGGCATGGATGTCACTACTTCTATGTCTGTGCATTAGAGCCGGAGTGCTGGCTACTAGCAGACATCAAGAAAAAGAGGTTTCAGCCTCCCAGAAGAAGTGACATTCTATGCCCAGAAGTAAGTATGATTTGGAAGGGGGAAGGAGGTTCGTATAGGTTAGTAGGTATACCGTATTTTCCGGACTATAAGGCGCACATAAAAACCTACAATTTCCTCAGAAATCGTAAGTGCGCCTTATAGTCCGGTGCGCCTTATATATGGATGGAAGCGGCGGCAAAGTCTGCGTGCCGCTTCCATACATACATAAAAGGTACCGTAAAAGTTATATTAAACTACCCCGTTTTAAAATAAAACCCTGAAACAGAATGTGAAACTTACCGAACGGTGCAGGGTGGGCGGGCATTCAGGCCTCCTCTTCCTCCGATGTCCCGACCACTTCCTCCGGCGCTCGTGAACTGATAATGGTCTGGGCGCATGCGCAGTATCATAATGCTTCTACTACGGCTACTGCTCATGCGCCCAGGCCATTATCAGTTCGCGAGCGCCGGAGGAGGAGGACGGAACATCGGAGGAAGAGGAGACCTGTATGCCCGCCCACCCTGCACCGTTCGGTAAGTTTCACATTCTGTTTCGGGGTTTTATTTTAAAACGGGGGTGGGGGGTGGGTAGTTTAATATAACTTTTACGGTGGGGCTCTATCAGCATGATTTTGCTGATAGAGCCCCTTTAACTCCTCACCTGCCGAGCGCTTCCAATAGAAGCGGCTGGCACGCGGGGGGCTAAGCGGCCGCTGGCAAAGTCTGCGTGCCGCCGCTTTCAATAACATATAAGGCGCACCGGACTGCGCCTTATAGTCCGTAAAATACGGTATGTTCTGTTTTCCCCCTTATGGAAACGGAAGGTCACCAGAAAATCTGAAAATGTGCCTGGTGATCTAGATAAATGTAGATTTTTGGTACACTAAGTAATTTAGAATTTAGGTGGTGGTGGTGGTGGGGGGCAGGGTAGCTTAGATTAGAAATATCAATCTATCCCACACACCAGTTTAAAGATGTCTGATACCCTGGTAACCAAATCCCTGAAGCTCGAAGAATAAATGCTGTAAGTTGCCTTAGCAGAGAGGGGACAGAGAGGCAGATGTGGACATCAGGCAGTACTGGAGCTGCGGCATTATTATATATATATATATATATTTATTTTTTATTTTGCCTCCTTGACATGCTTTCATCTAAGATCACGTGAGAGCATATAACTTTAGTCATGTATTCTTAACTAACTTAAATATAAGTTTTTCAGTCTTAGGCAAACACAAATTCCCTGCTATCAGTACTTGAATGTGCCAGCTGAATGCACCCTATTGCTGGACACTGATATCAGGGGACTTAATAGTATTAAACTGGGAATATGTGCATTAGAGGCCGGAGAGAACGGAGGTGGTACTCAGACTAATATTAGCAGGCGAAGGTTGTAGAGGGGACGGATGCTAATCAAGAGAACAATTTCCTTTAAAAATCTAATTAGTGCGAGATACTAAGCGGAATATTCCAGATGTGAATACATTAATATGACCTACCAATGGTCTTACTGTTTCCCATTTTTGAAGGTGTCAGAATTAATTCTGTATTACTAATTAAGCTACACAGATTAGGCAACGGAGACAGGCTTGCCGTGTGTGCTGTCAGAAACCATAAATTAGCTTGTTCTGATGGACATTAAAAATGACCGCACTGATATGTTAAAATGAGATAATTTAAGTAAAGCTAATTAATGTTCCTACTATACAAGTAGTGCGGCTCCCGCTCCTGCCTGGCGCTGCTGTAAACCCTTCCATGTGATGCTTTGTGTCATGTTGTGAAAGTCACAGGGGAATTAACAGTTACAGTCAGATGCGTTTGGTGATAGTATCAAATGGAGCCTGACATATATCTCAAGACAGATTGTCTTCACATGTTTATTGCTTAAAAACGTAGCAATTAGGTGGGATGAAGTGATCTATATGTGATGCCTTAGACATTCCCCTATAGCCCTAATAGATGGTGATAAACCTTTAAGATACTATAAAATAAGTCATTTTTGAGGCAGGATCCTTGTCACTCCCAGTCCTCAGAGTGCGCACACATTTTTCCACGTCTGTTCTATCTTTCCATCAGTTGTGTAGTGTTCTGTAAAATTAAATAGTTTTATTTAATTGCTACTTGTCCCCTGCTTTAATGAACTATAGCTTTAGTGCTGGCTAATGCAGTTGGACACAGTGAACCACAGAATTGTCTATTTTTATACTGTTACTAAATGCAGTGATTTAGAGCCCTTTAGGCTATAGCGGAACAGGTTGAGAAGATTAGTTAAGGTGCTTTGATAAGGCTTGGCATCGTTCGAGGCTTTTCAGCAGTTTTAGCTTGTAGCCAGCATTCAAAGGCTTTGTTACTTTGTGTGTAGAGTCCTAGTTTAAACATTTGTGTGCGGAGGGATAAGGTGGACTGAGCGCCGCTGTCTTCTCTTGGTGATCTTATGGTTTTGAAGTTCTCCTTAGTGGTTTAAACCTTTATTGCTTTAGCACATGGTAAATGTTTTCCGCTGCGGTTGTTTGGAGTCATTTCCTGATAAAAATGGAATAAACAGGGTTTTTTTTTTTTCTGTTGTGACACTGGAGATACAAAGCAAAATTCCTTGTATTCTTGCTGCTGGTTTGCCAATAGATATGAGTATGTTCTGCTAAAGTGCCTAGGATTATGGAAAAGATTTTATGCAAATAAAATGGTACGGTACATTGCTTATATCGTAGTATGTGTACGTAAATGATTTGGTCACATTTTATCACTTCTTAAAAGGAGTCTATTACCACGGTTAAGAATATTAAACCATGAACACTGTTAGATATATGTCAACTTCACCTGAATGTAACATTTCCCCCTGAAACTTGCTCCAACATCCCCTTGCTATGTCCTCCCTCCCTAACCCGTGGCCCTGGGCCCCCTTTCCACCCCACCCCATGCCCCCTTTTCTCCTCCTACAAAACCCCACCCACCACCATGTGCACTGTATTTGTCCTCTCTACCCACTCCCTATCTACCCGAACCTGCGACCCCAGCCTCACCCCACCCCACTCTGGGGTCCCCGGTGTGCTGAGGTTACAGGGGTGCATGGGGCTGGCAGTTCCCGCTACCCCTTCAGAACCCTGGGCGGACTCACTGCATCAGGTCGCGCGTAGGCCTCCAGCGCTGCCGGCATGTGCAGCTTTTGGCTGCCGGCATGTGTGGCTCGCGGCATAAACGCCACCAATTTTTTCCTGTGAATGTGCGGCCGGGTTGTGGGTCTATAGCTCCGCCCCCGCAGTTGCATGGTCCAATCGGAGCCCCACACCTGACGTGGTGATGTCAGTTCAGTTCGTTCAGCCCACACGGACCGTGAATTTGGTGCTCGCGGCCTGCAAACCGGGCAATATACAGTGATGGTGAGGCACCTATCTTCTTTTCCGGGTGCATTCTAGCTATGTGCGAAATTTCAGTCACATCCGTTTTCCCGTTGCAGTGTGATAGTGGAGCAAACATCCAAATACACAAACTTTCACATTTATAATGTTCGTAGGATATAGATATATATTTTTTAAATCTTAATTTTTTTTTTTTGCTCTTTCTATGCTTAGGATCAGTAATCACGTCATGGGGTATGTTTTACATAGTAATCTCTGTACAACCAGTAGTTGTCATTTCCCAGACATTTGCAGACTGTAGTAAAAAGAAGAGGGCATACTACAAAATGGTAGACATGGCCCTGCCCCATCTATTTGGAGACATTTTGATATCAAATTCTAAATGAGTGCTTTCAAATGAAGTCTTTCAACTTTTGATATGTCTTCTATGTTTTACGTTTTACACAGCCACCCAACTTTTTTGGAATTAGGGTTACCCTATCACTTGTCAGCTGCCATTGTAATTAGATAATCAATGTTATTCACTTTACCTGTCAGTGGATTTAATGTTATGGCTGATCGCTTTATTTTATAAGTATTTCATTGTATACAGCATTTTGATTAGCATTGAAAAGTTCTTTGACATTTTCTAGAAAACTTATAGCACTTATATATAGAAAACATTACATTTAATTAGAAGGTGTTTTTTTCCCATTTAGAGTAGTAGTAGCTATGGAAGTGATAAGCATCTGCATGTGTTTTTTAAAATTTTTATTTCCTGTGTATTCTGCAGAGCGGTATGAATGCTTGCATTTTTAATGTATTTTAATTTATGTGGTTGGTTGTGTTCTCTGTGAAAGGCAGGATCGTATCTGAAATGTGTATTTATATTTATGCCTGAAAAAATTTGTCATCAGACGAGATTTTGATACCAATAATTGATGGCTTTTACAATTTCACAATTGTGATGCATACATTTGGTCACGCAAAACTGAATTAACACAAAACGGGAATAAAGATAATGGTCAGGGCAGCAGCACTCTGAAAGCAAAGTCAGAAGACAGTCCTGGTTAATCCAAAAATGCCAAATAATAAAAGTATCTTTTAGTACTAACAGGAAGTTGAGCAAGCGTAAAGAGAACCTTACATGACCTCCACCAATTCAAGTTCTGGTAGTTTGGGCAGTTAATGTACATTTTAGGCTCTGTAATATCAGAAGGGGAGTTCCCGGGTGGGAGAGGGAGGCTGCGTGGTTCAGAGATCCAATCAGCCTTTGTCAGAACTGGTAGCCTGTCTTGCCTCTGGAGTTGCTTTTAGCAGTGAGGGACATTAGGTTCACACTAGAACTGGAGCTCCACTAAAACCGTGGTTACACATGGATATCAGCAGACCCCATTGACCTCAGATGTCCGCTGTTTTCAAAATGAAAGTGACGGAGAGAAAAGTCCTCCATGCAGGACGTTTCTCTGTCAATTTGTAGCAGTATCTGCAACGGAGAGCCCAACAGAGGCATGGACCCAGCCTGAGCATTATGGGAAGCAATGGGAACGAGTTTTAGTACATGGAGAAAAGGAGGAATTATTCTCTAATAATATATGTTACACATGTTCTTACATGTGCGTGTACTTTTTGGTTTATAAACCGCTTTAGTTTTTGCACATGTATTTCTAGCACAATAGTGCTACTGTCTGCCCTTTGTGAGTCTGATGAAAATCCAGGCAAAACTGCTCGGGGATGGCTTGCCGGTGGTCAGTTAAAAACCCATTCATTTCAATAGGTTTTTAAAGAAAACCTTTTGTGTCCGTATGCTGTCTCTCTGCCGTGAAACCGTTGTTTTTTTTTTTGCAGGACATGCAGGAACGGTTTCACGGCAAAGAGGTTGCATACGGACAATGACTGTTTGCTTTAAAAACCCATGTTAATGAATGGGTTTTTAAACTGACCTCCAGCAAGCTGTCCCCGAGCAGTTTTACCTGGCTTTGCGACAGACTCACAAAGAGCAGACAGTGGCGCTAGTGTGAACGCCCCCTAATGAGCCCTTCTTTTCTCTACTACCGTAGACCCGGTTCATATCTGCGCTCGGATCATTCCGTTCCCCTATTCGCATGAAATATGTGGAGAGAAAAGTCCTGCAAGCAGGAAACCACAAGGACCCAATTATAGTCTATGGGGTCTGCGGGTTTCCTTAGGTAATCGCTTTTTTATGCGGATAGGTTTCCGTTCGGGGCATCCCCAAGTGGACTTCCCGAACGGAAATCTGAACACAGATGTAAACCCGGCCTCAGAAGCAAACAGTATTGAATATTTTGCAACAATCCTGCCTCTACGTTTCATGTAAAATTTACATTTTTTGGTCTACCATTTCTTTTTTACTAAGTCATCTTTCACAATAAAGCTGAATCCCAATTATTATTATTTTTATTTTTTTTTATAGTGAACTAGGAACAACCATTTCATTTGGGTTTTTAGTGATATTGATTCAGATCTGATTGTGAGTTCAGCAGGAAACCTTCCAAAAAATTCAGTTCTTACACTAAGCGCCACCATTTAATGCCTACTTTTCTTTGACTATGATCCTGGCTACACACACATATATAATATGTGTAGCAGACTTGCCATCACATGACTAGCATTCATGAGATTTTTTGACATGTGTCCCTTGACTTAAACATGATATCCGTTTTTTTAGCTGAAAGTGCTTTTTATGGGATCTGAGTGTCCATCATGACCTTATTCCACTTGAGTGTAGAACGTAGATACAGTATGTATATTGCTTGGCGTGCAATGATCAGCAGTAACCAAACAAATGATCAGAATATGACAAGGAATTTCCTTGCCAGAATAGATAAATCTTCGGTTTACATTCCAAAGACTTCTGTCTTATGCTTCAAGACCCTATTGTAGCAAGGAAGATTAGAGTATATGTAAAAGGACATTAATTAGTATGCTGTATTTACCAAGGTCACACAGACTGCTTTCCCAGACTTCCTTAGCTATTTCCATTCACATCTGATGGGGGAGCTGCTGTTCCATTCAGTTCCATCTTAAAAGGAATTCTTGTAGGCTTGTGCTGCTAAATTGCTCAAGAAATTTGCTATAAGAACATAAAGCTAAATCTAGTTTATCGTTTCCATCGTTTAATTGTTCATGCAAGCCATCTCCTCATGTAGCGATTTACAGTAATCTTACTGAAATAACAATTTTGTGCCAAAGAATGAATAATGAATGTGATGAAAGTGTTGAGCTCCTTAAAATTTCTTTTGCTAGAAATGTTTTGTACTTCTCCTGGAACACTTGTGTGTTGGGTGCGGAGCGGTACAGTGAATGTTAAATAGTTACCAGTGCAGGTATTCATATTCATCTGTATCCACTAATCCTAGAGATATGAGTATGGTTATAAATGAGCAGTGGGGGGTTTTATTATTTATTTATTTTGTGATCGGTCCTACAGATTTGAGGCATGCAAAATATTGAACTATGGATACTTTATTTTAATCAAAAGGTAATGATGACTGAGCTATACTGTTTAGGTTAGAGCTCACGTAGCAAATCAGGTCAAATATCCCATTCTGGCATCATTTGTATTGGATTGTTTGAATAGGGTACATGGCAAATATTAACAATGATCTGCCTTTTAGAACCCACAGTTCTGTATTCTCAGTCATAAGCATAGAATCAAAATCACCTGCTAAAGTAATGGACCTTTTACACCTCCCCTTAGGCTCGGTTCCCACAGAGTAACGAGCCGCGCATTCAGACACGTATACACTTGTCAGTGTGTGAGCTTTCAAAACCGATCCCATTCACTTCAATGTGTGTCGGCTTATGGGCGCTACACACTGAAATCAATGGGAGGCTTTTTAACCCATTGATTTCAATGTGTAGTGCGCCTGAGCCGGCACGCATTGAAGTGAATGGGATCTGTTTTGACCACTCACACTCTGACACGTGTATACGTGTCTGAATGCACGGCGTGTTACTCCATGGGAACGAAGCCTTACAGTACAGGTGAAGCCTGCAGAGCCAAACCAAGATGGAATTTTGTTTTAAAGAGGACCTCTCACCATCTGGGGCATTTGCAGTTTAATACACCGCTAGAAAGCCGATTGCCTTTAACGTTCTGTTCCCCCGGTGAAGAACTATCGGTGCCGGTACCATAGCTCTTCACCGTCAGAAGAGCGTTTCTGTCAGTCAGGATCATCCATCCTCACAGTAGCATCTATAGCTCTGTACTGTGAGAATGGTGAGGAACGCCTCCCCCCCAGTACTCGTCTATGGACAAGTACTATCAGGAGGTAGAGCAGCGCACTCTGCTTTCTAGCGGTATATAAAACCGCATGTGCCCCAGGAGGTGAAAGGTCCTCTTTAAAACAAAGTTCCATCTTAGTTTGGCTCTGCAGGCTTGACCTGTACTGTAAGGGGAGGAGTAAAAGTTCCGTTACTTTAGCAGGTGAATTTGATTCTATGACTATGACTGAGAAAAGAGAAGCAGGAAACAGACAGCTTTGTTCTTTGTGAAATGGCTGAATTGAGTTAAGAGTGGGAGCTCCTCTGCTGTAACCTGTTTAGACCTTTAGGCTAATGCCCCATGTGCCGAATTACTGGAAAAAAATACCACAGTGAAATCTCATTGGTTTTTTTTCTGCAGGTTTTTTTTTTTTCACAAAGTCCACATTGCAATTTGCAAAAAGTCTTGTGTTTTTAAAATCAATGCATTTCTGCTGCAATTTTTTTTCTGCAAGGTGTGGATGGGATTAGCCAGAATGCCATCCACTTTGCAGTTAATGTAAAACAGAGGTGTTTTTTTTTTTTTTTTTCTTCAATGTTGGTCCATTGCCACAGAAAACCGAGCAGTATGCTTCCTGCTTCATACTCTGTGCATCAGTATCTGAGAATAGATTGGTCATAAGGAGTTCAAGGGGTTGGAGTCCCACTAATCTGATATCCTCAGGGCAGGTCATCCATACTTTTAGCCTGGAAAACCCATTTGACTGTAACTATGGATTTGCCCTGGAGTGTGTCGTTAGATAAAATTAGTAGTTGATCTTGTTATTTACGTAGATTTGTGGCATTCTGTGGTATTATCAGGAACTGTGTGGACTCTCTTGTTGGAAGACTAGACTTTTCTTTTTTAATAAGGTCAGGTTTTACATAGAAGAGACAGTAAGCCACGTGTGGCTCATAAGCCAAACATCACCACCCTGTGTATCTGGTAGCTATGGGAATTGTAGGTGTCCAACTGTTATAGTTATCTGGTTAGGTTATTTTTCAATTTAAACCAACTGCCTGTAATTTTCAGTTTTCCCTAAGCCAGTGGATTAAGACTGGCGGCTATGATGTCTCCGATATAATGTTCATATAGTAGATTAGATGTTGCTCCTGTGTCTGTCAGTAGTAATAAGCATTTTAATTAGCACCTAGTAAGTGTAAGACCGTGTAAGACTTTATATTCGCTGCAGCACCATGCAGAACCCATATGTGTCTCTACTCCTCTCTCACTCAGCCTTTTTTATCCTTCTCTTCTTCATAGACCTCTATGGACATCATGTAATCTGATCTGTGAACCAACAGCCCATCTTGTCTCCAAGAATGATTTTAACAGTGAATTCAGAGTGAGAGAGTTTTTAGTTATCAGATTGAAGAATAAGGGAGCGTTCACACTACCGTCGGTGTCCGACATGTAGTGTCCGCTCCTAGTGTCCGCTCAAAATCTGTCACGGACACTAGGAGCAGACACTAGATGTGTCCGTGACACCTGTCATTCACTTTAATGGGCATCGGGTGCGTTCTTTTGCACTCCGTGCCCGTCCTTTCCTGTCCGCAAGAGAAGATGTCCGACTTCTCAAGCGGACAGAAAAACCCTGCATGCAGGGTTCTTCTGTCCGCTTGAGAAGTCGGACATCTTTACAAGCGGACAGTGAAGGACGGGCACGGAGTGCAAAAGAACGCACCCGATGCCCATTAAAGTGAATGACAGGTGTCACGGACACATCTAGTGTCTGCTCCTAGTGTCCGTGACAGATTTTGAGCGGACACTAGGAGCGGACACTACATGTCGGACACCGACGGTAGTGTGAACGCCCCCTTAGGGATTTTCTATGATAAGATATATTATACGATTCCTTACATTTGCATGTGCAATTGGTTTATGCAAAATTTGTTAAAACTACAGTGACCATTTAGTTTTGCCATTATAGTGACCATTATAGTTGTTGTTCGCCTGACTGGCTGTCAGTGTGGCTGTTAGTTCTTCCAGCTTGTCAACCAGTTATTCAGACTCCTTATTTGGCAAGTATGCATTCATCCCCAGCTGCCATATAACTGCATCAAGATATCCTTGTTATTCAGTCTGGAAAACCTATCTGACGTCCCCAGTGGAACCTGGGATGACATGACTTATTAGTTGTCACCTAACATGTTATTATTTTGTTATTTATGCTATCAAGTTTGCATGTCTCATTTGATTTTCTTTTACGTCTTCTTAATAAATCATAGCTAAAGTAGTTCGTGTGAATTGGATCCAGTAAGTACTGGATTTTGGTGTGTGTATTTATTGAAAAAAAAATAAAATAAAAAAAAATTGCAAATGTTGATAACTCATAGTCAAGATCTCCTATCTATCCTATCTATCTATCTATCTATCTATCTATCTATCTATCTATCTATCTATCTATCTATCTATCTATCTATCTATGTGTGTGTGAAAAACTACATTAACACACTAGGATTGTGTGCTGCTGTGTCATAAAAAAGGGCAAGAAGTAAAACCTAGACCTACACAGACAAGACTATAAAACATTATCTGGGTTGTCCAGGAATTAAAGTTACAAAAACAAAACCTACTTGCCTGTCTCAGGTCCTTCGGTGTCTGCCACTGCTGTCTGCTCCAGCGGCACCCTGGCACTTGTTCCAGTGAAAGCCCTCACTGCGCTTGAACGCTGAGGCCAATCAGCGGGACCAAAGTGCTTTGGGGTAATGTCTTAGTTGTCTGAATTTTAGTCTCAACCCATGATTTCCAGTCATTGCCTATTTCCTCTTATTTGCATCTGACTAAAACAACAATTTACATAAAATGGGTCTCCAAAGATGAATAACAGCGGTATACGGAAACTGTAGTATGACCTCTAAAAGATATTGTGATTACTTTTTTTTTTTTTTTAAATGTAGATTGTGAGCCCCATGTAGGGATCACAATGTGCATTTTTTTTTCCCATTTAAGTATGTTTTTGTAGAATGGGAGGAAATCCACGCAAACACGGGGAGAACATACAAACTCCTTGCAGGTGTCGTTCCTGGGGGGATCGAACCCAGGACTCCAGCGCTGCAAGGCTGCAGTGCTAACCACTGAGTCACCGTGTTGCCCCACAAGATATTGTGATTACTTTTATAACCAGTTTACTGCTGACAGACTCCTTTAAGCTAAGTGGTGTTTTTCTCAATACCTTGCTTTATCTAGCTTGTCCCATTTGTCAGATGGTTCTGAATATGTGTCCTCAGTGTTTGCAACTCGTTCTCTAGGTTTCAGACCATTGTCTAGGTGCAGTTCTTGGTTGATTCTGTGCCTTTTTCCAGCAACTGCAACCAGAATCTCCAAGTGCTGAGGCAAAAACAGTCCTGGATGTGCTACGATCTCCCAAATGGAGCAGAACCAGGACCCGGAGTTCTTCACCAGAGCTGCTGATGGTGGAGTTGGAGTTGGTAATAGTCCAAGGCCCAGATCCGCAACTGCTCAGATAGCGGCGCACACCCAGCGAACCCCAAGTAGGAGGACCCAGAGGAATCCAGACACTAACCTGAGTGTGAAGTTCAAGAGAGCAGGATGGATTGGAGTGCAAATTAGCAGGAGGGTAATCCAGGGGAGACACACGGATACCCAAGAAGCAGATGCATGGTCAAACAAGCTAAGTCAGTAACTGGAGGTCACGTGGTAGCAGAAGGCAGAGGCAGAAGCGTAGTTAGGGAAGCCGGGTCATACACTGGAGGTAAGCGGAGTAGCCAAAAACAGAATCCAAAAGGGAGGTCAAGTGGAATCCAAAGGTCATACACAGGAGGTCAGGAAGGTGCCAAATCAGGATCATGGAGGAGAGGTCTGAAAAGCATGACAGGTAAACGCATCCAGGGAATCCAAGTTTCAGGGACAGGAGGCAGGAGATAGGTGACAGGGAGCAAGGAAGCAAAACAAGAGGGCTTGTCGCTAGGGGTGCTGATGCGGTTGGTAAACGAATAAACAGTGGTGGGCCAGGACCAGAATGAGGCCTAAATGGCCTCAGGCCCGCCGCTGATCCCCCTCTGACCCCGGAAGTGCTGGCTCCGGCGCTAGGGGAAAACCGTAACCTCTGCAAACTCCAGCGGAACCGTCAGCCATCCCGGCGCTGGACATTGAGCGGTCTGGGAACCTCCGCACAGCACAGCGGAGGCCCTGTCCCATCCTGACACCACCTCTATTCTCTTCTATTCTGTTCACTGTGATTGACAGCTAATAGTTCTAGAGAATGCATTTAGCCGTTATCTGGGGTTAGCAGTTAAGGTACTACCTCTGGTGCTTCTGTTGTCTCTTTATGTGAATCTCAAGCCCACTATGGAACATTGCTGGCCTGACTTGTACATGACATAGGCTATAGTTCACTAGCAATTTGTCACTAAAACCAATAATGAGAGAGTGGAGGGGAGACTGGAGAGAAGGTACAACCTCTCAGGCCCATTCATACAGCAGTATTTTGCATGTTTCATTTGAGTGGATAACATTCACTAAGATATAAATCCACAAATGATGAACCATTATGGTCAGAGGAAGGCAACTTCCAGTGCTTGCAGTCTAAATGAAGGACTCATTGGAAGCAATGGCTGTCCATGTACTGTACAAGACAAGCCAGTTCATCACCAGAAAAAACTCTGCAAGTAGGTATTTCAGACAAATAGGGGAGGGTCTTCTATACCCTAAGGACTACTCTTATTAGTTACCTTAACTTTTGATCTAGTATAATATACTATATAATAGCTCCTAAATGTTTTGTTTGAGACAAATAAGTATACAGTTGCACTATGCCAACATTCCTGCATGAATAAAAATTGTAAAAATTAATTTGCCATACCGTTTTCATGGCTGTCCATCAACTGTTATCTCTCACACCTCCCTATAAACGTGTATACATTTCTTGGTCAAGCCTGTATATATTCTGAATAGATGGGTGCTAGATACCTCTGGTGGTGGTTTATCTCACTACAGAACAAAGATGAGGAGAGATAAGGATTGGGCTGTAGGAGCTGGACTTGCTTAGTTGGGGAGACTTTGGGGCTGTTATACACATTATATGCTAGTTAGGCAGTATGGTGACTCAATAGTTAGAATTGTTGTGTTACAGTGATAGTTTGAATATATGGAGTTTGCATGTTGTTCCAGTGCCTGTGTGGGTTCCTTCTGGTCACTCCAGTTTTCTTCCACAGTCCAAAGACCTACTGATAGGGAATTTAAATTGTGAGCCCCATGTGAGAGAGTGACTGTGTTCGTAAATGTTGGTGCTATACAAGGAAGAGAAATAAATAAAATAAATTCTAATGCACGTTACACAGTATGTTAGTCTAAGGGCTCGTTCACATCTGCGCCCAGTCTCCATTCATGCAGGTTTCCGTTTCCAGCACAAAAATGAGCAGGAGACGGAAACCTGCAGGACTCTTTCAAACCCATTCATTTGAATGGGTTTGAAAGATGTCCGGCCGTGAGCGTTTTATGCTCTCTGCTGCAAAACTTTTTTTTTTTTTTTTAAATCAGACACAGAGTCGGACATGCAGTACTCTGTGTCCGATTTTAAAAAATCTGTTTCGCGGCGGAGAGCATAAAACGCTCACCGGCGCTCATGGCCAGACCCGGTCTGACAGCTTTTCGTCTTCTGCATGCAGAAGACGGAAAGCTGAGAACAGACTCCAGGCGCTAGTGTGAACCTAGCGTTAGGTGTATTGGCAGTATATCTTCTTAAAGAAATTTGTTTTGGCCCTTGTGATGAGGACTGGTACGGTATTAGCATGCAGTGGTTGTTAATGTATCCATTTGTACTTCAGTAAAATTGTACTCTAGGACGTTACTCTTCAGTTACACAGACTATGCTTCCCTTTCCTACTGTACTTCAGTTAGGGTGTCCAACAATGAAGATTTATGGCTTTGAATAAGCCACACATTTTTGCTTTCACTTATTTACGGCAAGGTTTTCTTCTTTTTTTAGAGGTAAAACAGTCTTCATATTTCCTGGTGTTTTGGTTTACTCGTTCTTAAAAAAATATTCTCTATTGTTTCCTTGGTGATCTTTACATATTTTTATTGTGCTTAAAAAACCCATTTAGAGTCATTTGCTGAGCTGAAAAATGAACATCTTTAGTATTTTATCTATTTCAGTTTTTTTTGCTTAACAATGGATTGGTTTTTAACACAAAAGAAAGCTTTCCTTAATTAAATCCCACACGGTATTGGCTGCTTAATCAATTGTATTGAAGAAAGCCGAGTGTGTAATTAGACCTTCTGAAGTGTTTTAGGAAAATTGACAGTGGCTCTTATCTAGTTTTTGTTGGTGGTAGCAATAGGAACAAAACTATTTTTTTTGTCCAGTGCTCCCCTTTATAGCCTGCTTTGAATGCACAGATTTCTATTTTTTAATGAACTAGATGTCCTACAATTGTTACATCTTACTTATTACATTAAATATTGTCATAAATGAGATAGATAATCAGATAACCCACTTAGTCAGGTAACTAATCTGCATACAGTGTGTAAAATAGATCTTACAGGTTAGCTCAGTGGTACTCGGTGATTCAAGTAGAATGGATAATGGGGAGAATCCACTCCCACTGTATAGGGTGATGCAGGCAATGGTAAGCATCTGAGCGACAAAAGTGTGCTCCTACGAGCCGAAGGCCCACCCCCTGTGCACCTACTGCCTTACTTGCATAAGTCTTCAGTGTGTTTATCCAAATCTACACAAGAGACATGCATAACAAAGGTTGTTTGTCACTGTAACACAAATACGCTTGGGGAAGGTTGCAGACTTCCTTTAATGCATACCTAGCCTGGCTGTTATGGTATCTCTTATAGACTAAACAAGCGGTTCTGGTCCCTACTTAATATGCAATCCACTGGTAAAACTCAATAGCAGGCCAGAATAGGGATTGCTAGAGAACATTCATAAGAGTCATCTAGTTCTGGAACTAAATTCGTTGGACAAATAAAAATCAACTTAAAATTACATTGTACCAGACAGATGGGAAGAGAATTGTATGAAAAAAGAAATCAATGGCTCATGATTGGAAGAATTCCACATCATCTGTCAGACAAGGTGGAAGCAGTGTTATGGCTTGGGTATCCTTGGCTGCCGGTGGAACTGGGTCTTCATTATTTATTTTGTGATTGCATATAGGAAAAGGAAGATGGATTCTGAAGTGTTGAGAGCTATACTTTATGCTCAGATTTGGTTAAAGGCTACTCATTTGATAGGACAGCACCAATCTACCACCTACCTAATAATATATTATCCCCTATTTAAGGAAGTTGGGATCCGAACAATGGGGACCCCACTTATCATGAGAATTGGAGTAATTATAGTGTTTTGCACCTCAGTTTGATTGGAGTAAAAAGCAAGGCAGTGGTCTTCTGTTTTTTTTCCACAATCCAGCTCTGAGTCTGACTCTTGCACCATCTCCAACTCCTAACTCACAAGAAATATAGTGACTTAGTTGCTAAGAAAGTAATTATGGAGTAAAGTATGCATTTATTTAGTTGTATGATATCTATAATTGTATTTCGTAATTTAATTAAAAGGGCTCTAGCATTGGGAAAAGTCATTTTTAACCAAGCACATACTTGCATAGCCTTTAGAAAAGCTATTGCACACATACCTTTTGTATGTACAGTACAGACCAAAAGTTTGGACACACCACCTCATTCAGAGTTTTCTGTATTTTCATGACTATGAAATTGTAGATTCACACTGAAGGCATCAAAACTATGAAGTAACACATGTGGAATTATATACTTAGCAAAAAAGTGTGAAACAACTGAAAATATGTTTTATATTTTAGGTTCTTCAAAATAGCCACCTTTTGCTTTGATTACTGCTTTGCACACCGGAAGTCTCATCGCGCACCCTCTCTGCTATTCTCTCCTATGGGTGTATACAGCACAGGCTGCTGCTGAGGACTCATCTCCCTGCTCGTGCACACACACATAGAATAGAATAGCAGAGAGGGTGCATGATGAGAACTTCCTGTGCTCGCTTGAAGCTAATTAGCATATGGATAAAAACGTGCTCATTCAAAAACTGAGGCGATTACCATACAAAAGATAGGTGTGGAATAGCCTTTCTAAAGGCTATGCAAGTATGTGCTTAGTTAAAAATGGCTTTTCCCAATGATAGAGCCCCTTTAAATATGATTATTTTATTTTGAAGCTGGAGTCGGTACTCCACCCTAAATTGTCCCCAACCCTGACTCTACAGACCTGACAGCATGTCAGAAATGCATTCAGCGGCTTCCTTCATTTCAGTGGGAACTGTGAGAGATGGCTGAAGTATAGTGACACTTTTCTGACCTGCTGCTCCTTTCAAATTTGTGTCCTTAACACCCCAGTTCTCTTGATTGGTGAAGGTCCCAATGGTTAGACTTTGCATAGTGGATAACTTTTTGTTAGCAGAATACTCGTTTAAGATAAAAAAGAAAAGTGAAATATTCTCAATAAGTAAGTGAATCTCTTAATCTTAAAGGGGTTTCGCTCATCTCTTTCTTACCAGTTTACCTGCTGTCTCTGCTTCTTACTGCATGTATACTTCCACAAGCTGGTAACTCAATAGATATAGACATTGCCATTACCATGAGAGATTATTTCTGATTGCATATTTGAGCTCCATTTATATTAGATTTCTGGTAAAGTAAATGTATATTCTATTTCAAAGATTTGTACAGAACACTTACATCATTTCAAGACAGACAATGGACATGCTGTAAACTCAATGTTTTCTTTGTGTTTATATAGAGAAGCAACATTGTCTGAGCCTTTATCAGCAAAGTGCAGTTAGCTGACCAGATTGTCCAGATGCAGAACAGATAAACAGATCTGAAAGTAATCCAGAGAACCCCTAGCCTCCATGGAGAAATGAGTGACTCACCTGAAATAAATCGAATAACAGGCAGGGTGCTTTGACAACTATGTGTGCACAATAGGAGGAATAATTTCACATAGCAGACAAATGAAGCAAAATTATCAAAGCAGTGTATTGAGGAAAACACTTGTATTTACATAAGCTAACAGTATAGGCTCATTGAGGTGGAAATACCCCTTTTATCCTAATTTGAGCTTGATTTTCACTTACTGAAGACAAAACTTATGGCAGAAAGACCCACTAAAAGCCTGGCAGTGCATCTGGTGAGAGAACATTTAGTATTTTGGGATGTCCATGAGTTCTAGACTTTAGTCAGTCACTGACCACAAAGTATCCAAGTATTAAAGTTAATAATATTTATAAGAATTTAACCAATTCATTTTGAGCCTATGAAGATGGAAGACTGTACAAATGTTTGTAATTCTGCAACCGTAAATGCAATTATTATTTTTTTTTTTTTATTAAATCCCCTAAATTAAAACTGAGAGTCTACACGCATTGTAGTGGCTTTGCACTCCACCGCAGTGGATTTGAAACAGAAGCTAAAGTATGAGTATTCTGTCACTGTTAAAATATTTTTAGAACCACCTGTATATCTTTAGTTAGAAGGACTCCTCACACAACCAGACTAAACAGTCATAATGAACCTGACTATATCCCATGAATATAGTAATATAGTTGAGTAAAAATTGTGCACGCTGATAAGAAGCAAGAGAACCAGTGACATACTCATTAGTCACACATGTAATTTATTAGCCGTAAAGAAAAGTTGCATTAGAATAGCTGCGCTCTCTTCCTATAGTGCGTTCAAATGCACAAATGTGTTTGACAATTTCAAATAAGAATGATGAAAGCTGAGTCGTCTTCCAGACTTATGTGTTAGCACAGTTTGGTGAAGTCAAAGACACTTCCATCATCTGTTTGCTTCTACTGAAATCAATAAACTACATCAGAACCAAGGGAACAAAACAAGTAGGTTTCATAGTCATTTTTGATGTCTACAGGCTTTGAAACAAATTAAACAAGCTGTAGCATGTGGTTTGCACAAAGAAATTGGGTTAACCCATTCATTACAAGAAGCACACCGAGAAGAAACACCATAATGTATTAATAAGGTTTCAGTCTTGAAGGAGTTAAGACCCAAATATTTATTTCAAGGCTTACCTGACCTGCAATCGTGTGATAAGTTAATAGGTGTTGGGATATCTGTCTGGGAGTATTACAGGATGTTTTATTTGTTGTGTCTTCAGTGCTAAGAATGCTAAGGCAACTTTCACCTGAATTGTACCGGGTAACATCTTATATAATAGCAAGGGAGAGGTTTTCCTTTTGCTGATAATTTTTTTTTAAATAACACAGCCACAGTCTTTTCAGCCAGATGGAAGAACATGGATGGCCACAGCTGGAAGAATAATAAGCAAGTATAACATGCATGAACTTCTTCAATGCACCTTGTTCAACTTCTGTGTTACCAATATTAGTTTAGCTGAAGGACTATGAGGAAAGCAAATTTTGTACAGCTTCACTCAACTTCCAATACTAATGCCAATTATTTGTATTCTCTGCTTAGCTCTTAAAGCAACTTAAAGGGGTTGTTCCATCACAAGGATCCTATCTATACTGCTAGTTTTTGTGGATTTAAGACTTTTCCTAAATGCATTGCTTTATCAAAGCTGCTTTGTTTGGCCGCTATCTTAATTTATTCACTCCGTTTCTATGGCCCTTGGGATTATCTGCTAATTTGTCAAGTGATGTAGCGGCCTGCTCTCAGAGGGGCGGGGAGCAGCTCTGAGCGGTTTGTGTCTTTTAAGTAGTGGAGCTTCTCAGGGGAGGTGAGAGCTCTGGGATTTCTGAGCTCTTATCAGTCTGTTTAATTGAATTTGGCTGATAAGGGCTGAGATAGGGAGTCCGTTACCTCTGTATATAATGCAAACTGACTCAAATCCAGTCTGCTACATCAGCTTCACACTGTGGTAATTCATTTACAACCAATCCCGTGCAAGTGAAACCCCACCCACCTATGTGCCAAGAAAAGCAGGAAGTGAAGAGAGCACAACAGCCTGCAGTTTAGTGAACAAGCGTCATGGGAATATCCCTTTAAGGTGCATTTACCAACTTGTAAAACCTCTTTGTCAAAGTGTAACTAAACTTTCGGACAACTTTTGATTATCTGGCAGTAGTAATGAGCGAGTAGTATCTGATCTAATACCTCGCCGACGTAATGCATGTAATCGGACGAACACAAAGGGCTTAAACACATGAAATATTCAAAGCGTTAAGACCCTTGGTGTTTGGCTGATTACACACATTCCTATGCCGGTGAGGTATTCGATCGAATACTACTCACTCATCTCTATCTTGCAGTAGTTGTGTTGTAAATAAATTTTGTCATATACAAATTCATGATCCTAATTGTGAAATCTTGCGTTTTTTCACCCTTTCCTTTTTTTTCGGTATTGGCTGTTTCTGCCTCTCACTGAATGTTACTGTGTACAGGAGTACAGGTCTGTGTAGAGAAAATGAGGGGAGGGTCACGTCAAACTGTTATATCTCAGGCATTATGAAACTTACAAACTAGCTTTTGGTATCATTTGAAAGAGCAGATTCTCTTCTAAAGTGTTATCTACATTATTTCCAGAAATATTGCTGCTTGAAAACACAGCCTGGATTGGGATATTTATACGCATCTTGAAAATATATGTAATCCAATCCCAACTGTGTTTTTAACCAGTGATATCTCTAGAAATTTGTACACCATTGCAACCTTATTGCCATATGAAAAAGAGAATAACTTTGAAGTGACCCTCCCCTACCCTCATTTTTTCTATACGATACACAACCCTGTACTCAAAGCCTGTACTCCAAACACAGTAGTATTCAGTAAGAGGCAAAAACAGCTCTCAATATAGAATCCAGGGAAAGAGTGAAGAAATGCAGGATTTCACAGAAAGGATGCAAAGTTTGCTAATTAAAGTATATTACAAAATTTATTGAACCAAATACTGCCAGAAAATCAAAAGTTGTCCAAAAGTTTTAGTTACACCTTAAAGAGAACTGGTCAACAGATTGTGAAGGCCCAATGAAATATAATTTGAAAGGTATTTTTACCTTTAACACTTTTGGTATTTTGTTTATCCAATCCATTCAGTTATTCCAATGATATTAGCCCTTTTAGTAGTGATTAATATTCGGGTATACTAGACAAGTTGGCAGTAAAACTGCAGGATATTCAGCACAAAGAGACTCCTTCCTTCCCAGAGAAACCAGTATTACTGCTCATTTTGGCTTGTATATAATAATTTGCATCAACAAAAACTCCTTCCCGACATTCACCATAATAGTAAAGCAGATGTCCGGTATTTAAATATGGCGGAATTGAATGGTTGCTATAGCTGCCAGGTATATGTTGTATTATACAGCACTATCGCGGGCATTAAGGCCCCTGGCACCTGAGTCAACTTTGACCGTTTTACCAGCAGCGCATGAGCACCGCCATTTTGGCAAGGATTGACAGCACCTGAAACCATATCCCCTTACATGGAAATATAAAAAAATTACGGGTGTCAGAATATGCCAACTTTTAGAAAGATTTTTTTTTTTTTTTGCAAAGGTTTGTATTTTTGTTAAGAGGCTAAAATAAAACTATATATAAATTTGGTATCCACAGAATTGTACTGAAACAGAATACAGGGGACAGGTCATTTTGGCTGCACAGTGAATGCGATAAAAATGAAGCCCATAACAAAGTTGCACAGATGCACTTTTTCCTCCAATTCTTACTTCTTTCCAGCTCTCTATTATATTGTACAGAATAATTAATAGTATTCTGCTATTTAGGCACCACTAATGTTATTTTATTTCAAGCGGTGCTTGAATAGCCTTTTTAAAGGCTATTCACGCATATGTGGGGCTCATACAGCATAATTTTGCTGATAGAGCCCCTTTAAGCCCTCATATGACTCTATGAATGAAAAACTTAAAAAGTTATGAGGTCTGGAAGGCAGGGAGTCAAAAATCAAAGTTTTAAAAGGGCTTATATCTTTGGAATGGTTGAACGGATTTGAATAAGCAAATTTCCACAACGTACAGAGTGATGGGACGTGTTAAGTGACCTGATGACAGGTCCTCTAAAGAAAATCTGATTTACATTACTCTGAGAATAGAAAATAACGAAAAGAAAAAGCTGAGCGGTATTCTTTTGATTAAAATGAATGAAAAAGCAGTAAACCCTGCCAGAGCTCCTGATGGAGAGAGTGTGAGTCCTGCTTGTCACACCTATACAGGGTGATTGACATCCTTCCCTGTATTAGTGTGTACACCGAACTCTGTCGATCACTGCATGTGGGCAGAATAAGCAGGACTCACTGTCTCTTCTAGAATTCGAGTCAGGATTTGCTTTATTTGCTCAGAAATCCTATTCCAGATCATATAAACCTCCTCCATAACCCATAGTTCAGCTTCTTTCTTTCATATCTTGCTTTCACATCAACAGAGATCACATATGTTGCAAATAAGGACTGCATTAAAATCCCAAATCTTTGTACTTGCCTGGAGTTGAGTCCAATGACGTACACTGGCTTCACTGCACTTGCGCTCAAGGTTCGGGGTGAGGTCTACTTCTCCCCTTCTACTTCACTTTTACTTACAGTGACTTCACAGGTGCCTGAAGTATAGTCGCTGGGTAAGTATAAAAGGTTTTTTTTATTTTCAATGCAGATACATATGGTAATACAACAAAGTTGTTTTGGGACTGAACCCCTCAGTAAATAACCTGTGAGAGTTTGCATTTAAGAAAGGCATCTTCTTACTTATCTTGGAAACAGTAGGATTCTTCTCAGAGCTTGATGTACACTTTGTAGTATAAACTGTACGTGATGCAAGGTCTGTGTTTAAAATCAGTCTGTTTTAAAGAGGACCTTTCATCAGATCGGGCACATGTAGTTTTATATACTGCTGGAAAGCTGACAGATCGCTGAATTCAGCGCACTATCGGCTTTCCCGATCTGTGCTGGTGTAAAGCGCTATCGGTCCTGGGACCGTAGCGCTTTAGTGTCAGAAGGGCGTTTCTGACACTTAGCCAGGGACGCCCTTTTGCCCAGCAGCGCCTATTGCGCTGTACTGTGGAGCGGGGAGGAACGCTGCTGGGCAAAAGGGCGTCCCTGGCTAAGTGTCAGAAACGCCCTTCTGACTGTAAAGCGCTACGGTACCGGGACCGATAGCGCTTTACACCGGGCACAGATCGGGAAAGCCGATAGTGCGCTGAATTCAGAGCACTGTCAGCTTTCCAGCAATATAAGCAGACAGTATATTCAGTAGGGGTCCTGTTAGACACCATGGTGATACCCTAGTTAAATATTTTCACTAAATTTTTCATTTACGTTTTTAGGAAGTTCCTGCTGTACATTATTATTATGTTGTAGCTTATTATCTAACTCCTTATTGTTTAAAAAGGACATGTGTTTTTTTTTTTTCATTACATGTCTCTCTTTCTAAACACTTGTATTCTCCCCAAAATATCTGTTGTTAACATGCTACTCATTTAAATATATGACTTGACCAGTTGACAAGAGGGTGTTGGCATAGCATCATAATAAATGGTAGGGTGACTGCATTGACTGGTAGTGTCCTTACTGGGTAGACAGTGTGATGGTGTGCAGGGACACCCCCAACTACTAACACTTACTTGTTCATTGATTCATAAGTTTCCAAGAATAATAACAGAGGAACAGCACAGGAGAGCTCTAAGAAAAGATGATCCAGAATGGTAATAATACGGGGAATACAAATTTTTGTTACAGACGTGCCTGGAGAGCTGACAGGTCCCCTTTAATGTAAGGTGTTAGCACATCAAAATGTCACTAGTATACATTCTCACAATAGGGGTAAAGTTTGCCTATTTTCGTTTATGGAGATTATTACCGTCCTGCAGCCTTGTCTCAAAGATAAAACCTTATTGTGCTGTTTTCATGCCAGTCAACTGAGTAACAGAGCAACTCTGCATCTGTGTGAGAAATCATTCCCAAATGGCTTATACTGAAAGCTTCACCAAATGGCAGAGCTGTTCAGGAAAGAATACAGAGAAGTTGTTGTGCCAACTGCTAGTATGTATGTGCCAAAGAAGCCTTATTAGTGGAAATAGTTTTAAGATCATGGTCACAAAGGGAAATAAAGCTCCTAGTTCTTATAAGATGGCAGGCAATGAGAATTGAACAGCTACTTTAGTTTTACATGCTTTAAAGGATGTAATACCCTCTTGCTTAATGGAGCTATGTTATTGAAAAGCAATCGGAACCAGCACAGAGGTTACTGCAAGTTCAGCTCCGACTCGCTGTCAATTATTTTGCTAGGGTGGTGCATACCAATGTGTATATGTGTGTACATGCCTTCTTAAGTGATAATCCCTTTATATTGCACCAGTTTATCCTGCAGTACTATAGAGAGGACGTATACTTTACTGTCTGTCCCTGCACTCGCACACAATGAATCTACTAGTGTGTTTAGTAGTGTTGCATTGACTTCAATATACTTATATTCCACATTAATAACAGTAGAACAGATATACCGTGTTTCCCCAAAAATAAGACAGTGTCTTATATTAAATTGTCGTTCTAAACATAGAACCTGTCTTATTTTCAGGGGATGTCTTATAACAATCCGCAGTCATGCCAGCACTTCCTTAGCGGAGAAACCAGTATTACTGCTCATTTTGGCTTGTATATAATAATTTGCATCAACAAAAACTCCTTCCCGACATTCACCATAATAGTAAAGCAGATGTCCGGTATTTAAATATGGCGGAATTGAATGGTTGCTATAGCTGCCAGGTATATGTTGTATTATACAGCACTATCGCGGGCATTAAGGCCCCTGGCACCTGAGTCAACTTTGACCGTTTTACCAGCAGCGCATGAGCACCGCCATTTTGGCAAGGATTGACAGCACCTGAAAAAGGAACACATTGAAGTCAATGGGAGGCTTTTTTTTCAGCGCTGAAATTCAGCACCAAATTCAGCGCCATTTTCCTCCGTGTGAATGGGCCCAAAGCAGTTGGCTTTACAGTGCACATGGAGCACAGTGCACAGCATCCAGCCGGCTGCAATGCCAGTGAAGTGAGGCTCTCCAGCGCAACCGCTGGAAGCCTCGCTAAGCCCCGCCCACCACTTCCGCTGCTGGGACGAACAGCAGCTCCAGCGCTGCTATGAAGATGGGAAAGGTAAATTGGATACCTCCCCTACACTACCCACAACCAGCAGTCATACCGGCGCTCCGCTAAGAAAGTGCTGGCATGACTGTCGGTTGTCATAAGAAGTCCCTCGAAAATAAGACAGGTCCTATATTTAGGACGACAATTTAATATAAGACACTGTCTTATTTTCGGGGAAACACGGTATATCTGTTCTACTGGTATTAATGCGGAATATAAGTATATTGAAGTAAGAGCAGCTCAGCCAAGAAGCTGTAGACCATACAGACTCTGGTATCAAGACCACTAGGTACTGAAGCACTTGGTCTGCAAAAAAAAATTGCCTATACTCTGTTGCATCACTAACTACAGAGTTTTGTGGCTGTGACCTCAGCACAAGAACATCATACCAGCTAAGATCCACAAGCTCATCACTATACATTGGTTCTAATGGCGTAAAATAAGTCGAAACTGGACTTTTCAGTTTTATCTGGTGAATAACTGAGGGTCATGGCAACTTATAGAAAACTGTGAGGAATTTATACAGATGGTATATTGAAAAATTAAGTAACTTGTTATTCTACAAACCATAACATTTGTATCTCAGTATTTGTCTGAAACTGAACAATTCCTTTAAGTTAAGTGGGGTCTGGCCCTGACATCCCCACCAGCTAGCTGACTGAAGGGACCACTTCTTTTATTAGGGGTGAAAGTTTTAATAAAATATAAACTCTAGCATTCACATGGTTTGTTATATAAAGGATATCTTTGTCATATGAATCTAGCCTTATAAGTGCAACACAGCTGAAGAAGTCTGTCGCTGAGAATCAGGCGATCACTACCCTGCCTAGTGACATAGCTGAATGGACATTATTACTGTATCTTATGTGGAGTATGCACATTGAAAATACATATGCTGCTCTTTGTTTGGCTTTCAAACCTTTTTTAGATATGGACCTTTTTAGATATGGTTATGTTTGTGTCCATAAACATTTCTTCTTATGCTTTTTTGTCCTCTGGAACATTCTTTAGACTTAATAACCAATGACAATTGAGTTTGGTTTTTCCAACCGTGTGATTAATATAGCATTAGAGGTTATCATGGATAGTTTAATTATACTAGAAGAACAAGATTCATTGTCTAATTTTTGTAGCTGACAGCACAGGGGAGGGATCACAAGTGTGAGCTGAACAGATATGGCCACTAATAAATGAACTAGAACTTTCTTTATTTTTTAGACCAAACAGTAGATGACATTTTAATACCTTGTGGGGTTTTTCTTTTCAGAAATAGTTTATGAACATACTGTATGTGATACAGTGCACTATGTTTACTAGGTAAAGTATATATGCAAGATAAACCTAACTAGTTCAGTAATACGCAGCAGTTCTACGATAGTTTGTTGTTCACCCGACAGTGGGTCATCCATCTCCATCAGGTTATGTAGTTAATAGACTTTTTTTTATATATAGCTCAATCTAGCCTATTTGTGTATGTTTATCACTTTTAATTGACAAAATAGAATTAAAACAGATGAGAAGAGAAAATGAATGAGATTTGTTGGGGTATTCTTTATCCATTTATTCTTTACTTTTCATTTAAGAAATAAAATTGAATCAAATTCTCACCTCTTTCATCTGAAGCCTTGCAAGGTTAGCAGTCTAGTTGTTTCTACTGGGATCACAGATGCTACTTCCTTTGAATTGTTGGTCATGTTGGGAAATCAGGATAACCTAAAAGAACTGCTATATCCCAAATTGTTACAAGTGTTATCTATCTTACCTTAGAGCAAGTGCAACCCTTTGTGGCAATGGTTTCCTCTAATGTCAGTGGCCTCTTTCCTTATATTTCAACTTGTTACACTGTTGAACTTGTTCAGGAATAGTTTGTGGAACATGACCAAGAGTTCAAGCTGTTGACTTGGCCTTCATATTCCCCAGATCTCTGTCCAGTCAAACATGTGTGTGATGTCCTGAAAAACCAAGTCTAATGACATTTAACCCCTTTATTCCCTTTTTGAGTCCCCCCCCCTTGTGTGTGGGCTTGTTTTTGGGGGGGTTACTCCAGTCATCCATGAAGTTCTGCTGCACAACCTATGTACAACCTTCTTTAGATTTTCTATAAGCTGTGAACTTAAATTCAAGGTGTTTTTTTTTCTGTTGCTACATTTTTTACGTAGTATTCTACCAGGGACCCTTGAAATAGTAATGCTTGTAAGCATATCTGTATATGGAGCCTTAGCAACTTTTAAAGATGCAAAATGCTGTTGTATTGTCAGTTGTAAAATATAGTAATTGTATGTTAGATGTCATAAGAAAGGAAAGGCACCAGGAATTCTGCGATTAACTGCTTGTCTCCATAAAGGAAAGCACTTTTAATTGTTAGTGATTTATCTTCATAAAGGTTCTTCTACATATTCAGCATTTTAGCATTGCATATACACAGCACATTCTCTCAGCGATTGATCTGGATGGAATGTCCTTGATGTGGCTTAAGTCTTCTTTTTTTTTTTTTTTTTTTTGACCACATAAAATATATAAAATAATGTCAGGTACTGTTTGAGCTTTTACCTGGTATCACATTTAGAAAGTATTTGTTAGAATAGAAGATAATAATATGTATGTAAAACCAGTCGTATAGTTCATTGTGGTTCTTTGCATATCTATAAGTATGCAGGCAAATCTGAAGTATTAAAAAGGATTACACTGTAGTGGAACAGGGTGAGTTTTCTTTAGATAGAGATAAATGGTGTTTAGCCTTTTTCACGGTCTATTACACACCTTTCTTTGTTTAATGTAGTGTGTCGAAATCCATGAATATTGATGTGAATCTAGTTTTGCAGAATGATAATCAGATGGGCTGTCCAGCCTCAGATCCTGACATATTTATAACATTATGTCTTGCTACATACCTATGGAGATACCTTTTTATGGGTCTAGAAAAGGTCTATTGATGAAAACATTTTTTACCTTTCACTTGTGCAGATTTAACATATTGTTGCTATCAAATGTTTTGGTTTTTTTTTTTTTAAAAAAAAACAACAACAAAAAAAACGTATGGTGACCCAAGATCCAGTGTTTCCTCTATGTCAGTGTTTCTCAACCTTTTTAGATTTAGGAAAATCTGGAAAAAAAAAAATCCAATCGACCAGTTTGGACATAATCATACTGATTCACAGATTACAGGTGACCTATCATTTAAACTGCAGAACGAATGTTGTAAAGACAAAGCCCATAAGAATGTTGCACAAATGCAGTTTTTTTTCTAATTCCATATTTCCTAGGCATCTGATGGAAGATTGATTGGTAAAATTATGAAGTACAGTTTTATCCCACAAAAACTCCCAGAGCTGAGGCAATGCCACCTATTGGATCAACAATGCACCTGATATAAACCCTATTAAGAGTGAAGGATCTGCAAGCTTATATTTGTTAATATGGTCCATGTGAGTGCTGTCCTGTGATAATGACTGATAACATAGAACACCAATGAGTGAGTGAGGTATTCCCAGATTTTCAGGTACCAACACCTGGTCAGCCGATGAATAGCCCATTTCAGCTGGCCTATTACTATTTCCTGCACAATGACATCACCTCCGTGCAGTGAATATTAATAAGGAAGTTACTGGGAGATGCTCTATCTAGTTTAACTTTAGAACTATGTAAGTCATCCCCATTGTCTGTAGAAAACAGTATTTTGCTGAATTTAGGTATACTAGTAGAAGAACTTCTTTTCTTATAGATGGTATTTTGAAGGTTGAATGCTATTTATATTTGGCCCTCTCAGTGTGGTTAATGCTCTATGAACAGCTCCGGCACAATTTATTCTTGTGCTGGGGATATTGTCATTTAGTACCTGCAGCATGGGAACTGGGACTGACTGACTTGTTTATTGTAACATTAGAGTGATCTTGAACCTTTGTTCCCTGGTTGAAAGCCCAAGAGGCGCTGGCTAGAACTGTGCTTTTACAATACTCCAAAGAAGGGCATTATTGGGCTAGCGTAAAATTTGCCGCTTGATAGAATGCCTGTATAATTGGTTATTTTACAACATAATGCTCATGCCTTGTTAAGGACTTTACGTCGTGTGGCTGGTTTGATATGTGGAAGACTCACTGATCATGTAAATATTTTCCATTGTTAATATAAAGGTATGTTATATGAGCATGCAGGTGAACATAATAAGAGTTCCAGCTCGGAACGGAGACGCTTCCAACATAAATAAGATCCATTCTCACAATGCACAGTAAAATATGTGCGCACTATATAGCAGCTGTGGAAATATAAATAATTCCGGCAAAACCATTTAGAATATAGCAGAGGATGGGAGTCTCTTTTTCTGTTTAGCACTAAACAACTTTTCTAGCATATTGAGCACAGTCATTTCACTTCTACATCCATCTTACAGAACTTTCATGATATTTACCGGCTCTATAAACTCTTTACAGAGATAGGATTGCAAATATTTTTTCTCGTAATTGAAGCAATTTTATGTATCTTTGGGCTGTTGTATGAAGATCTTTGTACTTTCTAAATATGTTGCTGGGAAATGAAACCCATTTATGGAAAATAAGCATTGCATTGTCATAAACATTTTAGGCTAGGGGTATAAACAGCAGGCAAAATTGTTATTTAAGGGGGAGAGCTACTCTTATGTGATGGTTGCATTATGTGTGATTGATGCCGGATTTTCTCACAACCTGTCTGAGTAATACAATGTTAGAAAATTCCTTTGCCTGTTTTCCTCATCTCTATGTGATTTCATCACACTCCTATATTGATATATTAGTCAGCGGGACTAACTAATAAAATGATATAAAATATTGTGTTCTTTAGTTAATCACAGGTAAAATTGGATACGGTAACCTCGCATCCCTGAGCCCCCTATATCCACGAGGTGAGCGCCCCCACTTCATATTCCCACCTACTCACTATTTAGTGACAACTGATGTGCATTTACCTCTATATACGGAGAAGGATGGGGTGCTCCCATCATGAATATGGCCGCATTATGAATGTGTCAACTGTATTGTGACTTATGAAACACCATAATTATTCCATTTCAGGTGCCATTAGACTAAAGGGCACAGTAAAATATTGTGCCGATAGATTAACAGCCCAGCAGACCTGTTTCTATAATAATTCTTTACGCTCACTCAACATAACTTTTTTTTTTTGAGTAATACAGTAAAAACATATCTGAAAAACCTTATTTGAATGTTTGCATGTTTTACCATTTTGACCAATGACAATAAAGACCCTGTTCAGACAAAGGAACAGGGACCGATATGGAGTCTGACACTGTGAATTTGTGTATGTGTATTGTAATAATGTGATTTTGGTGGTCAAAGTTTTACAGTGGGATTTAGAATAAAATTGCATTACTTCTTCTTATGAAATAAATCTATTGCAGCTTGTTCTGCTAAGTAAACAAGACTAAATCAGATTTTCATAAAAATCAAGATTAGATCTCAATAAAAAGCCCCATACTTATCTTCTCTGATGCAAGATATTGAATTATTAGCTATGAGCATGAGATCTCACTACCTACCAACAGAACTACCACATGTATAATCGTGATAGCTGCATATGTCCCCACCTCTGCAAAAAACTGTTTCTGCCTGTTATATCTACATGCTGTGACCCTCCTCCTCGTGTCCTCCAACCACTCCAATCACGGTTGGGCCGTATTACCAACATCACTTCACACAGAGAACTAAATGATCCTGCAGTGTGTCTTTGTTTCTTTCTTTTTAGTTGCTATGATTTCTAGTATTTCTCTATCTGCCATCTGCTTGTACGTGTTTCTCTCTTGCTATATACTACTGTACCATCCATGAAACTGTATCACTGAAATTTCCCCATTGTGGGACTATTAAAAGATTTTCTTATCTTATCTATATTTCCTTACAGATGAGCTGAGGAAGCTGAGTTGGTCTGGAATTCCGAAGCCTGTCAGATCCATTACATGGAAGTTGCTGTCTGTAAGTTGATCATTGGCTGCTGTCAGGACACATTGTGCATCCACAAATAAGACCTTTTTTATATTGAAGATATCTGCTATTTCCATTATTCTGTATTCTCAAGTTTGATTTTTTTCGATGAATTATTTTATTAAAAGATATGCAAGAGGAAATGTCTGCGATGTTTAGAGAAATGTATTAGTTGTCAGATTTGATCCTCTTTAATATTAATGGTTTTAACTGGTGTCTGTTATATCTGCCAGTTTTAACAGCTGTACAATTCTGGATGGATTCACTTAGACTGCTTACTCTGGAGAATGTTAAAGAGACTTTATCACTGGATCTCCATGCACTTAACCTCTGTTTAACATTCTGAGCTGTACACATGAGTGTTTAGCACTGCTGCTTTTTTTCCTCCTTCTCTCAGAAAGATGCTTTAGACAGCTATCCTTTTTTGGCATAACATCAAGTGGGAAAACAAAGTGTTTACATCAGATTGAGTTTAATTTCCAGTGTTAAAATTCTTTTTCCTCATACTAATGAGAGCTAATATGTTTGCAGTTTAGTGGATTTTATTTAGGATTTTAACAGTTTTAATTGGGAATTTATGCAAGCACAAAGCTGTTGACTCAGTATTAGAGTCTCTGTTTTGTGAGAGGCATTGGATTGTTCATTTTACTATTATGCATGTGATAGACTATTAGACAACTGAATAATACAGACTGCCATTTATTGAAAGGCTTTTCTGATTCAAAAATTTAAAGAAGTGCAAATTGTCAGTAACAGGTTTGAACATTTTTAATTTTTTTTTTTTTTTTTTTAAAGTACTCGCTTTTTGTGTGTGCGTGCAGTTATTTGGTACTGTGGGGCGTATCAGATGGCAACATGCTAAAAATTACATTCTCCAGTCTTCAATTGGTCAGTGCAAATATGCCCTGCACCCCTAATAATAATAATAATAATAATAATAATAATAATGCATTTTATTTATATAGCGCCAACATATTCCGCAGCACTTTACTAATTGTAGGATTCAAGTACAGACAAAAACATATATTACAGAGTAATAGTCACTACACACAATGGGGCTGAGGGTCCTGCTCACAAGAGCTTACAATCTATGAGGTAGAGTGGGTGCCATGAGGTGTATTATACCCTTACTTGTTAACTCAATGTTGTGGTATGTATGGGTGCTTCTTATGCCCAGTAGATCAATTATAATATTCAGGCCTCTCTACAGAATATTGTAGATGGAGGGCCATATATTTGGAGAGCATAATTCCTGAAAGAAATCACATTAATAATACATAGTATGCCATTGCAACAAAAATACTCATAGACTCAGCAGTCATGTGACCACTGATCTGACAGCTGCATAGCAGAGTAAGAATATAATCTCTAAATAATTCTTTGACCTCAGTATACACAACACAGTCATGTGTGATGTGCTGCTATTGCAAAATACTATAATTTAGGTTTATATTGCTGCAGGTTTTTTTTTTTTTTTTTTTTTTTGGGGGGGGGGGAGGTTAGCTGTTTTTCAACACTGTCTAAAAGGAACCTGTTTTTCATATTCATAGCAACCAATCATAGCACTGCAAGAAATTAAAACTATTCTGTAATAGTTTGCTATAGGCAACAAAAATATGTTTTCTTTTAGACTATATTGTAAAACTGCAATGCTTTAATCACACTCTTATCACACTTGTCCTCTCTTTTATTCAAGCAGATCACACATTTATCAGGGAATTAGACTCTTTCATCTCACTTTATAATAGTGCATTTATTAGTATTCAGTTCCTCCACTTTTCCCCTTTGTGTACTCTGCTACTTTTAGGCTAAACTGCACAGACGGCTCATGGATGACATCCGTGTGCTGCCGGTGCCTCCACAAACTCACTTCATCTGGTGCTCCCAGGTCGCAAAACGATATGGTGTAGTACCAATGCTGCATTTTTCTCCGGAATTACTGCACAAACATGGCTAGCACTTGGTTATGTGAATAAAATTTAACTCTCCAAACCAACTTTCATCTATCCTATCTATCTATCTATCTATCTATCTATCTATCTATCTATCTATCGATCTATCTGTCTAATGTTCTTTAAATATGTTGTATAATATCATCTGGCTAGTCCAAGTTGACATGGCATGACAGTACAGAATGCACTGTACAAAACACATTAATCCTTATTATTCAGCATGTATTGCTGCCTTTCAGCATTAATAAAGGGCCTAGAATATGATCGGCTTCTTGGGTGTGTACACCAAGAATGTCTTGCCAGGTAATTTCCAGTATCAGAGGCACTCAGCATATGAAGAGTGGTTTCCTCCATACTTTTAATGGGTGAAGTAAAGCTATACCTAAGAAATATGTATTTGTTAATGTTCAATACCATTGCTTTGAAGCTTTTATGGTGAGTATAATCAAAGTAATGGGTTACTGATCATTATTAGATGAAGTCAGGTGTCAATGTTGAGATATTTAAAATTTTATGATGGAATGCTTAGGCAGGTTTTAGTCTGTCCTTAAGTTTATGAGCTACAAGGTTTTCGTGCACTCACTGTGATCTTTTGCTTGTCCAGAAAGCATGAAAGGAGTTGTAATTTAAATGATAGCACATAAAATGACAAGCACTTATTCAAATTAAATCAGCAGCTAGCTAAGGTTTAGGATGGTATTATTAAGGGGGGTTTCATGGATCGCTTACTGCAACATTTTTGATCCCTTAAAATGTTACAAAATGTCAGAAAAGGACAATTTTAACTGTGGAAAAAAAGAAGAAAAAAAATGTTTCTTGTTAAATGACTTCTGTTCAGAAGTGAAGGCATCGGAGCAGCACATAGCTACGCTATATATCAGTGAATTTAGAAAAACAGAATGTCATCTGACATTGATTACCTAACAATTAATTATAATTATTATTGAACCTTACAAAATATCTGGTTTTAGAAGCCTTTCTCATTGTAGTATGGTTTTCAGGGATCTCTAGTTTACCTAAAGGAATATCAGTTATAACAATTTGACCTTGCCACAATATTAGGTAAACCATCAGAGAGAACAAGATGCTACTGTCCGGCTGTCTTAACCAAACTGCTATTTTATCACTTAGTAGTTTAACTTTTAGGGTTATACAGTTTGTTATTGGGGCTTTCTCATGGGGGAAGAAATTAAAACAGTCTACAAATGGGTTAAAAACCTAAAACAGAGCAGATGCAGTACCCGCCTTCTCAACTCCTGTAACTCCTTTTCCCGACACTGGGCTCACAATAGTGTCTACCACATTGTCCTATCTCAGCAGACAAGAGATTCCTGCATAGCCAATTACTGGTTCACCCTTCCTCCTTAGTTATGGCGGTTACTGATTCTGTCTCAACAAACAGGAAATGCCCACTCAGCCAATCACTGGATGCAATGGTGACCCGCGTCATTGGGTGATCTGCAGTTTGTTGAGATGCATCAGGAAGTAGAGTTCATTCAGCACGTGGTCAACGGCATAACTTTATCAGGGGTTGAGTACTATTTCTTTTATATTTTTGCATCAAAAAAGAAGATAATGAACTGGGGGCACTCAACCAAGCAACTTTTCATAAAATTAGTCCTTTTATTTTGTAGAGACGTATAAATGCATAGATGTGGGAGAGAGTAACTGCATATTGTACACTAGCTGTGCTACAACCATTTCACGCTTACATTAAGCACTTCTTCAAGCCATGTATAGTATGATTATGTTCATGGGAATACCACCTTTAACTTCGTCAAAAACAAAATAAATACCTGCTTGTCTGAGTCACTAACTAAACAGAACGGATAACCTAACTATATGTGTGGCTTAGTTCCAGCCACACGAACAAAACAGAAGCAATATTGTCTCACCAGACTCGGGGTTACAGGACAGAACCATACACCTACTTTCACCTCATCGAACTGCCCTGCAATGCAAGACCTGCAGCCTATTCTGGTCCAGTAATGAGCCAAGGATCTACACCTGGGCTGAGGCCTACTCCAGATCCGCCCTGGACCACACATATGTCAGACACCTGGGGCTGATATATCTGGGCTCCAACACTCTGCCCGTCACCTTCTCACACCTGATAGACTCCATTTAAAAGCTTCTATGGACCTAGCAGGGTATATCATACCTTGACTTTACATCTTATCACACAAGAAGCAATCCTGGTGGTATTGAACATGTAAATAAATGGAGAATTAGTGTGTTCCCTCATTCCTGTGCCTTTTGCTTTCTTTAGTGAAAGATAAAATCCAAAATGTTCTTTTTAGATCAGATTTATAAAAAAAAAAACTATGCAAAATGCATCCTAGGAAAGACTTGCCTTTTGAACTGGCATGATGGCAATGTTTCTTGTATCTTCTCTGTGACTAAGAACCTTACTAAATGGGTTTGAAATGTAGAAGCATCCTGAGTACAGTGTGTTTGTAATGTGATGAAATCCAACATCATCCATTTTAAATCTTAACACAAGATCTTTCTCTATCTGGATACTGGACTACCAACTGCTAACATAGTGTGTGTGTGTGTGTGTGTGTGTGTGTGTGTGTGTGTGTGTCGGGGGGGGGGGGGGGGCTCCATTTGCTTGCATGCATAGTTATTTGCTTCATTTATAAATAGAGAACATAACTGCAGTCTGCACTATTTTTTTCTGTTAAAAAAACTGAAAGCAGTCAAAAAGGACCCTGTCCTTTCATTTTAATATTTTCTTTGATGGATCAGCCCTATGGACATTGTGACAGTAGTGTGAACCTAGCCTTATTCTGTGTAAGGGGACATACTAGTAGTAATGGTTCCAATACCCAATTCTTAGAGAGGTGCTATTAATACAGTAGGCTATTAGACTGTTGTTCCCAAATTGGCTAATGTTATGGCTTGTACAGGAATTCCACTCCAACCATATGACTTGGGTACAGAAGGAAACTAATGTCTCAGATTTACACAGACTAAGATATCAAGCCTTATATTAACATACTTATGACAGTAGAATAAATTTATGTGCTGAAATATTCCAGTCGTGATTTTAGAGGCATCAGGGACAGAATGTAGCAGGGAAGGTACTGAAATAAAAGAATATGTCTTCATAGCTCTTAAGCACACAGAACTGGAGCTCTTGTCCTGATGGCTGTACGGCAGGATGACACATGGGTGGCTATCCTCATCTGCAACTTTATTTTGGCCTGCCCATGGTGCTCATATGCTATATGTCTATAGAAGTATTATCGTAATAAGGAAACTACTGAAAAGTGTGAGTACTTAACATCTTTATTTACATTTAGTATAATATTAGAATAACTTTGAATCTCATCCTGTCTTGTCACTTGTAAAATACAGACCATCTGTGCAGTTATCAATTTTGCTTAAAATGGATTTATGAAACAGTTATGCTGTAGGAGAAGAGGTGTTAAAAAGTTTTATTTTAGAAAGTAATTACTATTTTATTTTTATTCCAAATGTCACCCTAAACATAAGATTCCCAAATTCCTTTCCAGTTTAATGCCAACACAGGATTAATGTTATTCTGTGTCTGCAAACTGTATAATGGGAGTTATAACATTTTTTGGCATTTTGCAAATTTCCAGATTTAAAGTGCCCCTGGTTTATGAATAAACCACCTAATGATGTGACCAGGGCATGGCACCAGCTTACCTTGAAAAGATGACATGAGGGAAAAGCAGCTAGCAGGCATCCCCTATAGTAGGAGGATTATGACCTATATCATGATAAATTCACAAACTGTAGATCACTTTTGGAGTGACATTATTCATGGGATACAGTTTAAAAAAAAATAAAAAAAACAAGACCTTTCTAAACATATTAAGGGCACATGGAGATTTTTTGCAAGCGGATTTTGACGCAGAAACCGCCTCAAAATCCACCTGCTAAAACGGCTCCCATTAACTTCAATGGGAGCCGCTCACATTTTTTTCTGCTTGCTAGTAGCAGAAAAAAGAAGCGAGATGACCTATCTTGCTGCGGATTCTGCGGCTGAATCAGCCGCAGTGTCCGTGACTTAAATTAATAAAATACAACGTATACCAAATCTTTTCCCACAAAACTATATATCAGTTTGCTTATTTACTCTGATCTTGCAGATTAGATTGCACCTTCTTTGTGACTGGTTCCCTTAAAGTAATCCATATTCTATATTTTGGACTGCTAAAGCTCCTTTCAGAGTTAGCCGACTTATTTTATTAGCATCAGGAATTCCTAGATCTTCCAAAAGGTGGACCAAGGACCAGTTTTTCCCACCTGTCCATACAAGAATCTTAGAAAATTATGATGATAGATAAAGTCAGTGTTATGAGAGATAATGCTGACATACATCAAAGGATCTGGCAAGTGTGATTATCTTGCTCCCAATATACAATATTACTTTTAAGGTAGGTTCCCTATACTGTCATATCCATCATAGGATGAGACAAACATACAGTAAGATGCAGATGAAACAAAAAGCATCTGCATTGACTAAATAATCACAATGGCAACTTTCTTCTGTCATTTTTGTTTACTTATCGCACAGAAGAAAACGTCCAACCTGTTTTTTTTTTTTTTTTACATTACAGTGAAATGGGACCAGATAGAGAGGGAACTCCTTCTGCATCAAGTTATTCTAATAACATTTAGGTACACTCCTCCCATCCTATAATGACAGTATTGTGAACCCACCCTAATATCTGGGTGATTCATGTCTCTGCAATTACAATGCTGTGTACTGCTGGGTTTTTTTTTTATTTTGTTTTTATTTCATTTGACATTTTGAGCCTTTTACATTCCCCTTGCATGGGGATGTGCCTTAGGGGAAGGCCACTTGTAGTGCAAATGCTGGTGAATGTCCAAATTGTCTGAAGTTGTATGTATTTTGCTGCAGATTTCTCTGTAGTGCCCCTTTGACTTTAAACCTTTGCTTTGCAAAAGGTTAAAATCTGAAGACAAAACCCCAAGCAGAAGTTGGCAAGCTGCAGATTTAAAGCCCACGGTGCAAATCACTTTGTCCTATTGATTTTTGTGCTGCATGTGGTTAAGACGAGATGTGTAAATCCTATATACTACACTGTATCTGTAAATTGCTATGGGTTAGCTCACCAGGTCCTGCACTTATTGGAGTTCTTTGCATAGCAAAAGCAATAAATATCAGATAATATTAAAAATCGTGTCTTGTTGCAAAGGACCCTTTATATCCACAAATAAATTAAATGGTCTGCAGTTTTTCTGTATTGACAACTGGGTGATCTCCATATTTCATTGTAAAGGGGGATGAGCTTGAGCGGCTCTATCACCTTCCAATCAATGCAATCATTGACAGAGTGACTCCATTTGTATGATCTTCTCAGATTTCTCTCACAAGATCATGCTGCCTCCTGTTAGTAGTGCATAGAGGATCTGTGATCTGGGTGCTTCTGTGTTTCTCATAGCTTCTGGATACCATCTTCAGTACTGTATGGAAAGGACTTATAGCAACTGTAGTATTGTAACAGGGTGTCATTTGCGTGTTAAAGCTGACGCTACAGGCGCCAAAGGCTTGGATACATATGGTGCTTTATACTGACCACCTCTTGCACTTGTTTTAGATATATGGTGCAGGGGTAGGGGAGGGAAAAAGCTTAAAGGGGTTGTCTGGGTTAAATTTAATATTGTAACAATGAGCCCCCCATGCACCCCCTCAAACTTTATAAATAACATTTATATTATACATTTTTTTAGTTTTACTGTAATATATGTAGGTAATTTGACCTACATATTTTACATTTTTTACCTCCCCCCCCCCCCCCCCCCCTCCCCAGCCCAGAAAACCACCCTCCACCCGCCTTCTCCAGCTCCATTATACTTACCTGTTCCTCTCGTGGATACCCAGATACTGCATTGACACAAGTGACATCTTCATTACACACCTCAGTCTCTGCTTGGACCATTTCCAGGCATTTTTCAACAGGATAATGCTTGTTCACACACAGCAAGGGTTTCCAATGAATGTCTCTGCCAGATTACAACATGTCCTTGTGCTACTCTGTGACAAGATTTGCCTCTCATTTTGCTGTTATGGAACTAGCTGAGATGCCGGCTTCAGTAACCTATAAGTGTGCAGGATCTACCGGGCCAGCTCTATCATATGTGGGCAAATGTGCTGCAGGATACCATATGAAACCTTTATGCCTCCATGCCCAACCATATTTCATTTTGTATCCAAGCAAGAGGTAGACAAATAGGGTACTAGAGCCTCCTTTCAATTGTATTGTTTATGCCAATAAGCATATTCTTTGGCTCGTATATTGTAATTACTTACATTTATCATTAAAGAGGACCTTTCTTGTCCTCGGGCACATGCGGTATTATATACTGCTAGAATTCAGTGCACTATCGACTTTCTCGTTATATGCCCCTGGTGAAGAGCTACCGTTACTGTAGCTCTTCAGTGTCAGAAGGGCGTTTCTATGAGTCTGTGAGGAATGCTCCTCCTGACACTAGAGTCCATAGCACTGTACTGTCAGAGGGGACGTTCCGTACCACTAGTGTCATCGCTGGGCAATAAGAAACCCCTCTTCTGACAGTATTCAGAGCACTGTCGACTTTCTAGTGGTGTATTACACCGCATGTGCCCTAGGACATGAAAGGTCCTCTTTAACGCACACCATTTTTTTTTTTTTTTTCCAATTACAGCAGCTCCCTTTTAGTGTGCTGGTGGTTTGTTTTTCTTTTGTCAATGAGTATATATTGCCAGAGAAGTTTATAGCAAAATTTGCTCCAAATCTAATAGGACTGATTTCAAGTTAGACATATTTATACTATGTATGGGTTTATTGTGTGACTTTCCCTAATTCACTGTAAAGAGCAGTAAAGGTCACATGACAGTCTAATGAACTGACTCTGTGGGTATTGTTGCCTCTACCTGTCTTGTGTTATTTATTCTGGAAGTGTTTTTATGCAGCAAACATCTGCTCAAGATCTTTAAAGGCTAATTAAGTTGAAGATGGAAACTATATTCCTTTAACTTCCCCAGTTACAGTAAATACAAAAATGCATTTGTGAAGTTGATGCATCCACTTTCTTAGTGAGACAGTGTCTCTTATTGGAGCTCTGCTGCTCTTTATATGAGCCGTGGAAAATGTTCCTTTACAATGTAAACGAGGCAGACTCATAATAAATGACTGCTTCTTAATGCCTAAATAGGAATGCGTTGATGTCTGCTTTCTGCAGTATTGCAGAACAATTATTCTCTTAAGAAAATATTGTCTTACAAAAGATACGTGATCAGAATATGTGCCACTCTGGCTGGAGAACCCATATCGGCATGCTACATGAGCAAACATTTCCTCCGATCTAACTTTTTATACCTCTTGCACAATTAATTATGAAGAGATACAAAGCTTGACTGGTTAAGGCATTTAGCCTACCGCTTTCATATGCAAGCCAAAGATTTTAACATGTTCCATAAAGTACAAGAGCCGCAACTGTGTATTGCCTACAAAGTGCTTTTGCTCAGTGAAATAGAAAGAACTTTGCAGTTATTGTAATAAAACATGCTGAGTACCTCTAAATTTTGTATTCTTAAATGGTTAATAATGTAAAGTGCTTGAATAGAAGATGAAACATTTACACATTCTGTATGCCGTATGAAAACACATCAGTTAGCCGCTCTTCTCCTCCTTTTGTATTTATATCGCTGTCAGGAGTGGCAACTGTTAAGGAGATTTGTGCCTTTCATTACTGGGTTATCTTCTTTGGCAACTCTTTCGCGGGTGGCTTTTGTTAGCCATACAAATAAACATATAGTAGATACGTGTGTTGGTTATTTCTGAGTTTGGTATAATACATGTCTCTCTCACAATCGGAAGCATTTGTTTGCACAGATAATACGCACATTATTGAATAAGTTGACATCTGGGCTGTCTCCACTGCCCGTATTAAAAAGAGCATTAACCAGAGTGACGCAGTCCGCGTACAATCGGGACGTTCAGTGCTGGAGACCACCCACTTGACTGTTTTATCATTAATATGCCTTTCAGTAGGTTGATGCTTACTGTTTTGTAGAGGTCATTTCTCAGCAGACACTTCATTATTAGAGATGAGCGAACAGTGTTCTATCGAACACATGTTCGATCGGATATCAGGGTGTTCGCCATGTTCGAATCGAATCGAACACCACGTGGTAAAGTGCGCCAAAATTCGATTCCCCTCCCACCTTCCCTGGCGCCTTTTTTGCACCAATAACAGCGCAGGGGAGGTGGGACAGGAACTACGACACCGGGGGCATTGAAAAAAATTGGAAAAAGTCATTGGCTGCCGAAATCAGGTGACCTCCATTTTAGACGAATAGTGGATTTCAAATCCGGGTCATATGAGAATGTGAACTTTGTGACTATGAGACAGGGATAGCTGTACAGGCAGGGATAGCTAGGGATAACCTTTATTTAGGGGGGAATGTTATTAAAAATAACTTTTTGGGGCTCTATCGGGTGTGTAATTGTGATTTTTGTGAGATAAACTTTTTCCCATAGGGATGCATTGGCCAGCGCTGATTGGCCGAATTCCGTACTCTGGCCAATCAGTGCTGGCCAATGCATTCTATTAGCTTGATGAAGCAGAGTGTGCACAAGGGTTCAAGCGCACCCTCGGCTCTGATGTAGCAGAGCCGAGGCTGCACAAGGGTTCAAGCGCACCCTCGGCTCTGATGTAGGAGAGCCGAGGGTGCACTTGAACCCTTGTGCACCCTCAGCTCTGCTACATCAGAGCCGAGGGTGCGCTTGAACCCTTGTGCACACTCTGCTTCATCAAGCTAATAGAATGCATTGGCCAGCGCTGATTGGCCAATGTATTCTATTAGCCTGATGAAGTAGAGCTGAATGTGTGTGCTAAGCACACACATTCAGCTCTACTTCATCGGGCTAATAGAATGCATTGGCCAGCGCTGATTGGCCAGAGTACGGAACTCGACCAATCAGCGCTGGCTCTGCTGGAGGAGGCGGAGTCTAAGATCGCTCCACACCAGTCTCCATTCAGGTCCGACCTTAGACTCCGCCTCCTCCGGCAGAGCCAGCGCTGATTGGCCGAAGGCTGGCCAATGCATTCCTATGCGAATGCAGACTTAGCAGTGCTGAGTCAGTTTTGCTCAACTACACATCTGATGCACACTCGGCACTGCTACATCAGATGTAGCAATCTGATGTAGCAGAGCCGAGGGTGCACTAGAACCCCTGTGCAAACTCAGTTCACGCTAATAGAATGCATTGGCCAGCGCTGATTGGCCAATGCATTCTATTAGCCCGATGAAGTAGAGCTGAATGTGTGTGCTAAGCACACACATTCAGCACTGCTTCATCACGCCAATACAATGCATTAGCCAGTGCTGATTGGCCAGAGTACGGAATTCGGCCAATCAGCGCTGGCTCTGCTGGAGGAGGCGGAGTCTAATGTCGGACCTGAATGGAGACTGGTGTGGAGCGATCTTAGACTCCGCCTCCTCCAGCAGAGCCAGCGCTGATTGGTCGAGTTCCGTACTCTGGCCAATCAGCGCTGGCCAATGCATTCTATTAGCCCGATGAAGTAGAGCTGAATGTGTGTGCTTAGCACACACATTCAGCTCTACTTCATCAGGCTAATAGAATACATTGGCCAATCAGCGCTGGCCAATGCATTCTATTAGCTTGATGAAGCAGAGTGTGCACAAGGGTTCAAGCGCACCCTCGGCTCTGATGTAGCAGAGCTGAGGGTGCACAAGGGTTCAAGTGCACCCTCGGCTCTCCTACATCAGAGCCGAGGGTGCGCTTGAACCCTTGTGCAGCCTCAGCTCTGCTACATCAGAGCCGAGGGTGCGCTTGAACCCTTGTGCACACTCTGCTTCATCAAGCTAATAGAATGCATTGGCCAGCGCTGATTGGCCAGAGTACGGAATTCGGCCAATCAGCGCTGGCTCTGCTGGAGGAGGCGGAGTCTAAGATCGCTCCACACCAGTCTCCATTCAGGTCCGACCTTAGACTCCGCCTCCTCCAGCAGAGCCAGCGCTGATTGGCCGAATTCCGTACTCTGGCCAATCAGCACTGGCTAATGCATTGTATTGGCGTGATGAAGCAGTGCTGAATGTGTGTGCTTAGCACACACATTCAGCTCTACTTCATCGGGCTAATAGAATGCATTGGCCAATCAGCGCTGGCCAATGCATTCTATTAGCGTGAACTGAGTTTGCACAGGGGTTCTAGTGCACCCTCGGCTCTGCTACATCAGATTGCTACATCTGATGTAGCCGTGCCGAGTGTGCATCAGATGTGTAGTTGAGCAAAACTGACTCAGCACTGCTAAGTCTGCATTCGCATAGGAATGCATTGGCCAGCCTTCGGCCAATCAGCGCTGGCTCTGCCGGAGGAGGCGGAGTCTAAGGTCGGACCTGAATGGAGACTGGTGTGGAGCGATCTTAGACTCCGCCTCCTCCAGCAGAGCCAGCGCTGATTGGCCGAATTCCGTACTCTGGCCAATCAGCGCTGGCCAATGCATTCTATTAGCTTGATGAAGCAGAGTGTGCACAAGGGTTCAAGCGCACCCTCGGCTCTGATGTAGCAGAGCTGAGGCTGCACAAGGGTTCAAGCGCACCCTCGGCTCTGATGTAGGAGAGCCGAGGGTGCACTTGAACCCTTGTGCACCCTCAGCTCTGCTACATCAGAGCCGAGGGTGCGCTTGAACCCTTGTGCACACTCTGCTTCATCAAGCTAATAGAATGCATTGGCCAGCGCTGATTGGCCAATGTATTCTATTAGCCTGATGAAGTAGAGCTGAATGTGTGTGCTAAGCACACACATTCAGCTCTACTTCATCGGGCTAATAGAATGCATTGGCCAATCAGCGCTGGCCAATGCATTCTATTAGCGTGAACTGAGTTTGCACAGGGGTTCTAGTGCACCCTCGGCTCTGCTACATCAGATTGCTACATCTGATGTAGCAGTGCCGAGTGTGCATCAGATGTGTAGTTGAGCAAAACTGACTCAGCACTGCTAAGTCTGCATTCGCATAGGAATGCATTGGCCAGCCTTCGGCCAATCAGCGCTGGCTCTGCCGGAGGAGGCGGAGTCTAAGGTCGGACCTGAATGGAGACTGGTGTGGAGCGATCTTAGACTCCGCCTCCTCCAGCAGAGCCAGCGCTGATTGGCCGAATTCCGTACTCTGGCCAATCAGCACTGGCTAATGCATTGTATTGGCGTGATGAAGCAGTGCTGAATGTGTGTGCTTAGCACACACATTCAGCTCTACTTCATCGGGCTAATAGAATGCATTGGCCAGCGCTGATTGGCCGAATTCCGTACTCTGGCCAATCAGCACTGGCTAATGCATTGTATTGGCGTGATGAAGCAGTGCTGAATGTGTGTGCTTAGCACACACATTCAGCTCTACTTCATCGGGCTAATAGAATGCATTGGCCAATCAGCGCTGGCCAATGCATTCTATTAGCGTGAACTGAGTTTGCACAGGGGTTCTAGTGCACCCTCGGCTCTGCTACATCAGATTGCTACATCTGATGTAGCAGTGCCGAGTGTGCATCAGATGTGTAGTTGAGCAAAACTGACTCAGCACTGCTAAGTCTGCATTCGCATAGGAATGCATTGGCCAGCCTTCGGCCAATCAGCGCTGGCTCTGCCGGAGGAGGCGGAGTCTAAGGTCGGACCTGAATGGAGACTGGTGTGGAGCTATCTTAGACTCCGCCTCCTCCAGCAGAGCCAGCGCTGATTGGTCGAGTTCCGTACTCTGGCCAATCAGCACTGGCCAATGCATTTCTATGGGGAAAAGTTAGCTTGCGAAAATCGCAAACTGACAGGGATTTCCATGAAATAAAGTGACTTTTATGCCCCCAGACATGCTTCCCCTGCTGTCCCAGTGTCATTCCAGGGTGTTGGTATCATTTCCTGGGGTGTCATAGTGGACTTGGTGACCCTCCAGACACGAATTTGGGTTTCCCCCTTAACCAGTTTATGTTCCCCATAGACTATAATGGGGTTCGAAACCCATTCGAACACTCGAACAGTGAGCGGCTGTTCGAATCGAATTTCGAACCTCGAACATTTTAGTGTTCGCTCATCTCTATTCATTATCATCTCAGATGGGATTACAATGAACGTTAATACATATAAACTGGGGGCAAGTAACACAGGATCACACTGCTGACACCAAGTGATTGTCACAGCTCACCTCCTCCCTCTCTCTGCACAGTGACCTCTGCACAGGTCACACCACATGCTCACAAAACCCTTAGAAGTCCATGACTTCTTTCTAGACCACGGGTTCCTGTATTGTTGTGGCTGCTGTAAGCAAGAGCGGTATAACAGTTTAGGCAAGATGGCTGCCTGATGGCCATGTACAGGGACAAAACAAATACACAATCAGAAAATAAATTTAGCGTGGTGGCTCAGTGGTTAGCATTGTAGCCTTGCAGCACTGGAGTCCTGGGTTCAAATCCTGCCAAGGGCAACATCTGCAAGGAGTTTGTATGTTCTCCCCGTGTTTGTGTGGGTTTCCTCCAGGTACTCTGGTTTCCTCCCACACACCAAAGACATACTGATATGGAATGTAGATTGTGAGCCCTATATGGGACAGTGACTGACAATATCTGTAAAGCGCTGCGGAATATGATGGCACTATATAAGTAAGCACAATAAATAAATAATAATAATATACTGTTTATTCATATGATATATGGTAAAAGTCACAATTTTCAACGCACTGCTGTTTTTGCGCTGAAAGTTCCCTTTTTGTGCTTCACTTTCCTCTTCTTTTTTTAATTTTTTTCTTAGTGTTCAGGACATGTTCAGAGAGGAGATTAGGCTACACGGCCTGACCAATTTAACATTGTTTGCGGCAGAAAATTGGTGCAAGTAGTGGCTGAAATCTACGCTAAACTCTACCTGACACAGATTTAAGTTTCAAGCTTAGGGACCAACAGAGATGCGGCAAAATGAAAAGCTTTGCACCTTTTAATAACTTTGATGTACTTTGATGTAATTTTAACATAGTTTGACCAACCCCTAATGTTTGCTAAATGAGTTGACTACATAGGATAAGCTGGAAACATATTATCTTCTGTTGTCACTGTGGTCTGTGAAGCCAACTGCAAGTGTTACACATCTCTGCATGGCCTTCATAGAGGAACGGATGCGTTACACATTGCCTACTGAAAGCAATGGGCAGTCTGTATAATACATAGTCATGCTGGGTTCCACATTTTGTATATGAAAACTGTGCAGAGGCTTTTATGTATGCAGCATGTTGCTATTTTTCTTATTTGATGTCATGCCCCAACGTGAAAAACTGTTCATGAAACAGCAATTTTTTGATTCAGTAATGTGATCCTGGACTACAAGCAAGGGACATCAGGGTAGAAAAGTCACCAGCATGACCATTGGACTGCAATCTGCCACTAAAGTGAACAAGCATACATGCAAGCAGTCCTAATTTTGGCAGGGTATTGCTGGTAACTTGATGGCTATTTTGTATAATGGTTGAGAATGAAAAAGGAACTACGTTGAATGAATGGGTTGCCATGCTAGGAACCAAGAATGAGAAGGGGAGCCATGTTAGAGTCAAGAAGGAGAATACTGAGGACCAAGTATGAGGTCCACAGGTTAAAGGGATACCGTTCTGGGGATCAGTAATGAGTGGACGGAACCGCTAGTTATTAGGAATGAGAGGAAAGCCATTTTGGGAGCCAAACTTTAGTTGTTTGCTATTATACAACTAAGAGTATCTGGCCATCTTAAACTGAGAAATGTGTCGGTCAGCAGGGTAACTGATAATATTTGATGTTAGTGATATGTTCACAGTTTTCTAGACTATGATATGTATTTATTTCCAAATTGACACATTCTTTTCTATTCCATTTTTAAATGTTAGGGTTATCTTCCAGCAAATGTGGAAAGACGGGATGGCACTCTAAAAAGAAAACAAAAAGAGTATTTTGCCTTCATAGAACAATACTACAACTCCAGAAATGATGAAGCAAATCAAAGCACATACAGACAGGTAAATATTATAATTGTTAGTAAGTTGGCTATCTGATATAGAAGTATAAATAAAGCTGCATAGACAATAGAGGTACATGGAGTCACCTTCCAGAAGCTATAGATTTTTATTTTAAGTTGAAGCATTTGGTCATGGCAGCATTGAGTTGTGAAGTTTAGGTTCACATTTACTGACATTTACAAATCCGAGAATAACTGAAGAGGAAAGCTTGATCCTATAAAATTGTATGACGAGAGCTGTGCATACATGCCTTACTCGCTACTCAGTGAAGCATAGAAACTTGGGTCAGGATTCTCTGTTTTTTTTAATATATGTGGCTGTTTACGTGAAAAGGGCCCAGATCGTCGATACTAATTATAGAGAAAATAGTCCAAAACATATTTGGGTAAAAAAATCACAATTTTGTTTTATGCAAAAATTTTATTTAAAAATATGTCAAGTTTACAAATTTGTTGAGACTTGTTGAGACTAGACAATGTTACACCATAACCGTTACAATGATACCAAGAACTCCATATCGACAGTGTGGGCCCTTTTCACATAAACAGCCACATATACAGGCCCCAGAGAAGGAATTTTGATATCCTTTTGACATACCATAAATTTCCTTTAAAGGGAACCTGTCGACTGATATAAAACACTAAACTACTCACAGGTACTTATGGATTTGGTGGTTTAGTGTCCCAAATCGCCCTGTTATAAATCCATATGGAGCCACACTAAAAATATTTAAAGGGGCTCTATCATTAGGAAAAGTCATTTTTAACTAATCATATCCTTTCATAGCCTTCAGAAAGGCTATTCCACACCTACCTTTAGTATGTAAATTGCCTCAGTGGTTTCTGAATAAGCCTGTTTTTATTCATATGCTAATGAGCTTCCAGCCAGCACAGGAAGTTCCCAGCAGCACACATCTCTGCTATTATCTCCTGTGAGTGTGTGCAAACAGGAAGCTGAGTCATCAGCAGTGTGCTGTATACACCCATAGAAAACAATAGCAAAGAGGGTGCATGATGCATCTAATGCATCCCAGTCTAATTAGCATATGAATAAAAACGGACTTATTGAAAAACCACTGAGGCAATTTACATGCTAAAGGTAGGTGTGGAGTATCCTTTCTAAAGGCTATGCAAGGATATGTTTAGTTTAAAAATGACTTCACAATGATACAGCCCCTTTAAAGCTGAATGCACGGCTCACTCAAAAACACCATGTGACATTCAAATTGGACCTGCAATGCTCTAAAGGACCAAAGACTTCAGTATCTAAAATTAGGGTGGGTTCAGACCTGCGTCCAATCTCCGCTTTGAAGGTTTCCATCTTCGGCCCGAGAAACTGGACAGGAGCCTGAAACCGGCAGTTCATTTGAATAGGTTTGCAAAGTGTCTGCCCGTGAGCGTCTTCTGGTCTCTGCGGCGAGACCATTTTTTTTTTTTTTTTTTAACCGGACACAAAGTCGGACATGCAGTGTCCGGTTAAAAAAAAAAACAGTTTCGCCGCGGAGACCAGAAGACACTCACGGGCGGACACCGACTGCTGGGTTTCTGTCTCCTGTCAGGGTTTCTCGGACAAAAGACAGAAACCCACAAAGCGGACACTGGGTGCAGATGTGAACCCGCCCTTCGAATTAAATACTCTACATGGGTTGAGGTTAAACTATATTTAAAAGAAAAGATGGCCACTTATACCTGTGATTTGCTGCAGTGGTCATCTGTCACAAACAGCCTGGGGGGACTGTAAAAAGGTAAACTGACTTGCAGCTGCCCAATACAGAGGACTGAGATGTGCAATGTTTTTTGTTTGTTTGTTTTAGAATTATTATGGACTAGGTCCATAACCTACAAAAATGCAAACAAAAAAAAAAAAAAAAAACAAGTCTGACAATGCCTTTTAAATATGTAACTTTTCAAGTATCATTGAAAGATGACATTGTAAACAGATTCAAGCAGACGTTTTGCCTTTTTCACTGACTCAAACCCTTTCATTCATGTAAACGCATATGCTAATTGGTCAGTTGCAGCTCATAAATGCTAAAATTCAAGCGATTGAGCCTCTTATTATGTCCCATAACTAATGTAGTCATAAGCAGGGTTTACTGTTTCAATTTAAGCATCTTATTCAAAGGACTCCACTTGCCCTTCAAATATTTCTCATCTGCTAGACACTAGTCAACAGAGGACTTGTAAATATGCAAATATATTACAGCAATATAAATGGAAAGCATGGACATGTCTTGTTGTCTAAATGAATTGTTAATGCAATATGCAGTTGAGAGTTTAGTAATGAAACTAAATTGTTAAAGAGAAAGTGCTTGTGAATATGGAAACATGTGTATGTGTGAATGCTAAAGCTGTTGAAACATTTGCTCTTTTATTTGTGCTTGCAGATTCATATAGATATTCCTAGAATGAGTCCAGAGACACTGATTCTTCAGCCTGTAGTTACCGAGGTAAGCTCTATAAATGTATCACTTCTTGCTGCCAGGGTGATGAAGGGCTCTGTGGATGAAACCTTACAAGTCTTTGTGGGTCACTAGAGATGACATCTTGCTATTGCAGGTATTCCAGATCCAGTGGAGTAGAGATGGCAGGCCATTGCAGGAGAGATGGCAGATTGGGCCAGATTTGGGTTCTTGTATAACTGGTGTTGGGGGAAGAGGGAAAGATTACATCTACGTTACAATGAGCTCCCCAACCACTTAAACCTCCATATAAGTGCCCCTTTTCACAGGGTTGAAAATATAGATTTTGTTCACAAATCTTGCATTGCTGAATTCATTATCTGATTGATGCAAACAGTGGTCAACGCACTTCTGTGAACTACAAAGGATCCACATAGTCCTACTGAGATTTCAATCATTTGGGCAGAAATCACAGTGCTAAATGTAGCGTTGTTTTCCACCAAATGTGAAAGTTCCTTTGATGCTTATGTGATTAGTCTTAGAGACGTCTAAATCTTCAGTGTGGGCGAGGAGGTGTGTTTTGCCATGCTATGGTATTCATTTGGTGCTTTTTTCATGAAATGTGAAGGGAAGTATTTTGTTCTTCATTGTGGTATTTGCTTGGCCCTGATTTTTACATATTTTTCAGTAAGCGGTTTTAAAGAGGACCTTTCACCTCCTGCGGTGTAATACACCAATAGAAAGCTGACTGTATGCTGAATTCAGCACACTATTGGCTTTCCCGTTCTGTGCACCCGCTGATGAGCTATCGGTGCCGTTACCATAGCTCTTCAGTGTCAGAAGGGCATTTCTGGCAGTCCGGAATGCCCCTCCTCACAGTAGCGTCTATTCTGTACTGTGAGAGGGGCATTCCTTACCTACCAGCGATGACGCTGAGCAGTGAGGAACGATGTGTTACATGGTATCATGTATGGTCCTTTGTGCTACCCAAAATGTAGTTCACACATAGCTTGGGGGGGGGGGGGAAATAACAATAGTAAAAAAAGTGGTTTGACATGTTAAACAGTTTTGGTTAGCCTAAATAAATGCCATACATATAAGTACCAACAGCAATTATAACATTAAAATGGAGTTTTCTTTTAATAGTGTAAAAAACTCTGTAAATGCTTATTCTTGATAATTTTTCATAGAAGAGCGCCTATACATGTGTTCCTCATGACGTGGACTTCGACATTGCATCTGTGTTGTATTGCATGTAATATATGAATTCTTCACCCAGCCAAGCACATAAATGTAGATTTCTGTGAACAACTACCTTTCCTTTGTTTCCCATCATACTTCTTCATAAATATTCATACTCACATTGATGGAGTTTGTATGTTAGCTGGATTAAAGTGAAGGAAATACTGCCTTCATACAGCTCATATTGTTTGTGGGTAGGGTTGAGCTGATCTTGAAATTTCAGGATCGTTTTTAAAATCCGATTTCTGATCATTTTCCATTCAAACCCGATCCCAATTCCAATCCTAATGAAATTCATTGTTTGTTTTTTTATTTTAATGATCGAAGATCGGGTTTTAAAAACAATCCTATTCACTACACAGCATGGAGTCCAAAAATTGAACGCTTCAATTTTTGGACTCCACGCTGTGTAGTGATTGAAAAAAAAAATCCCCCAGCTACTCAGTCCCCCCCACTTACCTGCACAGAATCGCTGCCACTCCCCGTTCTTCTCGCTCCTCTTTTTTCTCCTTTACATGCCTTCAGAGCACCGTGCGCTCCCCCGCCTCCCAGGCTAGTGTTAGAGATGCTGGGAGCAGGTGGGGCTTGTTGTGCCTTAGGACAGTATGGGCGGGGAGAAGTGAGTGCATCACTCACGTCTCCCCTCCCAATACCCACCCACACTCTCCTAAGCCACAAGCCCCGCCTTCTCCCAGCATCTCTACCACTAGCCTGGGAGGTGGGGGCGCGCACCGTGCTCTGAAGGCATGTGAAGGAGAAAGAAGAAGAGCGAGAAGAACGATGAGCAGCAGCAGATCTATGCAGGTAAGTTGAGCGATCGGTATTGGAATTTCGTTCCCGATCTTTTTTTTAAATTTTTTTTAGGCGGGATCGGAACCCGATCACGATCGTGAAATTTACTCGATTGCCGATTGGGATCCGATCTTTTCCGATCGATTCCAACCCTATTTGTGGGATGCACCTTCACTTATATGACCTGTATGGAGTGCTTTGGTTTTGGCCTACTAAACACTGTGTTCCATTTGCTGGCTATTCTTCTTTATGAATCCGCACAAAATTACCTATAGCATACAGTGCATGCTGTTTATTGTAAGCAATCTACAGGTCAGTATAAATAGATACAGTATCACAATCTCCCCATGCCTATTAAAAGTTGGAACTTGTGTTGAATTCTAATATTCAACCAGGTTGATATTTCCTATTTTGGCCTCATGGTTGTCCAGTTTGATAGAACTATTCTAGAATGTTAATAGATGCATAAAGCACATAATTATCGACAGTCACACTTCACACAAGAGAGCACTTCCTCCAAATATTTATCAATGCATAGTACAATGCATTTTATTTATTTACCTCCTGATTGACGGATACATCAGCTTTTGTCATGGTTGATCAAAAGCCTAACCAATCTCTCTATTGAAATGTGCGTGTGTTTTATTATTCAGTATTTCTTGTGGTGGAGAAATAATGGGATTCACTTCATACATAATAGCCTGGCATAAGTTCTTCAAATTACAGTCTATTATTTTTGCCATTAATATTGCATTTAATTTGTTGTTTGTACTAGAGCAGACAAATGAGCTATTTTATTTCTGGTTTCGTTCAGAAAGGTCACATTCTCAAATTTCCTTAAGTGTCAGACATATACTATATAACAGATTGTAAAATCTAATGATATAATGTAATTAGAGTGCTTTTATAGAGACCAAGTGACTACTAACATGCATACATATTTTTTTACTGTAAAGTTTCTAGTAGACATAATTATGTAGCGATGAATATAAAGATTATATAACAGACCTGTTATTGCATGTTTCTGTTTGCTGTATTTTACATCCCAACACCAGAATCAAACACTAATACACTTGGTACCACTTGTGTATAGCTTCTTTGTAAAGCTGGTCATATATTTTAGGTAGCTGTTGACTGAACGTGTTTGCCAACACCAGGGGTGTAACTACCGGGGTAGCAGCAGTAGCGGCTGCCACAGGGCCCAGGACATTAGGGGGCCGCTGGCCCCACAAACACTATTATTATACTCTGGGGTCTTTTCAGACCCCTGAGTATAACTATCGTAGGACCAGGAGAGGTCAAAGAACAAAAGAAAAAAGCAGTGTTACTTACCTCTCTGGGCTCCAGACAGGCTTTGGGCCTACTTGTGTGATGTCCCTGATGTCATATGACCGAGGCCTGTGTCCCAGGCCGTGTGACTTAGGAAGAACACTTCACCATTGGTCAAGTGTTCTTCCTAAGTCGTTTCTCCCCGAGGGGGTGCTGGATATTTCTACTGCTGCTGTTGTCTCCAGGAAAACAAGCCGGTTGGCTGCCAACAACTTCCAACCACCGTAGGAAGTGACAGCGAGGAGTTGCTCGGTATACCAATCATTACGTTATCTAGGCCATCCGACGTTCCGGACCTCATTGAAGATGGCCAACACCACAGAGGAGTGCAGCGGAGCCAGGGATAGGTAAGTAACAGTGTTTTTATGTTAGTATTCAACCCCCCCTCCCTCCTTCCCCTGGGTCTCCGATTATTATACTCGGTCGATTAGGTTTTCGGCGTCAGGAGGGGGCATGTCAAAAGTTCACCACGGGGCCCCGCCATTCCTAGTTACGCCTCTGGCCAACACTTATTCCTTCACCCTACTCCCCATGCATATGCTCAAAATGGGGAGAGTTTGGTAGGCTGCTGCCTTTCACCTCTGTCAGTGGAAAACAAAATGATCGGGTGTGAGAAGCCAAGTCTATATTCCCTACTTCCCACATTTGCTATTGTGGAAGAGTCAAAAGACCTCCATACACATAAGATTTTTAGCAGGTCCTGAAGAAATCAGCTCTTTCCCCAAGTATTAATATGGTTGGCTGGCTTTTACAATGTTTGTTTTTGTGCATGAAATTACGTTATGCAAGTTTACATGAAAAGTATTTGACTGTCTTTTTTTTTTTTTTCTTTTAAATGTAGATTGTGAGCCCCATATAGGGAACACAATGTACAATATTTTTTTTCCTATCAGTATGTTTTTGTAGAATGCGAGGAAATCCACGCAAACACGGGGAGAACATACAAACTCCTAGCAGATGTTGTTCCTGGCGGGATTTGAACCCAGGACTCCAGCGCTGCAAGTCTGCAGTGCTAACCACTGAGCCACCATGTTGCCCCTAAAATTTGACTCTGTCCTTAAGATGTTATTGTTTTAAAAAAAAAAAAATAGTGGCGCAGAAAAAATGCTTCCAGAGGTCCAGGAGATCCTATAATAGGCCCAAGATCTTGCAGCGTAATGGACCCTAAATATATTATTGGAAGACAATAGAAGTCACTTGCTACTTTATTTCTTATTATTTATTTTAGAATACCATTGATTCCATGGTGCTTGACATTTGAAAGGGGTTTATATACAAAACACAAAATACACAAGAACAAGTAGACTAGCATTGTGATCAGCTAGTACAGGGGGATATGGGACCCTGCCCGTAATGTCTTATTGTCAGTAGTATAGCCTGGGTGTGCTGATGTTTTCTTTTGATGGGACCAAGTAGACCTCATCTGACACGAGTCATTTGTATTTCAAGAGACATTTGATAACTTTCTTTGGTCTATCAATTTCAAGTGACTGATTTTGCATCCTTCCATACCCATATTTTATCAGAGCACAGAGGTAATTTATGGGATTTCAGGACTATTGCGTAAGTAAATTAATATTCATTGTAATTGAGTCACTCTGCTAACATTCAGCATGTTTGGGATTTATTTTTTCTTACAATGTATGACCAGTGAGACAAGATGTTCAGAAACCTTATATATATATACTGAGAGGATCAGTGAGGTATTTTGCAGCAAGACTGATACGTTGCATTCATTCTTCCGGAGCTTGAAACCTTGTGACCATTCAAATGTAATTACGTCTGCATTGCCTCATGTTCTGTAAATCTTCCAGAATTCATGTACCACAGACTGGCTTAATGGGAATTCACATTCTTATTAAATGTACCTAACCTTTTCCCAGACATGCCAATTTGTCTTTGCCTCTATCTACCCTGTTCCTTTTTTTATCAGTTAGTAGTGCGGCACTTTTTATGTAACACAAGCTTTAGAAGTGAAATGGATTTTTCTCTCTGTTCTGTGTTAAACTTCACTGCTTTGTCCAAGTCAGTGGAGCTTGCTGACTATTGGGATGACCTTTGGGTTGCCCTGAGTGTAAAAAAGATATTTTATGTTAAAGCTCCTTTGTTAAATGCTATCTTTCACTCTTTATATCAATCACAGGCGCAATGAATGCATTTGAAACATCACATTTCTCTTATGTTAGCTGTCCTCTGAACTCTACACTTGTTCCTCCTTTCTCTAGTCTTACTTTCTCATCCTAAAGTCTGCCATTCTCTCCTGCACTGTATTTCTTATCTGTTCAGGACTATGAAGCAGACAGTAAGTGAGCAGCGCTATAGATAAGTGAACTTTCATTCCAAATCCTCGATGCAGACATTTCTTGTAGTGATATTGGTATAAGCAATTAATCACTTAGGCGGTAATTATATTTACCTGCCAACACGTGTATAAATATTTTTTATCTATTTGTATCTTAACCTTAATGTACATAATGTTTCTGAGTGCTAATTGATGCCATAAAATAATGATGCCATACATATGGAGAGAGGCGATTAAGTTTTAAACATTAAACATTCATTAATAATAGACAAAGCAATATCTTCTGGAAAAATGCCAATCAGATTTTTAGCTCTGCATTTACAAAATAACAAATTGTGGTGTACTTTTTTTTATTAAAATGTTAAACTATTGGAACCAGTTTCTATTTTTGTTTCTTATCAGATCATGTTTTTCATAAAAATACGGTACATTTTTAATATTTTGAAATACAAGGCTTTACTTTTTTGCGTTCTGTGAACAGGGGTGAACCTAGCTTTTATGCCGCCCGAGGCAGACGACAGAAAGCCCCCCCACCCCGGGAGGAGGGGCGGAGCAGAGGGGGCGGGGCGGCGTTATCAGACAGGGAGAGGACCTGCTCTCTGCCTGAGCGTCAGGGGAGGCCGGTGGAGCAGCGCTGCATCCACAGGGCCTCCTCAATCCACCGCTCGCTTCCCGTGCCGGGCTGCCGAGACGGCCCCTGGGGCCCAGCATAGCGCCGCCTGAAGCGGTCGCTTCAGGTCGCCTAATGGGAGGTGCGGCGCTGTCTGTGAAGAATATAAATTTCCCATCCAAATGGGCAGCGGCCAGCAAACCAAAATCCGAGTTATAGAAATTATAGAATAAACTATGAGAACAGTGTACATTTCTCTTTCTTGATTCCCTTGAAAATTTACCTAAATAAAATGACTAGCGTTTGATGTCCTAAACCACTTTTGAATTTTCCCCATGACTACCACAATTATTTGGGCACCTACTAGAAACTTTTTCCTCCATCTTTCTTTAGATTACGGTGCAAAAGAACAAAATATATTGAGGGCACAGTTTGATTAACTAAGGGCGTTATTATAAATTGTATCCCTAAACAAGGCCACATGTATCTGAAGTCAGATGAGGCAGTGGTTGATGGCAAGATGTGGACAGGCCCAAATTATATAAGGTGGAAATTGCACAGCTGCATAATACTGATAATGCTGATTCATACGTGAAATGTATTCATAGGCCCTCATTCTCTTGGTAGCAGCATGCTATTACATATAGGGGCATCTATAGATGATGGATGACACTGTATGCTTATACAGTGGCTCTCTCAGGTGTATACACTTATCATATGTGGTTCATATGATAAGAGTCTAAGGGGGCATTCACACTAGCGTCTGTGTCCGACAGCTAGTGTCTGATGCTAATGTCCACGCAATCTTGACACTAGCTGTGTCCATTACATTTTGCATTGATTTAATGGGACATCATGTGCGTTCTTTTACAGTCCGTGTCTGTCCTTAAGTGTCCGTTCACAAAGACGTCCCTACATGTAGGGTTTTGCTGTCTGCTTGAAAAAGCTTAACTATGGCAGCCGCTCAGGAGTCGGGCGGCTGTCATAGCTGCCGGGTGTCTACTGATTTACACAATAGGCACCCAGTGCTAACGCCCCTGGTCAGTGCCTGGACCGATTAGGGGGCGTTAACCCCTCCAGCGCCTCGGTCAAAGCTGACTGAGGTGCAATTTTCCCGGTGGCGCATGGGCGCCACCATTTTGCCGGTGATTGCCAGCGCCTGGAACATGCTCCAGGGCCGACGTCACGTTGGCATGACAGCCGGGAGCTTTGTAAAGGCTCCCCGGCCGGTCTGCAGTGCTTTTCTTTTGCTCTATGCAGCTTGCAAAAGAAATGACGATTTTTGCTTTCTTTTACAATGCATTAGCATTGTAATGCATTGCATTACTGATCAGACCCCCTGGGGTTCAAGCCCCCTAGGGCAGTGATTTTCAACCTTTTTTGAGCCGCGGCACACTTTTTACACTTAAAAAATCCCGTGGGAACACCACCAACCAAAATGGCACAAAATGACACTAAAACAGTACATATTATACATATAGTTAACCCCTTCCCCACATGCGCCGTAATAGTACGGCGCATGTCGGGTCTGTAACTATGGCGACCGCCCGGGAGCCGGGCGGCCGCCATAGCCGCCGGGTGTCTACTGCTTTAAGCAGTAGACAACCGGCTCTAATGCCTCCGATTGGTCCCCGCACCGATCGGAGGCATTAACCCCTCCGGCGCCGCGGTCAAAGGCACCGGAGGCGCCATTTTCCCGGCGGCGCATGGGCGCCGGCTTTTTGCCCGGGATCGCCGGCTCCTGGAGCATGCTCCAGGGCCTACCTCCCGTTGCCATGACAGCCGGGAGCCTGTACAAGGCTCCCAGGCTTGTCTGCAAATCCTCTCTTTTGCAGGCTGGTCTATGCAGCCTGCAAAAGAAAGGATGATTTTTTGCAATTTATTACAATGCATTAGCATTGTAATGCATTGCATTAGTGATCAGACCCCCTGGGGTTCAACCAGGGGTGAACCTACCCCTTTCGCCGCCTGAGGCTAACTACAGAAAATGGTATATCTAAAACGTACACCCAGCCCCGCAAAAAAGACCCCCTACGCATCCCTGTACACGGAAGTATAAAAAAGTTACGGATGTCAGAATATGGCGACTTTTAGAAAAAAAAAAATTGGCACAGGTTTGGATTTTTGTTAAGGGGTTAAAATGTAAATAAAACCATATAAATTTGGTATCCCTGGAACTGTACCGAACCATAGAATACAGGTGACAGATCATTTTGGCTGCATAGTGAACACCGTAAAAACAAATCTCGTAAGAAGATCGCACAAATGCACTTTTTCTTCAAATCGCCCCCAATCTGAATTTTTTTCCAGCTTCCCAGTACATTGTACAGAATTATTAATGGTGGAATCATGAATAAAAATGTGTCCCTCAAAGATTAAGACCTCATATGGCTCTGAGATCAGAGAAATAAAAAAAAATATGGGGTAAGAAGGGAAAGCTTTGTAAGTAGTGCAAGGGATAGGGGAGGAGGAAGAGTGATGGTGACATTTTGTTTCAGAAGTGGTGAAACAGAACGTCAAAGGATAATCAAAAAGTGTCCCTAGGGGAGTCACATGACCACTCCACGGATATGGGTAATTATAGATTTTTTTTAACTAATGTAAATGAAAAGTAAGGTGGGAAGAGGGAGTTTAGTTTAGCGGTTGATAATCAGTCAAATCAGTTTGTGTATATATGTATAATTTATGTATATCATGTTCATCATTTTCTAATTTTAAAGTATTTTTTTCAGTGTTTGAAATTAAACATGCACATTCACAGTCCATTATACAGGTTGACTAACAAGTCATTTGTTGTTCACATTTTCCTGTGACTCATTGTCATACTGTCCTGTCAGTCCAAACAGAAAGCTAATGCAAATCAGTCTGAGTGGTTCATTACAGTATCATTCAAATATGAAATCCCCCTGCAAGCCAGGGGACACTTTCAAATATGTAATACAGACGAAAAGTGTTATCTCGCTTTCACACACCATGGAAAACTAGACATAAAAACATAAATATAGTTTTATGAATAATGCATAGGAATATGCAGTTTATTTTGAAATTGTTGTGACTTAGCATATTTAGCTCAATATTACATTTGAAGGTGAGAAATCATTTTAGATGCCTATTATAGTTCTTCAAGTGGAAAAAATAAGTTAAATGATAAAGCTTGAGTGTTGTCTGAGCTGTGGCTGAACTGCACTGTCAGTTTATGTAGAACATAGTCTGAGTTTGCTCTGTGGGGGGTATACATTTATTGAGCAATTTTACTTTTATGTTACTGAGTATATACAAAATATATTTACAAGAGAGCCGGTTACACTGCCAAATTCTGTAGTTTGTGCAATATGCAATATAACACACACTGCTTAGTATTTGTATTATAGCAAAAATAATACGAATACTGCCTTTTTTAATAAATAGCCCTCTGCAAAATTAAACTAATATGACTAAAGCAATCTTCCGTTATGTTTTCTACATTAAAGTCAATGGGTACACGTGCTGACTGGGAAGGGGGGAAAGCTCCATCTATGTTCATCTCCCCGTCTTTGTAAAACTGTTTTACTCTTATTCTATGATGGATGAGAGCAACAGACATTTACAATGGTAGTGTGAATGTCCCCTTAGAACATGCATACACCTCAGTGTTTATATTGAGATCTATAACATGAGTGCTCTGTGTTGCTTATTATTATTGAAAGCTAATAAACAGCTTGTTAAAGTGGAAAAAGCAGAAAGCAACGTGGGTGTAAATCCCTTACTCGACTTTTAGAAACCCACAGACCCCTATAGATTATAATGAGGTCCGACATGTTTCGGACGAAAAAAGGAGACAAAATGCGGCAAGAGAAGTCCTGCTTGCAGGACTTTTCAATCCACATTTTTAAAGCAGAATGGGAAATAGAATCTCTGAGCGGAGACTGAGCACTAGTGTGAACCTAGCCTTAGTGAGTGCCTTCAGTTGTGCAGGAAAAGGAACTAACCTGTAATGCTTCTATATCTGTAATATTCTAGAGAAGAAGAACAATTTCCTATTGGTAAAACTGAAGTAAAGTCTACAGAACAAACTTCTAAAGGTGGCTGATTTTGCCATTGCATATGGCTTTTTTTTTAAATTAATAATTATGATTATTTGAAACTTTGGCCATTTGAAATACAAAACTGATTTGTCCTGTTTGAAAATCTTCTCTCCTTCTCTCTACATACTGACCCCTGGTAATGGCTAGCACAGTCTCTTGAGCAGTGCCTCCAGTGTATGTAAATCTAGAGATGACTCTGCCGTTTACAACAAGCACCAGCTCCATGTTGGAAGGTGCTGAAAACCAGGAAGTGGAGGAGAGAGGAGGGCAGCTGAAATTCTGCAAGAAAAGGGTTCTACAAAGGAACTGTACCCAAAGATTTAAGAGAACTGTGACTTGATTTATAGCTGAGATTATTCTTTAAGAGAAGTATGAATATCAAAGAACTGAATAACTTACACTGAATGCATATACATAGTGTTACATGATTACTTGTTGTTCTGTTCTATCAAGTCAATTTGCACTCTAGATGACAATAAATTTGTTGTCGCTTTCCAAATTTACCTTCTGCTTGGATTTGTCTTTAACGTGTTCATGATTGTAATTGAATTTATTTCTTAAAATCAACCTACACTTAAAAACGTTATCCTACCTGGTTGACCTTTTCTAAAGGAACACCAACTGGTGGTTAGTTGTAGGCCCTGAAAGTCTATGAACACTTGTCACTGGTCTCCAGGCACATGTCTCTTGTAGCAAATTGGTATTATGTGACACTCATTCAGATAAGTAGGCTGTGGTATAGTACCAAGTCCTTCAGGGATTAAGGAAGCTACCCTCCTCTGATGTAGATATGTCCTCTCATATAGACAGGGGCTCTCCTAATGAGACTTTTTAGGGCAAATAAAACCTTTTTTACAGTGAAATATAACATTATTTCTTGCATTCTTTGTAGCATTCATGATCGTATTAAAAGCCTACTATGATGCCAAATATCAAAAAGAAATTCTTTCAATCCTCTCCATTAAGGCACACAGAGAATATCACATACATACTGGACAACACTGATCTTTGTTTTTCTAAACACGTGATTACTTTTGTAGAGCTTTCCTGGGTTCTTTTATCTTTACTCTTTCAATTGCTATACTTGTATTTGATGGCTATAACCAACTTGTGTTACAGTCTGTGTTTCATATGTGAGTTACATTTTTTTCTTCTTTACTGAACTTTCCCTATGAAATTCTTAAAGGGAACTTGTCACCACATAAAAGCTGAGTAATCTGCAGGCAGCATATTATAGAGCAGGAGGAGATGAGCAGATTGAAATATACCGTATACACTCGAGTATAAGCTGAGTTTTTCAGCACAGTTTTTGTGCTGAAAAACTGCACCTTGGCTTATATTCAAGTCAATACGGTAGTAGGTCCTTAATTCCAGTGCTGGCAGCCCACGCAACACTGTTACCAATATCTAATGATATTCTCATATAAGGTTCCTGTTCCGGTAATCAATGGCCTCAGGAGTGACCTATATACAGATGGCATGTGATTGACTGGCATCGGCAGTAAGACCCCTGTGGGAGGCCGCTGGAGCAGCGCCGCTGCCGATAGGTGAGTGGTGAGACAGAGCTGTCTCCAAGACCGGCCCAAAATGTCTCCAGAGCGTCTTCTCTGCCTTGGAAACATCTTAAGACGGCCCTGGAGACAGCGCTGCCTCACCACCCACCTTTCGACAGCAGCGCTGCTCCAGCGGCCGCCTACAGTCAGCAGCGGGCCTCTGCTCCAGTTCCGGCCCCCTCCCCCGGCTAAATCACACGCCAGGCGACGTGACCACGTAAGCTCAGGCCCGCACCCGGCGTGTGACGAGATCTTACTGCATCTCAGCACAGTCAGCGTCATCACGCCCCCTATGTTGAGACACAATGTACTGCCGGGAGAAGAAGAGGAGGTGGCAATGGGAGCGGTAGCAGCGTGAGGTTGGTAAGTATAAGAACTTTGTTTGTTTTATAATAGGCCGTTACCTGCTGGAGTATCCCCAGCAGGTATTGGCCTATTTACCAACCTCCCCGGACCTGCTCACTGCCGACCCCAGCTTCACTGTATACTATAGGCCGCGGAGGCCGGCAGTGAGTAGGCCCAGGCTGCGATCCCACTGCCGCTATTATTATACTCGGCTGTCCTTTCAGACCCCCGAGTATAATAATCGGAACCCCAGGGGAGGTGAGAGAAAATAATAAACAGTTTTACTCACCTCTCCGGGATCCGATGTTAATCCTAGCTGGCTTCGGGCTTATTTGGTAATATCCCAGACGTCACATGGTCTGTGATATTACCATATAGGCCCAAAGCCTGTGCTAGTAGTAATAGCCTGTCACTACTAGAACAGGTTTTGGGCCTGTATGGCAACAGGCTGTTACTGCTCCCATAAGGCTTTGTGCCTGTATGATAATGTCCCAGACGTCTGGGGTGTTATCATACAGGCCCAAAGCCTATGCTAGCAGAAACAGCCTATTACAGGCTTCAGACCTATAAGGTACTGCTAGCACAGGCTTTGGGCCTATATGGTAATATCCCAGATCACGTGACATCTGGGACAATATCATACAGGCCCAAAGCCTGCTGGGATTAACATGAGCACAAACAGAATGTCATGCATTTTACCCCCTTGGCTTATACTCCAGTCAATAAGTTTTCCCCGTTTTTTGTGGTATTAATTAGGAGGGTCGGCTTATATTCGGGTCGACTTATACTCGAGTAAATACCGTAGTTTTGGGGGTAAAGATTCACTGCAACCTGTAACTTATCCATTTATTTCATTTTTTTTTTTTTTTTCCATGCTCAGAAGTAGTTGTTAATTCCAGTGGATAGTCCTAACAGGGACTGACCGCTATCGTTGTGTGCACAAACATAGAGGAGTGACTGTCACTTACTGTTAGGACCACCCATTGGACTCAATTACTCCTAAGCACAAAAGAACAGAGAAGTAAATGAAATAAATTATACTGAATAATTTCCACAAACTAGAAATAAATGTTTGGCCTCTCATGCTCTATAACATGCCGCATGCAGCTATAAAGGTAGCATATTCGGAAGAGGGTGTTAATTCCTAGTTTAGAATCCTTGTTTATATTCTTCAGGTCTTGCTTTTTTTCATTATAAAGATCCTTCCTTTGCTTGTATCTATTTTCAATATCTTTACAAATGATATCGGGTATTGGTCCATTTTAATCACAAGAGTCTCCTTGGGAATCAATATTAAGTCTGTAAAAGATCTTTATTGTCTTGTTTTAGTTTCACTGCTACTGTATATCTTCTGGCAAATACTTTAGTGCCTGTTGTCTCTTTCGAGCTGAGGATCTACAGATTTATTTTTTTTTTGCATTTTATCTCAAGCAGTAAAATATTTTTGTTTCCAGGCTACTCCCCTGTATCAGGTTGACTACCCAAATGCATTTCATAAAAATATTACTCAACAAGTTATTGCTGCAAAATAATGAGGCACATTAATTAAATCAAATGTGCTATGACATGTATTACAAAAAATGGTATAAGATGCTCTTCTTGTGTTCTCTGCGGCACATATGGTTACCTTGATTCATCATAGGTGTATGGCTTAGCATATATGATTTACTGCACCGAATTAAAGGTACTTTATCAAATTTACGGCATGTATTCTATTTTCTTATCTTTTTTCTTTTTTAAATTTTAGATTTTGCAATTTTTTTCCAGTGTATATTTATCAGGTAGCCGTCTTTCCTGAGCAGCTGCTTTGCTCTATTAACCCAGCATTCAGAGATATTGTGTTTATATAGTCATTGACAAAAAAAACCCAAAACACTGAGATTGAAATTTCAGATTACTGCAAAAATTGGCATGCTTTCATATTTTAGACAGATATTTAAATGATCACAGATGTGGTATCATTAGACAGTGGGTTTTGCCACAAGATGGGGTAAAAGTTGTGTTCCCGCTGCTCTATAAAAAGGCTCTCTGACCTAGCTGTCGGGTGTTGGCAGCATTTCATACGTGAGGACACAGCAAATAAGTCTGGGTTCACACCAACGCTTGAACTCCGTTCGGGGTTCCCGCACCCAAACCAACTTACAAAATGTGGAGAGAAAAGCGCAGCTTGCAAGCTGCGCTTTTCTCTCCGCATTTTTTCCCTCTTCTCAGGCGGAAACCCTGTTGACTCCTTTATAGTCTGAAGATCTGCAGGTTTCTTTGGGTAACTGCTTTTTTAAGCAGATTAGGTTTCCATTAGGGGGGGTCCCCAAGCGGATCCCTTTGAAAGAAAACCTGAATGCAGGTGTGAACTTGGTGTAAACTACTTACAGCCCAGATAGACTACCAGTAGAGGGGATGGTTTGATCCATGAATAAACATAAGCAGCGCTCAAATTCCCTAGGACCAATTACAGGTGTTTAACAGAAGTAAATTTACTGTCATGACACCTATTGTATGTCCTGTCATTGATAGCCAGCCACTGCTATGGTGTCATGAGAAACCTGGACTGCTACAGGCTAGAACTTTAATGTCTTTAGTGATGTATCCATGACGGTTGGGTTTCAGTATAGAGGCCTTGTTATCAGTGCTTCAGTCCTGCTTTGTTTGTGGAATAGCACACTGTTCCAACTGCTGGTCCCATGACCTGGGGAGCCATTGCATACAACATCCCTAGTAGTGATACAAGACTGACTAGCAACTCAGCAATGTGTACAGGACATCTTGTGGGTATATGTGTTGCTTCTCTTGGCAGGGTTTCCAACAGGCATTTTTCAGCAGGATAGTGCTGGTCCATGACTTTTGGATATGGGATGGACCCTCACTCCTTCCTAAAACCACCCAAAGTACAGTAAACTTTGACTTTGGAATAAACGCAGAAAACACTTTATTTGGGCATCGAAATGGTCACAGCTTTATTTAAATCACAGAACTAAAATAACACTGTTGAACAAAACAAAACCTTTTTTTTTTTTTGCACATGAAGTAAAATAGGTGATCATGATATTTTCTCCTCTGAATTCAAATATGTAATTAGTTTTTCTCCATCACGTACAGTTTAATTTTGAAAAAAATTCTACATTTATGTTATCTTTGTGGATACTCAAATTACCTAAAATATATCAATTTTTGATCTTCACTATTTGGTATCAAGTTTGTCTCTTTTTAGGCTGGTCTTACACGACAGTAAGTTTAATCCGTAAATGGTCGGCAATTGTGGGCTCTCAATTGCGGACAATTTGCGGACACATTGTATTCAGTGCGGCCTCTTACACCACTGCATATATTATCAATGATGTGTTGTGTCGTGACCGGGGTCTGCACTGAATAACGCAGGTCTGCAAAGTCACGGACATCATGGAATGGACTGTCCCATAGACCTATATGGGCGCGTACGGAAGGACACAGACATCTGAAGAATGACTTTTTGAAGTGAAATTTAGAGTTGCTGATCAGCAAATTGCGGACCGCAAAATCTGATTCACATAAGTCATTTTTTCATGGAACATGTCTTTATGTTGCAAGAAAATGTAATTTAAGATCCATGCACATATAACTGTATTCCTGTAGCATTTAAAGATTGCAACATTCTGTTATACATTTGTGCAACTGTCAATATCTTTAATCTGACTTGATGTATTTTTTATTTTTGCAGATCTTTGAAAGGATTTTGTTTATATGGGCAATTCGACATCCTGCCAGCGGATATGTTCAAGGGATAAATGACCTTGTCACACCATTCTTTGTTGTATTTATTGGGGACTATGTTGGTAAGTTACTTAAGAACATAGTAATATTATACAAGTTAAATATTGTGCTGAAGTAGGGTTAATTGTATAGAAATAGCATCTCCTTGTCATATTATTGCTGGAGGAAACAAGGTTAATTGTTTTGAAAATGTTAAATGTGTGATAAAATAACAGCCAAAACCAGTGACAAAGAAATGACAAGGGATTAGACATTACATATTTTGTGAAATTTTATATTTTTATTAATTTTGTTATGTGCTTGTGTGTGTATAAAAAATATAAATATACTAGCTTCTGCCCGCGACTTCGTCTGTGGGTTGTTGGCGTCCATGATCCGCCTATATTCAGCAAATTGCTGCCGTCGATGGTGTGCCTGCTCCAGCATTTCGGCAGCTCTCAAGCTGTCCTGCTGCTAAACTTGTTCCTCACACCATGCCAGTGATTGTTCCGGCATGTCAGCAGCTCAATGGGATGCCATATAATGAGCGTGTTGTTGGTGTTGATGATCCGCCTGCTCCGGCGTTTCAAGAGCTGTGAAGCTGGGCTGCGGCTGAACTTGTTCCTTGCACTGTGCCCATGATTGTTCCAGCATCTCAGCAGCTCGCTGGGAAGCCATATAGTGAACATGTTGTTGGCGCTGATGATCCGCATGCTCCGGCGTTTTGGCAGCTGTCATGCTGGCCTGCTGCTGAACTTTTTCCTTGCAATGTGCCTGTGATTGTTCGGGCATCTCAGCACCTCGCTGGAACATAATATAATGAGTGTGTTGTTTGTGTTGATGATCCATCTGCTCCGGCGTTTCGGCACCTTTCAAGCTGGCCTGCCGCTGAACTCATTTCTCAAGCAGTGCCTGTGATTGTTTGGCATGTCAGCAGCTCGCTGGGACACTATATAATGAGTGTGTTGTTGGAGTCGATGATTCCCCTCAGCTACGCTTGAGGAGAACTGTGTGATTTCTGGTTCCTTCACAGCTCTCATTTTTTGCGACAAATTTGCAGGCATGTTTATAATTAGCAAACTGCTAATTTGGCTTAAAGGTGTTTGCCCATGTCCTTTTGTGAGCACTGGAGCAGATCAGATAATATGCAAATGTGTATACACACTGAGGGTTAGTGTGTGTTTACACAGAGAGATAACAGCCCTGGGTGAGATGAGGCTGCTGCTAAGTGCTGTTTAATATAGTATGTGAACTTAAATTCATAACAGTCATGAAGCCATGTTGTTTACTGGAATAAAAAGTAGCCTATATTTTAATCGAGGTTACAATCGATCTGTGTGCCGAATTTCGTTCAAATCCATTCAACCGTTTTTGCGTGATTGAGGAACAAACACACAAACATACAAACTTTCCCATTTATAATATTAGTAGGATGTATAGGATGTATGTATGTGTATATATATATATATATATATATATATATATATATATATATATATATATATGTATATGAGAGAAATAGAGACATGATGACTTCTGTGCCTGTACCTGACTGTGTCTGTGCCGTGCGATTACGCTGATCTGATCAAGTAATTTGTATTAGTTGCTGTAACATAATGGCCTTCAATGGGGTGTCAGTACAGAAGCTGCGTCTGCTCCATCGTTGTCAGGTGCCAGCTAGTTTATACAGCAAGCATACTTCTCTCTCTGCCAGACTTGCAGACGACTTTAAGTTTAACCTCTGTCAATGGCATCTTAAGGATCTAGAGGTGAGGAGAAGCTCCTCCTCTATCTCGCAATCTGATCCCCTTTGGCTCATGACTCGAAATAAATTGGGTACAGCTCTTGCCTTTCATGCGCCTGAAAGTCAAAGATACACCATATATAAGCTGGTGTAGATTCCTGCCTTAGTTTATGCCAGTATCAGCCTTAAATAGTAGAAAAGTTATTGGGCCATGGTAGGCCATGTTCTCTCCCACTAAGCCCCAACCAACATTTAAAAAATAAATAATGGCAATAGATGCAAATGCACCAAAAGTCACAAACTTTGTTACAATAACAGCCTTGTCACAAGTGCCCCTTGTATTCATTTAACTTCTGTCATTGTATATTTATCTATTAATGTTCAGAAATTGCGTTATACTGATACAAACAGTAGAGAAGCCGGATCTATTTGCTAATTGTTATGGATATTATGCTAGTTTTTAGAAAACAGCAGCTTCATGTATATATGGATGTTATATGGCACCGCTGTTTTTAACATAAAGTTAATGTTGTATACTAATAAATAGAAATTGCCAAGGACAAATCCACTAAGGGTGTTGCAGGGAGGTGTAGCTGCTCTTAATAGGAAATGCTTTTCGGTTTCCCATTTCACCTTTCCTTGACTTCTGATGATTACACTATGTGGTAATGTCATGTTTAGTGTTAATAGAAAAGGGCAAGCTGCCCTTGAGTTTGGATTTGCATGGAAACACCTTTTTTCTTTGTTTCCAATTCTTGTTTCATTGGCGGTCTATTCATTGCCTAGCAACTAATGAGAACTACTGCTGCTTACTCCCTAATCATCTCTTAAGTAGGGTAGAGGCCTACTCCTGAGAGTGCTTGCAGTTTTTGCCTTTTACTCCCTCATTTGACAGATAATGAAAATGTTCTTAATGATCCTAGAGCAGTTGGATCTCTGTTGGAAGACTTTAGAGTTGTTAATTGAAATAAGAAGTTCAGCTGAGATGTGATTAGAGAATTGATATTCCATGTTAAATAGACCATTTAATTAATGTGGTAAATAAGTTTGTCTTAACTACTTTGCCAGCAACTTGCATTGTAGGACCCAAGTGACTGTTAATGCAGTAGCATCTGTGTCAAGATCATAGGTGAACACAAATACGTATTTATCTTCTCGCCAAATACAACAGAGGGTTGTTTACACGGTTTAATATTTCGTAGTCTTTCTTTTTTTTTTTGTTCTCCGTACACCTTGTACTTTCTACATACAATGATCACTACATTTACTTTTTTCATATGCAGCATGGATGGTATCAACTTTTAAAAAACATTTTAACACGTGGACTTTTCTTACATGTATCAATCTATTTATTTATTTAAGAAGCTTGAAAAAATATTTAAACATGAAACTGATAATTTGCTGCAACATGATATCAAGTAGACATAAAGTTCTGTAACAGTGTAATTTGTGCTTGGCATTTTCACTTTCTTTTATTAATGTATATTGATAATTTTATTTCCCACGCCATGTTTAGTATTCTTTATCAGGCTTATTAATTGCCACATTTCTTTACTTTAACAGATTTGGATATGTAGCTTCCACCTTTCATTGTTTTTATTATTTACAATTATTATTATTATTTAGCATTCTGCTGGTGTCTTTTAGGAAGGTTGTGTCCGAACCAGGGTCATAGGAGCTTAACCCAATAGATATGTGTGCAGTGCTCATACAAGTGATTTTTCTGCTCCTCACAGTCATTAATATTATTATGATGATGAGTTCTTGTAAAATGGTCGTGAATTTCAGGGCTCTGCGTATTTGACAAATGGTTTACGTACATAACAAGACAAAAAATAACAATAACCAATAACTAAATGAGCCTTTCTCAGCTTGGCTACTCCGGAGATGAGCCGAGCTGAGCGCACAGCCAGCACTACTACAGCGAAGATGTAGCAGTGCTGGCCATGCGCTCAGCTGGGATACTCCGGAGATGAACCGATCTGAGTGCATGGCCAGCACTGCTACATCAGAGTTGTAGCAGTGCTGGCCATGTGCTCAGTTCAGCTACTCCGGAGATGCAGCCAAGCTGAGCACATGGCCAGCACTCCTACATCGGAGAACCGCTGAACCTTGCTGCACACTCAGCCCTGCTGCATCAGAAATGTGCTGAACCCTGCTACACACTCAGCTCTGCAGCACCAGAGATGTAGCAGAGCTGAGTGTGCGCTGAACCCTGCTGCACACTCAGCTCTGCTGCATCAGAAATGCGCTGAACCCTGCTACACACTCAGCTCTGCAGCACCAGAGATGTAGCAGAGCTGAGTGTATGCTGAACCCTGCTGCACACTCAGCTCTGCTGAGATGCAGCAGTGCTGAGTGTGCAGCAGGGTTCAGTGCATCTCTGATGCAGCAGAGCTGAGTGTGCAGCAGGGTTCATTGGTTCTCCGGTTTAGCAGTACTGGCCGTGCGCTCAGCTCGGCTGCATCTCCGTAGTAGTCGAGCTGAGCGCACGGCCAGCACTACTACATCTCGGCATAGGAATACATTGACCAGCGTTGATGTACAGAGTACAGCATTCGGCCAATCAACGCTGATTCTGCCGGAGGAGGCGGAGTCTAAGATCGGTCCACAGCAGTCTCCATTCTGGTCCAATCTTAGACTCCGCCTCCTCACAGACGAGCCTCCGGCAGAACCAGCATTGATTGGCCGAATGCTGTACTCTTTATGGTATTTGGCCAATCAACGCTGGTCAATGCATTCCTATGGGAAAAAGTCAGCTTGCGCATATCGCAAGCTGACAGGGATCCTGACCAGATAGAGCCCCAAAGAGCTGTGTGAGTGACACCTAAATAAAGGTAATTCCCTAGCTAACCCTGCCAGTCACATAGTTCACAGTCTCATATGAACCGGATATTAAATCCACTGTTCGTATAAATTGGAGGTCACCTGATTTAGCCAGCCAAATACTTTTTCCAATTTTTTTTCAATGCCTCCGTTGTCGTAGTTCCTGTCCCACATCCCCTGCACAGTTATTGGTGCAAAAAAAGCGCCAGGGAAGGTGGGAGGGGAATCGAATTTTTAGTGAGTTTGCAACGTGGTAATCGAATTGAACATCTCGAACAGCCTGATATCCGATCAAACATGTACTCGATCGAACGCTGTTCGCTCATCTCTATTAATTAGCCTAAGTGTCCGAGTATTTAAATGCCACTTCTTCTGGATCCTCTCTGCAAGGACAATAGCTTCTGGAAACAACCTTGGCTGTAAGTATTTACAGGCCTGGTAGATAAATGCTTCAGGCTCTGTTTCTCTCTTGCCGATGTCAGATAATTTTCAATTTGTGATATTGTTTGTTTAAACGCAGACATATGGTCTTCTGTCTAATGTGTTTGCTTTAAAGCTGGGCATGATTTTTAGCTTATGAAATGAATAGATTTCAGCATTCACTTAATTATTGTTTCATTTTGACACATGATCTTATGAATGCTCTGAATTCTAAGCAGCAAATTAAATGGCTTCAGTCACTGCATCCTCTATTCCCATTATCTTTTAAATTAAGCTGTAAGTAACATTCTTATTTGTGGTAAAGCCGTCACATTATTATCATTGTATAGCTGCTTTAGAACTTTTCACCAAGTTAATGTAAAGGACTCATAAAGTGTAGCCTTTTATTGTGCAATCTGTTGATTTATAGGGTACCTACCTGCATTAGACGGGCACCTGACTTTCTTTTGGAAGATAACTAATTTGCATATCATCTTTTTCTTGGGGTTCATTTCTTGACTTGTAAGACTACTTATGCCAGCTATGACAGCCTCCACCCACAAGGAGATTTCATTACAACTGTACAGGCTATAACTATAGCTCAGTATGGAAAATCTAATGCCGTTTAAAGAGTTACTTAACTTTTGTGTAGAATTGGTGAATATATATATATCCTGTATGCTATACACTTTTTAAATATTAAAATAATGTGGCAGAATTGGTGCGTTTTTTTGTTTTTTTTTCCCAAGAAAGTGTTTGGAAAATATATTCATTAAGTTATAGTCACTCCAAAGTGATGAAAATACAACTTGTCTCGCCAAAAACAAGCCCTCAAATAGCTACCGTATTTTCCGGACTATAAGGCGCACATAAAAACCTACAATTTCCTCAGAAATCGTAAGTGCGGCTTATAGTCCGGTGCGGCTTATATATGGATGGAAGCGGCGGCAAAGTCTGCGTGCCGCTTCCATACATACATAAAAGGCACCGTAAGGGTGCATTCACACTACAGAACGCTGGCGTGTAATCACAGCCGTACACGCCGGCGTTACAGCAGGGCTGCCGGACACGTCCTATTCATTTCTATGGGAGCCGGCATGCGAGCGCTCCCCATAGAAATGAATGGACAGACACTTCCCATTCATTTCTATGGGAGCCGGCATGCGAGCGCTCCCCATAGAAATGAATGGAAAAAACAGTCCATTCATCTCTATGGGGAGCGCTCGCATGCCGGCTCCCATAGAAATGAATGGGAAGTGTCCGGCAGCCCTGCTGTCACGCCGGCCTGAAACAGAACGTGAAACTTACCCAGCGGTGCAGGGCGGGCGGTGCAGGGCGGGCGGGCATTCAGGCCTCCTCTTCCTCCGATGTTCCGTCCTTCTCCGGCGCTCGCTGATAATGGCCGGGGCGCATGCGCAATATCATAATGCTTCTACTACGGCTACGCATGCGCCCAGGCCATTCTCAGTTAGCGAGCGGCGGAGGAGAAGGACGGAACATCGGAGGAAGAGGAGGCCTGAATGCCCGCCCACCCTGCACCGGTAAGTTTCACATTCTGTTTCAGGCTTTTATTTTAAAACGGGGGGGGGGGGGGGGGGGTAGTTTAATCTAACTTTTACGGTTGGGCTACAATAGAAGCGGCTGGCACGCGGGGGGTTAAGCGGCCGCTGGCAAAGTCTGCCTGCCGGCGCTTTCAATAATATATAATGCGCACCGGACTGCGGCTTATAGTCCGGTGCGCCTTATATATGAACCGAGACGGACTATAAGGCGCTCATGGGCAATGCGGCTTATAGTCCAGTGCGCCTTATAGTCCGTAAAATACGGTATATCAATAAAAAAAAATTATCCCCTTCCTGCCAATGGCATTTTTTGTTTTTCGTTGTTGACTCTCTCCCTTCCAAACCCCATAACTTTTTTATTTCTCCGCTCACAGAGCCATATGAGGTCTTAATCTTTGCGAGACAAATTTTTCTTCATGATGCCACCATTAATTATTCTGTACAATGTACTGGGAAGCTGGAAAAAAATTCTGAATGGGAGTGATTTGAAGAAAAAGTGCATTTGTGCGATTTTCTTACGGGATTCGTTTTTACGGCGTTCACTGTGCAGCCAAAATGATGTGTCACCTGTATTCTATGTTTCGGTACATTTCCAGGGATACCAAATTTATATGGTTTTATTTATATTTTGACCCCTTAATAAAAATCCAAAACTGTGCCAATTTTTTTTTTTATACTTCCGTGTACGGGGATGCATAGGGCGTCTTTTTTTGCGGGGCCAGGTATACTTTTTAGTTCTACTATTTTGGGGAATTGGTATTGCTTTGATGAATTTTTATTTAAATTTTTATCAGAGGCAAAACTGTGAAAAAATGGCGGTTTGGCACTTTTGACCTTTTTTTTGACAGGAAAAATATTTTTATAGATTTATAGAGTGGGCGATTTCGGACACAGGGATACCTAACATGTATGTGTTTCACAGTATTTAACTATTTTTATATGTGTTTTAGGGAAAGGGGGGTGATTTTAATTTTTAATACTTTTTAATTTTTTTTATATATATTTTTTACTTATTTGTAATTTTTTTTATTTGCATTTATTAGACCCCCTAGGGGTCTTCAACCCCAGGGGGTTTGATCACTAATACAATGCATTACAATGCTAATGCATTGCAATACATTGCAAAAAATCGTCATTTATTTTGCAGGCTGCATAGAGCAAAAGAAAAGCACTGCATACAGGCTGGGGAACCTTTACAAGGCTCCTGGCTGTCATGCCAACGTGACCTCAGCCTTGGAGCTTGCTCCAGGCGCCGGCGATCACCGGCAAAATGGCGGTGCCCATGCGCCGACGGGAAAATGGCACTTCAGTCAGCTTTGACCGAGGCGCCAGAGGGGTTAACGCCCTGCGCACCGATCCGGCTGCTGAGGGGCGGACCTGAATGGGACCTGAAGGGGAACTGCAGCCAGTCGCTGGCAGAAGCGCTTAGGGGATTCCCCTCCAGCCGGCTGCAGTTCCCCTTCAGGTCTGGCCTCAGTGCTCCTGCCGGCGGCAGGGGATCTCCCTCAGCGTTTCAGGGCTGAACTTGAGAGAGCGGTCGTGCCCGCTCCCTCCTATCTCCAGGGGCATGGCGGTGCCTACTACCCGCGGAGGGCATCTTCACTGTAACTCTTACAGTGGAGATGCTGGGGCTCATGAGCTCCGACATTACTGCCGTAACAGCGGGGGTGCCGGTTGCCATGGCGACCACACTGGAGCCATTATAGCTACAGACCCAGCATCTAGACCCAGCATACATACACTGGGGCGGGTGCCGGGCCCGCAGCATCGCCATGCTCCTGGCACAAGCATGGCGATGCTGTTCATTTCAAACTTCAGAAGTACTTACGGTACTTCTGCTATCAGGGCCGTAACGCAGACACTGAGGTAACGTGGGCACGTCACCCCACGTGTCATAGAGCAGTGTGTGTGGGCTCTGTGTTCCAGGCCTGCTAGCAGAAGTACCGTAAGTACTTCTGCAGTTTGAAATGAACAGCATCGCCACGCTTCTACCAGGAGCGTGGCGTTGCTGCGGCCCAGCACCCACCCCGGTGTCTGGATGCTGGGTTCGTATGCCGGGTCTGTGACGATGATGATATTGCTGAATTACCATAATGACCCGAGTATAGGCTGAGGTGGACTTTTTCAGCACAAAAACTGTGCTGAAAAACTCTGCTTATACTCGAGTATATACGGTAATCACCTTTTAATATAGTACATCAGAACTCAATCTACGGTTTCCCCTTTATGGAAAGGTTACAAGGGGAATGTACAATGTCAGCTATGCATGCAGTCTACGAGAATTTAGCTTCCTCTTTATACAGTTTAGTATGCTTGTTTTTCAACTTAATGTTAAGTTTATGTAAATATATTAAAAAAATATTATTGTCACAAGGGAATTGCATTCTGATATATATCTAATTGCACGGACAAGGACATAAACCAAAAGAACTCACAGCAGTTTTAAACAAACAAAACCCTGCCGGCTTTAAATTTGTTTTGTTAAAATAAATCTGGTAAAGTCCTAGAATTTTATCTGATGTTAATGGGAATTCCATAATATGTTTTCGCATGCAGATTGAAGTGCTCCAGGAGTCATAATTAGTGCAACGTTGGCAAGGGAAGCAAATGCTCAGGGTCTTTAGGGACCTAAAGGAGCAATAATGCATACAATTTACTATTAGATAGATCTCAGTGATGCAGTTCTTCTTTAGCTAGTTCCAATTATCAGAGTGTAAATTAAAGTTTGAATGACAGTAAAGGAAAGAGAAAGTATCGTAGTTATCATGTTGATAAATTAGACTTCTATAAAGCAGTTGTACTTATTTGCCTTGTTTGCATTCAATTAGAACTTGATTTTTTTTAAATTCCCTGAACACAGATTGCTATTTTATACTCATATTTTCCGTTAAGTTGCTTAAATAAAAATATAAACCTAAAGGAGTATTCCATCTCCACAACCATATTTAAATTTGTAGTTTAAGCTAACTGAAGTGTTTTACTTAAAGAGGACCTTAAACGTCCTCGGGTACCTGCGGTTTTATATACCGCTACAAAGCCAACAGTGTGGTGAATTCAGCACACTATCGGCTTCCCCCTTATGTGTCCCTTGTGAAGAGCTATCAGTGCCATTACCATAACTCTTCACTGACAGAAGGGCGTTTCTGACAGTCTGTGAGGGATGCCCCTCCTGATAGTGAAGAGCTATAGTAAGGGCACTGATAGCTGTTCGCCAGGGGCACATAACGGGAAAGCCGAATTCACTGCACTGTCGGCTTTGTAGCGGTATATAAAACCACAGGTACCCGAGGACCTCAAAGGTCCTCTTTAATACATTGCTTTATCTACCTTGCTCTGTTTACCAGATACTGCTCATTATGCCTCATTACTGTTTACAGCCTAGGTTTCAGAACACTTATGCTATCTAGATGCAGTTGCCAGGTTTGTGATGTCAGTCTTTGTTCTTGGCCACCTCCTATTTTCCTCTTTGATGTAATTGATGCACTTTTGTCAACTCTTCAAAGTCCATTTAGCTGCTGAGCCCTGATAAGGACTAGAACTGTGCCTTGTCCCTCTGTTAACTCTATATTTAAATTAAGCTATAATGCTGTGCAGTTTTGAAGATAAAGAGATAATGCAAACAGCCCAGCTAAGTAAACAAATGTTATAATACTGACAATCTCATGCTTGTATGAGGAGACAGGATGGCAGGTGCACGAAGACATAGGTTTCCTCGGTTGAAACAATGAATCTTGAGAGTAGCAATAAAATATATCCAGCACTCTGCTTCTTGTATTTTTCTTTTAAAACATAACTTTTATTGGATCATCAAGATCTTGAAAGAGATTAAAAATTGGAAACAAAGTCCATGGTGTGCTGGCAGGGAAAGGAAGCCTACGCGTTTCAGAGAATACTTTCCTTAGCCATGGCTCATGAGTCACAGCCTTAACTGGGTCAGTGTTCTGTCCATGAGGATAAGAATAGATTTGTACATGAGCCCTTAGGCCTCATGTACACGACCCAATATGCTATCTGATGACACTGCAAACTCAGACACGCATCAGAGTGTATTTTGTGATATACTTTCCTCTATGGGGGCTTCTGATGCGGAATAGATGCATTCTTCTCTATGTTCATCAGAATGGATTAGACCAACAGACTTCCCATTGGAGAGGCATTGGTCTCGATTTGAATGCACTAGGCCTCAGGCTATCAAATTTTTTTAAGTAGCTCTCTCAACATAAACATTTTTGGTTTATAGAATATAACTTTTCACTTGACACCTGATGCTGGCCCGAGATATAGTATTTTATGGGTTTACGCTGAGAAGCCAAAAGGCATAGTTCATTTTGTTAAAGTAACTTTTTTGTCTTATTATTGCAGACATGTAAAAACCTATAGTTGTAAATAGTTTAATAAACCTAGGGGCTAGTTTTATTTAGAAAATTGTCAGAGAGTTTTCCGATATAACACAGCCTTCTTAATAATGCAGTTAGTCAGGGCTTCATGTTTTTCATTGTACTATATGCAGCACAGTCCCATAATGACCAATATTAATCCTCTCAGACTGCCTCTCTTTAACCTCTTAAAGGGGGTTTCCCATCTCAAGGATCCTATCTATACTGGTAGCTTATGTAAATTGAAGCCTTTTCCTAAATATATTGCTTTAAAAATGCTGCTTTCTTTGCCTGCTATGTGAATTTATTCCTCCCATTGTTTACACAGCGTTGCTATAACCACGGGGCTGAGAGATAGGGCAAGTGATGTCACTCAGTGTTGGCAGGACAATCCATTCAGCTAATTGCAGGTTGCTGATAAAGCCAAGTCTGTTATCTCTCTATGTAAACACACAGATAACACTGAGTCCGTTCTCTACAAGAATGTGCAGATTATCTGCTCTGCATAAGTGTTGTGTGTCCCTTTTCAGCAGGAGGGAGGGAGAGAAATACAGGAAGTGAAAAGCAGACACTGCATGCAGCCTGGCTGAAAAACTGAGATGGGAGAACTCCTTTAATGAAACATGATGTACTATTACGTCATGATGTTGCTAAAGTGACTCGGGTCTTCTGGTAGTGTTTGTTTACAGGATGCCATAGATATTTTACTCTAACCACTTTTGATTCTCCTCTTTTTTGTGTGTGAACAAATGTTTAATAGGAAATCTGGAAATTTGTAAGGGCTTATTCACATCTGCGCCCGGGGTCTCCGCTTTCAGGTTTCCGTTTCCTGCCCGAAACTGGGCAGGAGACTGAAACCTGCAGGCACTTTTCAAACAATTTGAATGGGTTTGAAAAGTGAGCGCCGGTGAGTGTTTTATGCTCTCCGTGGTGAAACAGTTTTTTTTAAACTGGACACAAAGTTGGACATGCAGGACTTTGTGTTCGGTTTAAAAAAAAAAACTGTTTCATCACGGAGAGCACAAAATGCTCACCGGCGCTCATGATTGGAGTCGGTCTGACAGTTTTCCGTCTTCTGCATGCACAAGACGGAAACCTCAGAACGGAGACCAGACGCTGGTGTGAACCCAGTGTAAAAAGATAGTTCATCCATTCCTTATCCACACATACAGATAAAACGTAAAATCCTTATTCTCCAAAACCAGATAATTATAGCTTCCTTAGATTTTTAGATATATTTTTGATATTGATATCTTAAATATCTGCTCAAAGCCAGTTTTCAGAAATACCACACACACACACAAAGTGCACTTTCTTTAAAGGGGTACATACACAGCAAGTTGCTCCACTGAATCTGAAATGGAAAATGAAGGACCTTTGTAAATAGTCTTCTTGATTAAACATCTCCTGGGTTGTCTCTGCAGCTTCCATTCAGGTCTCTTATCTTTCATAGTAATAGAAAGGAAAAAAAAAACAAAAAAACAATGGTCATCATTTACATTCGTCACTTTCTTCTTGCTACCAAAAAATAACAGACAGACGGAAAGGAATATGATACCTGGATCAGACATGCAATTTTGCAATCTATTGCCATGGAGACAAATAGCTACATAGAATCAATAGACTGAAAATGGTAAAACTTGTTAATCAAGATGTGTTGAAAAGTTTCTTTAATTTTTAACTTTCGATGCATTTAGGCAATAATATAAACATGATTGACAGATGTGATGATATGTAGGAAGTAGGTGTACAGTTACTAGAAAATGAATAGGATATCATACTATAGTGTTTACAAACCAGTCAGAACTCTTTGGGAGTTCTACAGACGAACATATTGAAAATGTGAAGCAGCATTAAGAAGATCGCTGGTTCAAGTCCTCTGGTGGAACAACTCAATATTTAAAAAAGGTTCAGGTGTATTAAAAAATGAATTAAAGCCCTTTTCATATGTAACATTAATTATATTAAAAATAATAAGAAAAAATACATATTTGGTATTGCTGCCTAACTACCTGCTCAATGAACCAAAACCTTATTTAACCTGCAAAGTAAACATCATGAAAGAAATGGGAAAAAAAAATAGTGGAAATATTTTTTTTTTTACCATCTTGACTCACAAAATATGGTACAAAAAGTTATGATAAAGTCATATGTATCCCGATAATGGTGCCAATAATAAGCCCTCAACCAGCTCTGTCAACAGGAAAATATGCATGTTATATCTCTGGGAAGATCGCGATACAAAAACCATTGATTTTTTTTCCCCCAAATGTGTTTTTCCTTCTGCCAGAATGAGTAATGCATAAAATCACTATAAATATGGTATTGCTATAATGTTACCGATCCATAGAATAAAGGTAACATATTACTTATGCTGTACAGCAAAAAATTGTATATGTTAGAAAGCAATGTCAGAATTTATGTTTTTCTGGGTGGATTAAAATAAACAAAAGTTAATACAATTCAGTAAATAAGTTATGGGCACCCCAGAATAGTGTCTTTACAAAATGCATCCTGCAAGAAAACAGACCCTCATGTGGCTACATCACCAGAGAAATAAAAAAAAAAAAGAAAGAAATATATATAATATTATTTGTACAGTGCAACAACAAAACACACAAACATTGCCGCATCTATGCTAATGTACATGAGGGTAAACAGCAGATTTATTATTACAAGGGAAAAGACACCGGAAGCGACTGACCAGAAAGATCTCTCCCCCCCCCCCCCCCAACCCTAGAAACTAGTTGGAAAATATTGGGGAATTTGGTGTACCCTTTGTACCGCATATCCACTTTTCATCATCTGCTAAGTATTCAAGACTCAAAAAAGAATACACTTCTTGATAAATTCTGTGAGGGATGCAGTTTTTAAAATGGGAATACGATCTAGGATCCCACTTAAATGACTCTGCAAACATGCCATGTTGTCCAAAACCAAACGTCTAAATCTGCTCTCCAAAAGCCAAATATTGTTCTTCCGTGTACCCAGACTGCTTTTTATGCCAAATATAAAACTGTACCCCTCAAGGAATTTATCCAGGGATGTAGTGAGCATTTCTAAATGTAGTGAGCATTTCTGGAAATGGAACGCAACCAGTACTCCCGACCCCCATCATACCTTCAGTCTTCTGGCATGAGATGTCACTTGCTTCATTTCTACCGTCGCCTGTGCAATACAGCTAGTCATTCTAGCTATAAAGTACAATCGCTGGCACAAGTGAAGAGCGCCTACCACGCATGTGCAAGAAGTACACAGAAGGAAGAGCCGGTGGGACAGAAGAAACATCTCCAGGACACAGAAACTGGAAACGGGGGTTTGTGAGAGGGAGATCATGGTAGTTGTAGGTTATGACAGCAGAAAGCTACCCATGTAAACAAATGCAGAGGGTACCATGAGCTCCCAGAGAAGCTGAGAAACCACTCAAAATACCACTAAAGGTATTTTGGTGCAATTATTAATCCATTAATAGCACTAAAATACCTTTAACACCAAACCCCCCAAAACACATACATATAAACAATGATCCTGGGCTACTGGGCACTAGTGTTGAGCAAATAGTATTTGTCGAATACCTCGCCAGCATAGGAATGTGTGTAATCGGCTGAACACCAAGGGGTTAAACACATCGAATCTTCGATGCATTTAACCCCTTGGTGTTCGGCTGATTACACACATTCCTATGCTGGTGAGGTATTCGACGAATACTATTTGCTCAACACTACTGGGCACACCTCTTTGCAGACTGTCCCTGAGGGGGAAAACCCCTAAATAGGATCTAGGAACAAGAGGGGAAACAACAAGGGAGAAGATAGGGAAGGAAGTAGTGACGGTTGGGTTCATTACCTCTCTAGGAAAAGTGTAATCCCAATCCCCAATACAAGGGTAATGACTAGATGGAAAGCAGCCACTGATTCGGAGACGGAGTTCTAACTTTGAACTTTACTTTTCTGTACTTGGTAATTAAGCATTCTAAAATATTTTTAAATATAATTATGTTACATGGAGTTCATCTTATAGATACATTAATTAATCCATTTTAACCATGGTAACTTTGCTTCAGATTTTAACAGTAGCAAAGTTAATTTGTTTCCAAAGATTAGTGCTAGATAGCTGAGTGTAGTGGGAGTTCATCGAAAGGAACATTAACTGAAACAGCAAGTTGGAAAAATGTTGTGTCAGGGGAATGCAAGGAAAATAAGATTTTGAATAATGATGGCAGGAATCAAATGGAGTTGAACTAAAGCCAAAGGATGTCTGTAGGTGTCAAAATTAAAGAATTATTAAAGAGCGGAAAGCTAATTGCAATTAATGCAATTGTGAAAAGAAGAAGATACTCCACTGGAGCAGGATAGTTTAATTCCAGGATTTGTGCATTTTTGGGCTTCATTGTGGCACCCGCTTTCTTTTTTTGAACTTTCTAAAAAAATAAAATAAAAAAAAAAAACATTCACTGCTATTTAGAAGTTATTCTCAAATATTTTTTTCTTGAGTAGCAGAGCAATGCAGTTGCTTGTGGTATCTGTACACCATAAACCCCTCATTTCTAATAGGGAAATAGGCTCAATAATGAGTAAAAGCTTTGAGTTAGGTGATGCTCCAGGTTAATGGCGTCTCTGTTGTTTGACTTAAATAAATAACTAGACCATGAGTGTATGTGATGAACATGTCTTTTGTGCTCTGGACCACATGTACTTTGGTATGATTTAATTTTCTACTTTCTTCTTCTATAAACAAAGCAGTAATAGATATAATTTAGATGAAGGATACGTTTTGGTTGGTGTCGGCCTTTATCAAGTAAGATCGGTGCATCATGCTATTAGCCTGGGCTTCTTCCTAACATGTATCCAGATCTTTGCCTATTTATGTGTATTGAATACATTTCAATACATTTTGTGTGATTTTAGCATCTTAAAAGGCATTTGCACCATGTTTCTATATCCTATGCACAAGAAACATGTAGAAGTCTCAGGAGCTCTTGAGGAAGGTACAAAAATGTCCAACATACAATTGTGTTATATGTTGGATAACAATTTCGGGATTCACCTGGCGGTTTTGCTTGAATTGAACATGTTCAACCCCAAACTGCTATTATTCTCTGGGGCCTAGAGGAGTTGATGAAACTTAAAAAATAAATAAATAAACAGTGTTACTCGCCTTTCCTGGGTGCTGGTGTGGCTCCTTGTTCTCTTCTGACCTTCTCTCTGGCAAGTGTCACAATACCTCTTGATCCACAGTTGGGCCACAGCGGTCTCTAACGTCAGTCAGATTTTTGATTGGGCGAGTTAATCACATCAGAGCCCTGGAGAGATGAGTCACACTAGATTTTATGTTTGATCATCTCGTCTGGGCCTATGCTTATTATGTTCTACAATCTGAAGAGATCACAGAATATAACAATAGCTGTATCGTTTTGGGCATGTTCAGTCTGAACGAAACTGTGGGTGGAACCTTACGAATATCGTAGTAACCAAACCAAACTGATGTACCCAAAATAATTTTGATTATCGGGGATGACTTGCAGTATTGATTATACTTTGATTAATTGCCTAGACCTAAAAGCCGCACTTAAATAATTAAAATAAAAAATGTTTAATACTTTAAATCACCCCCCTTTCCCCACACACATTAGATCTCACTGCATCTCAAGGCTCGATCTGCAAATTTCAAAAATTATTTTTCCCATGTGATGAACCCTGTAGTGGGGAAAAAAATGCCAGAATTGTATAAATAAAGAGGATCCTACAAAAAAAGGAAAAAAAAATAAAAATAAAAGACGCCTATGGCTAAAGGCCCCACGGGTTATAATCGCAGCACTAAAGTGCTGCGGAAAGAACCGCTGCATGATTTTAAGAGAAAGTTCACAGAGTTTTCCTCTGCGGACTTTCTCTTAACATTATATCTACGGGAAAGCCGGCGTTTCTGTAGATATAATTGACATGCTGTGATTTACAAAGCCGCAATGGCTGTAAAACGCCGCAATTTTTCCCGCAGCGTCTCCGCTACGGGCAAATCGCGGCGTTTACGTCCCATGGGGCCCCAGCCATATGCAGTTTTGTTTTGTTGTTTAAAGGTGTTAATACGTTACACAAAATATATATATTTAGTATCGCCATAATCATGTCGACCTGCAGAACACTGGTGACATTACCATTTTGGTTGCATAGTGAATGCTGTAAAAGCAAAGCCCATAAGAAGTCGTGCACAGTTGTTGTTTTTTTGTTTGTTTTTACATTCTACCCCATTTTAAATTTTTTGCAGCTTCCCAGTACATCATGAATGGAATGAAAGTTGTTCTAGAATTGCTACAAGCATTGCCAATCTAGTCTTCAACTGTGATTTTTCGCATAAAGAAATTGTAACACTAACAAAATGATAATATTGTGTTTTCATTTGTAACGCAGACACCAGTGTATAATATTGAGCTAATTTTTTGTAGGATTTCTTTCTCTTGGTTTACAAATTATATTCAGCTCTGTAGAATTAATGTAGGTGAACGGCAGAATTAAATAGAAAAGCATTTTACTAATTATTATCTAGTTTAGGGCTGCGAGAAATCGTATGGTTAAAAAATAAAATCTTAATTGTCTTTGTGGCTATGGATGATTCTTCATTTTTATAGTTATTTCTGTGCCATTTGCTTTTTTTGCTAAAATTTACTAAAGAAATGTTTGCGTTGGTGCTTTAAGCAGTAGAACTATTTACAGTACAGTCTCTTCTTGCCACTGGCTATGATTGACTACAGTGAAGGAACTGTTAATCTTAGCTTGCAAGCAGGTGATGGGAGATGGAGTGGGGGGGGGGGTTACCCCTGTTGTGAATGTAGCAGTGGATGGTGAATGCTCTATTCACTTCACTGGGAGTATCGGAAATATCTAGAATGCTAAACTTTGCTATATCCGACAGTCTCGTTGAAATGAATGGACTAGGTGCACTTCTTCATGCATTCACCACTACGTCCACAATGGGGATAAAACACAGAAAGTCTCGGGATTGGCAGGGGTCTCAGCGGTTGGATAGAGGATAAAAATATTTTTATGATTTTTATGATGTAATTTAGTTTCAGTGGTATTTATTGAGTGACAGAACAAAAGAACACACCTAACAGTATAGGCATACAGAAAAAAAATTGCTAAAGATACAGTGAACTGCTGTAACCAAGGACATTGATCATAAACTGAAAAACATAAAACATGAAAATATGAAAAATATTTAAAATATTAATATAAAATATTAATATTAAAATATAAAAATGTTTACAATGAACAAATAAAAATTATGAAAACTCCTATAGCATGGATCTCAACCTTATGGGGATCATAGTTGCAATCTGTACAATCAGGGACTACAATTGAAAGTAGTATATCATCATACCTTAGATATTTGATCTATTAATTTTGGAGGACCATATGTTACCAAAATTGGATCGTGAATCAGTTATGATGGCATTAAACTTTTTGAAAAGCATAATGGTGTCAACATGTCTGAAAACTTCCAAAATTATGAGATTTGGTCTCCTTCACTTGGCAGCTAGATGGAATGACCCCTTCAATTTATAGGTGAACTGCATAAAATAAATTATATTATTTATGACCTTTACTAATCACTGTAAATTAAAGATACATGAGTATATATAGTACTGGTTGGTACAGAGATGCCAAATAATTATCTCACGTGTTTATTGTCCTTTTTTTGTTATTATAGTTGTAGAAACTTGAGTTCCACTGAAAAATAATTATCATTTTTAGACTCCTTAGGGGACTTTCAGATTTCATCCTTTAAAGAATAATAACATTGATATATTTAGGCAGAGAAACAACTTTAGACAAAAATATAGAGCAGCTGGTAGCTCACTGCTAGGCTTATTCTCACAAATTTATTCTATATCAGTAAGATATCCATGTTTACAATGGACTGCACACTGACCTGCAGTAGTACATGCTGTAATTCATGCTGGGTCCATGTTGAAAAAATTGCTGCATATGATATTTTATTCTGTATAACAGACAGCATGAACAGTTGTTTCCAATGGTCTTTAAGTCAGTGTTCTCTGCAGATACAAGGACTTATGTAATGTATGCAGAATGAGGGTTAGTATTAGGGAGCGTAACTGCAGAAGTAATTAGATTAGAAAATGTGATAGACTTTCTGAATAGATGTTTCTTTAGGATGTGGTTGAAAGTGTAGATGTGAGTTAATGTGATTGTCTGGGGTAGTGCATTCCAGAGAAGTAGCAAGGTTCTGATAATGGAGGATGTGAGTCTTGGGTCACTGGTTTAGATGGTAGACCAGGTAAGGGAGGAAATGTATGGAGGTGCAATATTATGGAGAACTTTGTGGATGAGGGTGATAACTTTATATTTTAAATTATTAAATAGTTATCAAAGATCGTGTAAAGGCAATCCATATCAGATCAGTGAGGGTCCAAGACCTGGCACACCACTGATCAGCCATTTTGAGGAAAGATGACTTCTTCCTCTGTATAGTATCTGTGCTGCACTATGTTAGCTAAGGATTTTCCATCAGTGTCTGATCTCATACAATCCCGTTCAATATATGCAAAGTCTTCACAGGGCAGCGTCATTGTTCTTGTAGTATAGTCCCTACAGTGTCCTGTGTATGAGAAACAACAAAGGATATAAGTTTCTGGTTCTACTGAAATGATAGACGCAACCATTCAGGCTGCAACATCACAACAATGTCATGGGGCGGGCCAGGAAGATAGTTGAATATATCGGAGGCACCAGCGACTTCTAAACCATTTGTATCCCTCTCTTTAAAGGTTAGTGTGCAAGTTAATTGAATTTTCACAATTCTGTAGTAAAATGGAATCATAAGCGGCACAAGTGGCAATTTAATCTAATAGGATTAATCATTTTATGAACGGCTGGTTTCACACAAACTTAAAACAAGCGCATTGTTGATTCTGGCTGTTTAACCCCTTTAGATTGACAGTTTAATCCCACGCTTTTCTAGGAAGCATTGCCGGTAAGACTCTAAATCAGCTGCAATCCTGCAAGGAGAAGGCCTAACAAGAACTGCTGCTAGATAATTTCAGCTTTAGATGTTATCTTTAATTATCATTAAAAATGCTCAAAACTTGTCACTGAACCTATTTCAGTGCAGCCATATACAATAAATACTGGATGACTTTCAGAAACCATTCTAGGAGGATACGCCAGTGTCTCTTATTGCCTGCTATGCGCGCGTATCACATTGAAAGCAATAGGGGAAAAAAAGCCTCCCATTCATTTCAATGGAGAGCGCACGTATGCCGGCTCCCATATAAATGAATGGGATCTGCTTTGTACGCACTCATTCTGAATGTGTTTTAAGTTCAGAATCCACTGAGTGCAGACTCAGTGTGAATGCTCCCTAACTTTTATATGGGTTGTCTGAGCTTATTTTTTTATGGTCTGTCCTCAAGATAGGCCATAAATATATGATTGATAGGGGGATGACACCTGGCCCCGGTACTGATCTGCTGTACAAAGCCACTTACGGCGCTTGTCTTGTAAACAATATGGGGCCAGAAGCAGAAAGCTCTGTCCGCTGTATGTTGGCCCAGCACCTTCACTGCAGCTCAGGTCCCACAGACTTCAATGGGACCTGAGCTGCAGTAAAGACTGCTAAACAAAGGACAGGGCTTTCTATTTTCGGCCTTGTATTGTTTACTGGACAGGCGCCAGAAGTGGCTCCGTACAGATGATGGGGGCCTGGTGTCGACCCCTATCCATCATATATTTTATGGCCTATCCTGAGGACAACCTTTTAAAGTCTCAAATGCTGCCAGGAGGTCAAAAGTTGTTTGAAACTTTAGGTATGCATTAAAACTGTATGATACTTGGATTTCTTTTCAGCTTCTTTTTGTGTGATGAAGTCAACAATGTCCAACATTGATTTAATTTATTTTCTATTGTAAACATGCTGTCTTTTTCTAATACTGATGCACATTTAACAGAGACCTTGTGTTCTTACTGCAGAAACTAGCCATGCCCTTATTACTTATTGCGTAATAATTCAACCTTTTTGTGAGCCATTTGTGTTTTTAAAGCTCTTTATAGTGAGTCATCATGTATTCTGTGTTCATTCAACCAAGGAGACCTGTAATGTTTGTGATAGATCATGTACTGTGACAGTTTGATGTCATTTTATCAATAAATTTTCTCTCTAGTCTATTATTTGTTATGAATTGTCCAGTAAAAGCAAGAATGTATGAATCCTCAAAGAACTATTAGGCAAATAGATGATATTTCAAATATGATTTATGTCCTATTTTAAAAAACAACCATGAAAATCTAAGAAATGTTCATATGGTGTATAAACCTGATTTAAAAGTGGTAGTTACAAGAGATTTCAAAAGTAACTTAACATTTATAGCAAACAATTTAGATTTTTTCTTTTTTCAAAAGAGAAGGGTTTTCATTAAAATAAAACTGCATTGACAAAATTTGATGCATGCTTATAAATGTGGTGCAAGCTTAAAACAGGTTGTTTTTTGTCTTCTAAATATATGAATCACAGCCAAAGTTTATTATTACTTAGATTTCCTGTGTGGTCAGAGGATACATATTATTTTGGTATAACCCCTTTAAAGATCTGTACATAGACCTACACCAGGGGTAGGCAACCTTTTTTGTTCGGTGTGCCAATTTAAATAAAAATAAAAAATCAAAGTTGAGGTACCCGTACTGCCGTACAATAATTGTAAGACTGATGACCCCTATACTAAAGTCATATAGCACAAACCATAACACAGAGGTGCTAGCATACTGTGCTCCCAGCCACATGCATTTACCGCTATTTGCCTGCACACGCTTGTACTTTTTCATTAAAAGCAATGTAAGTACATGTGTAACCCACAATTAGTGGTAAATGTATATGGCTGGTAGCAGTGTGAGTAGTATGGTGACACACTATATACCTGGATGCTGCCTCCATTCCTCGACTGCCAGTACTTTCACTTTTCTGTAAGTGAAATGCAGATTAATTTCAGCCACAAAAGGCAAAACTGCAGCAAGGAATTATTGGGTGTCACACTTACCCTAAAAGTGAAAGCACTGGCACCCAGGGACTGGATTTGGCTATAGCCACATCTGGGTAAAGACTTTGTCACCTCAATAAAAAACCACCCTTAGGCCTCCTGCAAAGAAACAGCATGAAGGTGGTTTTCACTGACCTATACATTACAAACGAATTCTATGTGTATGGGCCCATTGAAATGTATGGCTCCGTACTTCTATCCACAATTTGGGACAAAAAGTATGGTTGTGTGCATTGCAATGTAGTAACTCCATGTGCCTCTTATTAAAGAGGACCATTCATGTCCTTTTATATTCTGCTAGGAAACCGACAGTGTGCTGAATTCAGCAAACTGTCAGTTTTCTCAGTATGTGCCTCAGGGCTGGAGAGAAATTAACAGTACCAATATCTCCCCACTGTCGGAAGGGTGTTCCTCACCGCCTAGCGATGACGCTGAACTGTGAGGAGCACCCACCTAGTACAAGTGTATGGACAAGTACTGTCAGAGGGAGGCATTTCTTACTGCCCAGCGATGATGCTTGGCAGTAAAGAACGCCCTTCTGACAGTGGGGAGATTTCAGTGCCGTTAATTTCTCTTCAACCCCGGGGCACATACTGGGAAAACTGATAGTGTGCTGAATTCAGCACACTGTCGTCTTTTTAGCGGTATATAAAACTGCACTTTCATGAGGACATGAAATGTCCCCTTTAATAGCAATTAATCCCATCATGTCCCTCACTTTAACCCCTGTGTGCTTTACATAACAGTTACTGATAGATCAGAGACATGTAAGTAGTAATTAAGCATCTTCATTACTGAGGTCCTTTATTCATACCTCCATATGACTCGCATATTAGTAACCCTTATGTGAAGCACTCAGGGGTTAATGTGAGGAACATGTTGGGGTTAACTGTTATTAATGTAAGCACATGGAGTTATTAAAACTAAATTAATAACCCCAAATGCCTGGCATTAATAGGAATAGTAACACAAGTATTTACCTGGTGTTTTTTTTACTTTCACTTTGCTGTACAGAGCTCTCCTCTCCTCCTCCTACTTCTCATCATCTTTGTACGATGCAGACAGCAGGAGCTTATCTCTGTTCTCACTTAATCTAATATCACAAATAGATTGTGTGTATAGGCAGGAGATGGAATATCAGCATCATAGATGGATCAAGATACAGCTACTGATAAAGTCTATGGAGGGGGGAGCAGCAGTGCATATATCTTTGCCTGCCTGTCTCCATTCAGTAGCCTACTTCCCTCTCAAAATCCATTTATATTTATGGTAACATGATCTTTGAGGCTGATGGTCTCCTGTCTTAATATGGTTTCTACTAGTAATATAAGATTGATTAAACACTTGAGGTAGACATGAGGGAAAAATGCAGTGTGATAAATGGAGAAAGAAGCATTTTTTCTTTAATATATGGATCTGTGTACTTAATCTTTTGGTATGGTACAAGTTGAGGCTTGTCTGACATTTTGATCGCTTTCTATTAATTTTTTTAGTGGCGGCAAAACCTAAAAGTGGTTTAGCCAATTCAATGTTTTTTTTCCCCACTATGATGTTTACTGTGTGGGATAAATATTTTTCTATCTTGATAGCGCAAACATATTCTAATATGGAGGTACCAAATGCATTTTTATATTTATTTATTTTTTATTAAACTTTTTTATTTACCTGTACTTTTAGACTCCCAACCAGTCACCCCACCCCCCTGTCCTCAGGGAAATTGAGCCATACATGGCCTGATCACAATATTCTGCAAGAAGTCATAGGAGGCAGGAGCAGAGTCACCCAGGGTGGTATGGGGTCCCATATTGCCATGATTGCAGTTGGAGAAAACCACCTTCCCCAACTGCTATACACATTGTTTGCCCAGGGGAGGTGATTAAAAATAACAGAACTCTTCTCTCTTAGGCTTCCAATGATCCACAGTGTCCTCTTTGGGCTCTACCGGCCTGTGACTGAGGTCACACACCCTAGACATCACTGCTGGGGCCTTTAACAGTGCACTAGCAGTCACTTGGGGTGCACCAGCGTGAAGAAGTTGACATACCCCACGTGAGCACTGAGGCCCAATCACAGTCCCTAGCAGTGATGTCTGGGGCATTTGACCTCAGTTGCAGGCAGCCTTTGTATTTTTGTCTTTCTCCTTTTCCTCTCTCTCCTTCGTAATGCCCATTGTCAACGTATCTGCTTTTGTAGGGAGTGCAGACAAAACAAGTCACGTAGTAAGTAAAGAGAGGAGAACCATTTAAAGAAACAGGCTTTTTTTCTTTAGTGAAGCTTTAGTTTGTTCCCTCTACTTGCACTATTGATTTATGACAAAAATAAATAAAAGTTCACGTACGTTTCAAATATCATCTGTAGGTACAATCAGCTACTTCTGCAAGGAGAATGTATTATTACATGATGGCCGTTCAGATGAATCACTGTCCCTCTTGAACATCAGTACTGCAAACCCCCTACAATGGCCACATGCCATAAGAGGATTTATAGACAACTTCTTTAATCAAATATGTGGAAAACCTGTATTACACTTATTCATTTTTCTGGTTTATAAAAATCGTGCTAGACATTATGCTGCTAGACATTCATTCTACTGTTTCATATGTACTCATGTTTTTTATAAACCTTATCAGTTTGGCTTCAAAATTTCCAGCAGTGGCTATTTTTCTTGCAACATTTGCTGTGACTTGTACTACCAAGGCTGTATGATCTGATTTGTTTCAGAAAGTTCTTTTTGTCTTTTTTTTTGCATTTTGATGGATGGATCTGTCAATGTTTTATGTATTATTTTAGGTAAGGTAGAAGTAAAAGAATTGTCAAGTAATAAAGGAGCAGTGAAAACCACATATAGCTTATGAAATAGTCTTCAATATGGAGACTAAATAGATGTTTTAACAATCCCATTTTTATTTTCATGTTTTGCAGGTGTTCTATGTATTTTTCTTGTATATTGTCTGTTTTAATGATACTGGCCATGCTTAGAGATATGCTTAAAAATGTTCTTTTCTTCATTTACTGGAAATAAAAACTAGCTGCTCTTATATGAGAACTTCCACACCCTCCAGGCGATGAAGAATATCTAGGGTACTGATTATTTTCAGCTTTTTTTGGCCTACAGGGAATTTCATAAAAAATTGGTTTGTGTCCTACATAGAAATAACACTCACTAATGGCATTACTCATAATTTCAAAGTCTTTCATAGAAACCTATAACTTATTCAGTCTTTTTTTTTTCCTACTCAATTTCACTGTATCCCTATTCTACACAGTAGTTAACATTTCATAGTGCCAAACCGTACTTTTTAGAAAATGGATACCAATCTATGCTTACTGGATATTAGAGTATAAAACTGATATGATAGATAGCATCTTTAAGGCTGAGGCCCCATGCTGCAGAAACGCAGCTTTTTTTGTTGCAGGTTTTGTTGCAGTTTTTTGAGCCAAAGCCAAGAATGGCTTCAAGAGGAATGGGAGATATATATAAAGTACTTATACTTCTCCGTTCTTCTCAATCCACTCTTGGCTTTGGCTCCAAAAACAGCAATAAAATCTGCAACAAAAAAAAGCTGCGTTTCCTTAGCCTAATGGAGCTAATTTGAACAACCAATAAGGAGTTACAGGTTATGCATGAGCGAAATTATAGTAACCATAGAGGTGTCAGTGAGAAGTATAACGGTGCTAAAACTTATAAAGTAGGAAACATATGTAAGACATAGCTAATACAGGCTGACTAAACTAGGATGGCACAAAAGCAGCGGCTTGTAGTTAACGTAACATCTCTGGTAAATGACCAGTGAATGAAAATGAAAAAAACTTAGCCCATTGCAACCAAACACAACACAGCTGAAATATATCTGAGGATATCCCGGGAAGAGTCTCGACACTACTGGACTAAGGATCTACCCTATCGCCAGTGAGAATGTCATCGAACATTTGTTGTCTAGAGATAAAACTTGGATAAATACTGTTGTTTCATATGAATAAATGTGTTTATATTCCCTTCTTTATGATTAATGAAGCTGTAATTTTGTACCATTATTTTGGACTCTCCCTATATAACTGACCTGCTATGGTATAAACTTGGCCTGTAATGGGTTTTTCAGAATCATAGACTTGGCTTATATCCCATTTGTAAAATAAACAACACCTTCTTCCCCAATCGCTATACACATTGTTTGTCCAGGGGAGATGATTAAAAATAACAGAACTCCTCTCTTAGGGTATGTTCACTTGGAGAAATAGGACACGGCAACCTTTTATCACCTTGTGAACTTTCCGCATGGCTAACCGCGACGGGATGTCATTGCAACATCTGCATTCCATCGCAACATCCCACTCCTGATTAGGCCTGAATGAATGGGCCTAAACAGGAGTGTGTCTCAAACCATGGACACCATGGCTGAATCAGGCACGGAATCCACGGCAAGATGGGGCATCTTGCTTCTTTTTCCGCTACTAGCTGTTTATATTCCCTTTGTTATGAGTATAATTTTGTACTATTATATTGGAATCCCTCTATATAACTGATCTACATGGTATAAACCTGGCTTTTAATGTTTTTTTCAGAATCATAGACTTGGCTTATATCCCATTTGTAAACAGCACCTTCTTAAAGAAACCATCTACTCTAATGTCTCATAGCCCACCATGCAAATTAATTGTTCTTGCCTTGTTACTACTAGTATCGTCCGCTAGCAGTTCTTCCTTTAGCTGGTCACTCATTCCCAGTTGCATGCTGCTGTCTGCATTATTTACCACCTTATCTGTGTCTATATAATGGATGTTGTATCAGATGATACTTAGAAAGCTAATAACATGAATAAAGGGAAATAATATTAGGACACTTCACAGATTTCTGTATATTTAACTTTTTTGTTTTGTTTTGTTTAGTTTCCCTGATAATATTCCTGCAGTTAATATCCCTGCAATAATGTCCTTATAAAACAAGGTGCATAAAATCTCTCAAGGACTATTAATACAGGTGCACATTTGAAAAATCTACGGATTTAAGGCATCCGTTGTTCTATTAAATTCTTTAATTCGTTAGTAGCAGGTTTTTGTTCTCAAGTATGATTTGCCCTTAATTCAGTGGTTCTCGTCTCATAGTAGAGCACAGTACGTTAACAATTATGTTTCCGAATTATGTGTCAGAAGAAGCAGAGAATGTTTGCTCATGACTTGTATAATGGAGCCATTTGCTGCAGTCCATTTTCTTTTAGCTGATTGCGCATTGCCCAGTTGCTTTGAAGATCCGAGCAGATAAAAGAAAACATAAAAGGAAAAAACACTTCAAGACAGCATCCTTTCTTTGATGCTGACCTAGTTTGCAGTGTTTCAAAAGCATTCATCTGAAAAGAGATACATATCTGATTCATCATAGATCTGGAAAAGAAATGAGTTGCTCTTGACGGTAACACAGATGAGTGCATCCGGACATCTGGACATCTGACCATCAAACATTTTGAACTCGGTAGCCCTTCCTAGTTTACTTCTGCCATTGTATGACATTATGCCAGTGGGCATACTTATACATGTTAAAAAAATGAATACTTGGGTTTATATACCTGTCTTTAACCATATAAAACAGAATCAATTCATATTTTTTTTTCTGGTGTTGTGAAATAGCACTTAACGTAATGTGTCTAGTGGAACAAATGGCTGGATTGTTGATTCCATATTAACTCTACTCATACAAAGGCCTATTTCATAAGATAGGAGAAATCCTTTTGTGTGACACTTCAATATCCAAATGAAACTAAAACATATTGTTAGCAAATGGATGTTTCCTTTTTATGTATTCCATTTACCTGAAATCTGTATTCAGTTATAAAGGTTTTTTTTTTTAGTGTGGCTCCAGTCTATTTTTTTCATAAGAACAAATGGAAAATAACTTATCTTATTAACTCTAAATACCGCTAAAAGAGTAAATGTTGCCTCAACATACTGGGACAGACTTATGCTAAGTATCCATTGGAGACTCCGGCGCAGAAACCCGCCAAGAATCATAGGAGAGAAGTCTTGCACAGAGGATTTTTCTCTACTGGTTTCACGATGAAAATGGTGGACACCCATCGGACCTTGGCTGACCCCATTATAGTCAATGGGGTTCGCCAGTGCCCATGTGTAATCACTGTCTTAGCGGTCTGGCCCGGCGTAGATGCGAACATAGTCTAATAATGCCAGTCTTCATAACTGACTCATTTATGATGAGGTGCATACATTTCATAAATGTCCCAGGCACCTGGAAGGAAATCTCTGCTGGTGTAGATTTCCAGGATTATTTACGTCAATATCAATAAACTTGATGTAGCTGTAGAATTGTTCACTGGGGCACATATAAATGTGTTGGTATTGTAATATACACGCATTTATTAAAAGTACAGAAGTAAAAGGCTCCATTTAAGACCATTATATCATTGTATGTTTATGTAAATGTTACATGCAAATCACATGACTAGCAGAATATCTGTAGTAATATTTTTAGAAAATATTGTATGCAGGAGGTTATGATCTTGTCAGAAAGTGGTGTAGGACTGATGAGAAAGTGTTTCTTCCAATTATGTAGGGGATTTAATTACTTAGTCTGTCATTTCTTAATTGTACTTGGAGTAAATTCATATTTACAGTTCAGTGTTTTCCTTATTTAATAAACTATATTTTTGTAATATTCTATTTATTATCATTTGTAGTTAAGTTTTCAAATACAAATGCATCTTCGTATGAAAGAGAACTGCTCTGAATGGGCCAAGTTTTTAACCGTTTACTTCTGGGACTGCTATTTGTTTTTTTACTTATTTTTTTAATGATTTGATAGGATTAATTCCAGTATTGGGAAACTCTTTGAGTGTTTGGGCATCCATTTTGCAAATGAGGTTTGATGTGGATGTGTATAACAAGATGCAATGTCAATAAGTTGCTTACAGAATACTAAATAATCATGTATTTGTGGGACAGGGTGTTAGATTACTACTTATCAGAAATTAGACTTCATCTGGACAGCAGCTTATAGAACTGGTGCAATGGAGTTGGAAAAGGTATAGAAAACAGCCACAAAACTAGTAAGGGACATAGAGGAGCATTGAGCTGACAAGTACTAATAGGCAATATAATGTGTCGATTGGTATTTGCTTGCATTTCCCTTTTACACAGTCCCACTGCAAAGGACATAGGAGGAAATGATCACTACAATGATCTATCTTCCCCCATTTAGCATATTGATTATTGACTGCACACATGGCTTTGTGTAATTTTGCATTTTACATTCAGTATAAGAGATGTAGTCAGCTACCCAATGATGATTCATATGTATACTTGTTCCCGATAATAATAGGGCCATGTAACAGTGACTAGTTGCATATTTTGTTGCAGAAAATTGAAAATCTGTTCCATTCATTTGAATGAGGTTGATTTTTTTTTTCAAGCCTCCTTCAAATGATCAGTCACAGAAATTTCTGCAGTGTGCGAAGGCAACTAAATGTTATATATTATTTGAGGAGAGTCATTTAAGGGGGGGGGGGGCATCATTATTAACTTTAAATAATTGCTGATAATTTGTTCCATATAAATTCCCATTAGGAGTCCAGGGGTCACTCAGTCAGAGAAACCAGAGAGGTTCAGTCTCCAGAGACAAAAAGTCTGCTTCGCCATAAGCTGTGAGCTGTGAATCTGGGTAATAGTCTACCTCATCGGGTGGCGAAAGCCAAGAGCTTAAAAAAAAAAAAAAAAAGAAAAGTATTTCCTTAATCAAAACAGTCATCCCTCTGTAAAAATATAAAGTCTTACGTTGAATGTTGATCCAACCTGATCACTATAACCAAAAGGTACTGTAAATTTGGCTAATGCCGTGAGGGGTGAGATTTTATCTTCTTATGGATCAATAGCGGATAGAAATTTTGTAAACCATTCCCCTTTCCCTCCTTTACATCCTCTCCCATCCCTTTCTTGATTTATATGGGCATGTCTTTTTCTCAACCATACTATGCAACTATGTCATATTACTTTCTAAAGTACACACTTAAGTTTCTAGTTAAAAACCTAAGTTCCCATTTAGGGTCCATTCACACGGAGGAAAATGGTGAGGAATTTGGTGTGGAATTTTTCCACGCTGGAAAAAAGCCTCCCATTGATTTCAATGGGTTCTGCTATCTTTTTTTTCCACTAGAGGAATTTTCCGCTGGAGGAAAATCCTGCTAAGGGAAAAAAAAGCTAGAAAAATTAGGACATTTCCTCTTTTCGGCCATTTTCACAGATAACTCAATACAGTCAAGTTTGAGGGATCCATGCAATTGGATGCCATAATGTGTGAATGTCAGTGTTTTATGGTTGATAAATATGTTGTGTGAATAAGGCCTAATGTGTACAAGCATAGTTTTGCACACTGCATTTTTTATTTTATTTTTTTATGTAGATTGCGAGCCCTATATAGGGCTCATAATGTACATTTTTTCCCTATCAGTATGTCTTTTTGGAGTATAGGAGGAAATCCACTTAAACACGGGGAGAACATACAGACTCCTTGCAGATGTTGTTCCTGGTGGGATTCGAACCCCAATACTCCAGCGCTGCAAGGCTGCAGTGTTAACCACTGAGCTACAGTGTTGCCCCATCCACTGAGCCACTATGTTGCCCCTGCACACTGCATTTTTATCAACATACCACTATAGTTTATGATACGGGTGGATCCAATAGGAAGCCATATAAAGCCTTCCTTTATATCTCCCATTTCTTTTGTGTGTACCTCTGAATTTGCCTCAAAAAAACTGCACTAGGATGTGTACTGGCATCTTGTCAAATATTGCTGTCTAAGAAATCACGCTGAAGTGAAGAAGAGCAATATAGGACACAATAAAGGCACATTTTTACTATACTGTTGATTATACTATTTTTACAGTGTACATGAATAAAACAAATGCTGCAAAAATACAATGTTGCTCTATTGTTAAAACAAACAGACAGAGAAGACATATCTACAGACAAATCGAGCCTTTGTTCCTTAATAGTTGATGTGCCAAAGGTGGTTGGAACTGCTCCAGTGTCATTGACAGAGGTCTGCTGTCCTGTTATACTTTCAATGACAAATCAATATTACTGGAAAATATTAGTATTTCCCAGGAATGTATTTATGCTTGTGTATGTAAGAGTGGGTCTGTCTCTGGTTTTCAGTTACATTGTAGGAGCAGCAAAACAGACGCATAAACAGGGACCGATCTGTTATGACAGACACAAATGGCTCCTTGACACACCCCATTTACTTTAATGCGGCTCTTTGGGTTTTTGTTATGTTGTCCTTTGTTTGATGGGTAAAATATTGCTTGCTATGATTTTAGATTTTTTGTTTTGTTTGAATTTTGTTTTGATGGCTCCTAGCAGATGATCTTGACATAGGTGGGAACATAGCCTAAATCATACCTCCCAACTTTTAAAGGACAGAAAGAGGGACAAAATGTGGGTGGGCTGCAGCAAATTTAGGTCCACCTACTTCTAAATTGACCTCACCCATTCCCATCCATTTCTCATTGGGTAGACCCTGCACCCCCACATCTCTCCCCTCTCAGTACATCTAAGCACCCCACAGTACACCCATGCACCTCACATTTCTCCCACACACAGTACTGTACATCCATTTACCCTACATCTTTCCCCCACCCACAGTCAACCTTGCACCCCACTACAGTACATCCTGCACCCCACATCTCCCCCCCACACAGTCATCCTTGCACCCCACATCCCCCTCATTACACCCTGCACCTCACAGTACACCCTGAACCCCACATCTTCACCTCACACACAGTCCTCCCTGCATCTCACATCCTCCCCCCAGTACCTTAGACATCACATCTCTCCATCTGTTACTGGATACAAAGACACGCCTACCTAGTCACGTGACCGTTTGTCACACAGGTCCTTCTGAGTACAGTAGTCAAACTTTCCCCTGATCACCACCCACTCTTATCTCAGTTACAACCTCTTAACAGCTGTAAGAGCGGGTGGTGATCAGGGGTTTGTTAATAAGCAAAACACTTCATGGGAAGAGCGGGACATGGGTAAGCTGCACAGAACTGAGGGACAGCAGTCTAATATCGGGACCGTTCCGCGGAATATGGGACGGTTGGGAGCTATGCCTGAATGATGATTTTCACTGCTGCAATTGAAGGGTATACGTTGGTGCAGATGATGAGGATGACAGTGCAGCAGGTTTTTGAAGCAGTATAAAATAAGCCTTCAAGTTTTATTTTCACAGATTTAAGATATTCCCAGTAACTGGACAATTTATAGGCTTTCTAATCCAGGAATATGATTCCGCTAAGTGTAAGATGAAAGGGATTTCCTTGTATATTTATCAAATCGTACAAACTGTGCTTATCCTGTCAATATTTCTGTGTTGTATCCTGTATCTGTCAGGTTGAGACTCAATGCTTACTAATAAACATGGTTTGATAGGTAGTAGGCATAGCTTTCCTCTAGCTGCCAATATTGTTATTTCCCCTGAATCACATATGTTTTTTTAATGTTTTTTTTCGAAAATGGTTGTACGTGACCTAGCTTTATGAATTTGCACACTTTACCTATTACACTGTCTTCTCTGTATATTTTAGCTGAAGAAGAAGAAGTGGAAAATGTCGATGTTTCCAGTCTGCCCGAAGAGGTGCTGCGGAACATTGAAGCTGACAGTTACTGGTGCATGAGCAAGTTACTTGATGGCATTCAGGTAAATTGATTCCCCCTGTCCTCGTGCATTCTCTATAACTGATTTATTTCATGAATTTGAGCTACTGCTGGGACTTTGAGGAAAAAAAAAAACTGCAAGCTGAGAAATAAGTACATAGGGGAAAACCAACCCCGTTGAGGAAATCTGTCTACATTTTATCATTACTGCTGGCGTATAAAATGACAAATGCGTTCACTTACAAAACCTACCTGCACTGTGTAACACAGGGCTGGGGATCATACCCCTGGGATGTTCTTTTCAGTCTCAAGGTATTAGTAAGATGGCAGTCAGTAGCAGTGCATCAGATTGCTTGTTTGAGGTAATTTTAAGGTTAAGTTTTGGAGTATCTATCCCTTGAGAAAACTTCACCGCAAAGTAGCGTATGCTTAGTTTGTTAGAGGTTGTAAACTGTCAGTATTCCTTAAGGCGTATGTCCATTTTTTTTTCTTTTTGAGTGTTTAATTTATGCACATTTGCAACCACTTTCTGTCTAACGTATCTTAAAAAAAACACAAAAAAACCCTGAATCCACTTTACGAGATTGACTTGATAAAAGATATTCCACAGCATGTGCATACCAACTTTACTTCCAGATGTATATGAGGAGTTTGTACCATCATATGCTGCACTTTATTACCTCATAATGATTTTTTTTTTTAATTTCTCAATTTTAGTGTATATAACTCTGATGCAGATCTATTTTGGCCAGGATGAGGCTTTTTCATGGATCAACAAATAGACTGTGCATAATCTCTCATCTTGCAGTATTACATTATCCATGCACCTTCAATAAACATGTTTTGTCTGATGACTGTTCCTTCTTACTCTCCCATGCACAGGCATGCTTTTGTTTTCTCAATGGGAAGAGGGAAGCAAGTTTTTGTCAGAGACTTCTGGCATGGCTTATCTCCAGAGGAAACAATTGATTTGGCATTATAAAATGTAAAAAGCCTAATACTTCTTTTACCCCGCATCTGTGGAAGGATAGTCAGGGGGCTCTCATACACGCAAGATAATATGTTGGTTTCTCAGATTTTGGCAGGTATAGGCCACCTTGCTTTTATGTTACGAGTATGTGTAAGAACTGTACTGCTCATATATCATTCAAACTCTGGTGGCGAGTGTAGGTACTACAGCTGTGCCCCATAGACTTCAGTTATAGCGAGTGAGCAGCACATTTCTCCTATGCTGATTCAGTACCGGTGATCTCTGGTATCTAACCTTCATAGGTCTTATTTTGATAGCCTATTTTAAGGATAGGCATTCATAATCTTTGAACTCTTCACATCCAAATGTGGGAGGATGAAAATAAAATGTAGATGAAAGTTCTCAGTATTAACTTCAAGATGTTATAAAGAGTGCCTGCTGGGGGTGGTCAAAGAAGGAAGTCTGTGTGATTCAACTGCAGACAATAGCTGTTGTTCAAGATGTCATACCTCTGTCATTACTGCCATCTTGCTGGCACTAATCTGTGCCTCTGACAACATATACTGTATACATTGTATACCTCACTGGATGTAAGATAGTGAAGAAACACAAAAACTTACCAAAACTGTTGGGACGCTGGGCTTAGAAAGCTGAGTAAAGCGGATGCAATCCTCATTTTTGGAAATGTACAAAATATTATTTGATTTAGTTTAGAAACCTGCACAAACAATTTCTTTGCTTTCTTGTGTATTATAAGTCCAGCCATGTCTCCTCCTGGCTCCTCGATGCTTTTCCAATCTCCTAAACATCACACAATGATTAAACTGCAAACATCAAGATTCAGGGTGTAAAGTGTGTGCACATAAAAGTGTGCCTTTGCTTTACATAGATTGCCCTAAAGCTATTGTCGGTTGCAATAAGTGGCTTCTAAAGAGGCAGTAACTCATTCTGTCTGGCTTGCAACCTGCTGCCAGCTCTACAATATAGGAAAAGAGATATCCTTTGTAAGTAATATACAATGTCACGTACTAATGGTATCTGTGATTGAATCTATCACAGGCTACAGCATAATGGTGAATACACAATGTTTACTACTTTCCTCTCACTGCCATCCTAGAATGACACACTACAGTACGCTTGCTTACTATAGCCATACATGGAAATTCACTTTTTAATAGTGGTACTTATGCATTCTACTTATCGAGTGAATACATATTTTAGACACAGACTCGGCTGGTTTCTCCTTTGTAGAAAGTGAAAAACTTCCCCTTTTGAAATGATTCTTGAAGCAAATTTTTGACTTATTCACAATTCAACCGATGAAAGTCAATTAATATTGCTTGTCCTTCATTCTTCTTACTCTTTATTTCAAACCAATGCATATTCATCTTTTTCTCTGTAATAATGTACTGTAATTTTTTGCGTGGTAATAATAGCTAAAGCTGCTGTATTTTTTATGCACTGCAGTATTTTAGTAGTTGTGTACTTACAATGGTAAATTAGATTTTTGCTTTATATGTGTTTAACTCACATATGAACTCTTCAGTTCTTTGTATTCTTCAAAAAGTGAGATTCAACAGATTCAGGCACAGTTGGAATTTTATCTCTGCTTTCCACTGTTTCAGAGCAATCGGTGTTGTTAGTTTCAACACCCTATATGTTTATTAGGCTCTGTACTTGGTGGTCCTGAGCTAGACATCTAGAAACCATCCACCTGACAGTAGAGAGCCTAAATAGCATATTGAGTTATTACAGTAGTGGTTGCTCAGGAATGGTGGGGTAGAGAAGAAAATTGCAACTGCTTCGGAATCGGTAAAGAGGCACTTATTGAAGGATGTTGGGGAAAGGTCTTTTTTAAAGCTTGTATTTGGGCTATTATCACATTTATGCCTCAGGAACTTTAAACATAGATCATCTGGTGCCTTAAGCTGGCCATACACATGAAATATTTATCTGCAAACCTCTGTTATGTCCAGATAAAGCTAGTTTCACACTAGTGTTGGGGTTTCTATCCTTCATCTCTGCATGAGGACCTGAAACAGTTTTCAACAGTTGGGTTTTTAACAGTTTTATAGTGAAACCAGCTGAGAGAAAAGTCCTCCTTGCAGGACTTTTCTCTCTGCCAATTTTAAGTGGAATCTGTTGTTCCTTTTTTCTGAAGGACTCAAAAAAGTTGTATACCTTACTTTTGTGTCTGTTCAAAAAAACCCTAGCAACAGATCTGTTAATTTTTTTTCTTATATATAAACACTAGCCTCTGCCCGCGACTTCGTCTGCGTGTTGTTGGCGTCGATGATCCGCCTATATTCAGCAAATTGCTGCCGTTGATGGTTTGCCTGCTTGGGCACTTCAGCATCTCTTAAACTGTCCTGCTGCTGAACTTGTTCCACACGCCGTGTCTGTGATTGTTCCGGCATCTCAGCAGACTTGCTGGGAGGCCATATAATGAGCATTTTTTTTGGCATTGATGATCCACCTGATCCGGCGTTTCGGCAGCTGTCAAGTTGGCCTGCCGCTAAACTCGTCCCTTGCGCTGTTTCCATGATTGTTCCGGCATCTCAGTAGCTTGCTGGGACGCCATATAATGAGCGTGTTGTTGGGGTTCTCTTGAGGAGAACTTTGTTGACTTCTGGCTCTTTCATAGCTGTCGTTGTTTTAGAATTTTGCAAACAAATTAGATTTTCTTTTCCCTAGCATGTTTAAAAGTAGCAAACTGCTAATTTGGATTAAAGGTGTTTTCCCATCTAGTGTGTGAGCACTGCTTGGAGCAGATCAGATAATATGCAAATGCATGCACAGAATCCACTGAGGGTTATCTGAGTGTTTACACAGAGAGATAACACAGCTGGCTTTATCAGAACTGGGATAAGCTGCTGCAGGAGCAGTGTAATATAGTACATGAACATAAATTCATAACAATTGTGAAGCCATGTCATTTACCGGGATAATCGGTAATAGGCTTATAGGGATAAGCCTATGTGTTAATCAAGGTTACAAACTATCTATGTGCCAAATTTCATTCAAATCTATTCAGCCGTTTTTGCGTGTTCGAGGAACAAACAGACAAACATCCAAACTCACAAACATCCAAACACACAAACTTTCAAATTTATAATATTAGTAGGATTGACATCTGTGTAAAATAGATGGCCATCCATTTGCATCTGTTTTATTGTTGTTTTTTTTGCGTCTGTTAAACAGATATAATAAATGTGATCTAAATAGAGCCTAAAATGGACCTGCAGACAAAATTTCATGTGTATGATTAACTTTAGACTCCATTGATCAAATATGTCATGTATAGCTTTAAAATGTAGCTACACCTGAAACTATTTACACTGTTTTCCAGGTAGAACTGGCACAGTGTAAATTTTCAAATTAGCCTGAACCTCAATTTACAGGCACAGTATGACCATAATGGTATTATATATTATTATAATACATCCCATAATTCACTCTTGCCCCACAATACTATAAACAAGGTAAGGTACATCATGAAGAAAGATGCCAAGGAAAAAAGATAAGGAAAATAGGAGCTGAAAACATGAAAACTGCATTATCTGCAGATATATCCACTTAGACGTAATAAGGTTCTTATTATTGTGATTCCTGGAAACCAGGCCACACAGACCTACTGGAAAGACGTCTTATTTTCTGCTCCACTTTATGTCAGATCTTCTATTTGTCTTCCATGTTTAAAAGCTGCAGAATGAGATATTTAGATTTTATGTAATGATTACTGTACTAAAACTGATACTTTTGGATTTTCAATTTTTTTTTTTTTTTGTACACAGAATTCCATGCAAAACTAAAGCCTTTATGATGTCCACAGGTAGCACTAAAGGAAGGCTTAACCTGGTCTTGCTTCATCATTATTGCATGAAATGGAAATTGCAGTATATGATACAAAGGGAACATGATTTCCAATAATACTGTAGAATATTGGGTGCAGACCATGAATATTTCTACTGTGGGAATATGATCGAGACAGCAATTTATGTAAAGAAAGCGAATTGACGTCTATACCGTTTACCATCTAAAATAAATAGATGTAGCTCTCTGAACTTACTGCTGTACTGGAGGGATTGCAATGAATGTGGGGACGACTCTGCTAAATCTCAAAATAGATACTGTTCCCATTTAGATCACATTGGTGGTAGCACAAATCTGGGATGCCGCCAGAAGTGCTATCATTGTGTACTGGAAATTGAACTATATTCCTCAGATTTCTGAGGTTAAATATAAAATGAATGCCTTCCTCTAGTATGAAGCCCTACAATGTAGAGATGGAAGTGCTGGATAGAATACCCTGTTCAAATAAGAGACTGTATGCCTAATGTTTGGAAATAGGCTTTTTATTACTTGGGTTTTCTTTTCTTTTCCTGTCCTGAAGATTTCTGTTGTTTTTTTTTTTGTTTGTTTTTTTTAAAATAATAAATATATAGAAATAAGATGGTTTCCATGAAGTAGCAACACCTTGTGTGTAAGTCCATTGTAGGGCACACATTGCTGCTGCCTGTGCTTGGCGGAGAGAGTACATCAGACCTACACATGCAAATAAAACCCTGTCTACCTTCAGTTCTTACTTTTTATTGTTTAGAAAGGGATAAATCCAGTTGATCCTTCAGAGCGAGCAGGACAATTCAGTGGCTTTACTAAGCACTGTGACAATATAGGAGAAGACTCCAGATCAAGAAGAGCCTGGTGTGCTAGACCTTGGTTCCTAAACCTTCACAGCTACCTATGGATGGTTTGGTGTTATCATCAACATCTAGTCCATGTCCACTGTTTTAGTTGCATTATTATGTTTATAGAGCAATTAAAAATTTTTGTGTAAAATATTATAGTTGACTTTATTAAACAAAGGCATTCCAATATTAATAGATTGACGTTTATTTTAAAACATAGGAAAATGTAGCTGTCTGGCATGAAGGTTTGATGACTAGACCTTTCTACAACAGGCCATTAACATGATATGTGCACTTTGATCTTATCTTGCTTTCCTGATCAAGCACTCTCTGTTTATGTAAGAGGTAAATAAGTCATTATTGCAGAGAGAATACTTTTACTGCAGCGTTTTTTGCAGTGCTTGCAGCTCCATGCAACTAGTTTGCTGCAGAATTGTTAGTCAAGGTCCTTTGAAAAATAAAAGATTGGCATTCATCTATAAAACCCGGTCTCATCATAAAATGATTGAATGTTATTGACAACACTAACAAAGTAAAATTATAATGACATTGAGATCTTTATTTTCCTACACTTTAAAGAAAAACAGTCATCCATCTTTTACACTGTTCGCATTGATTGAAGATTGTCTAACGTGACAAGAACCTGTGTAATGAATTAATATTGTCCTAGGAAGATTCTGTAGCTAATAAACATACCTGTGAAGGTCTTTCGTTTGGGTGGGGACAAGTTCTATACAGTATTGTATTTTTCTTCAGATTAACTAATTGTTTTTATTGTGTATGGTTATTATTTTTCATTTGTAACCTCTTCAAGTCTAGTTTGTTGTAACAATTACTTTGCTCAAGTTGACGGTAGCATAAGGAGTTTGCAAGCACACAAATGTATTCTGGATAATGCAGTTTATTATTTGCAGTGTGATGTGAGTGCTATGAACTAGGAGTTTGGCATGTTCATGAACTGCGGCATCCACTGCCCTCCTGCTGATTGACAGCTTTATTCATATGCACAGTAACGGGGAGAAAACTATGAAGCAGTGGGGATCCCACAACTCCTGAATACATCAGACTCCTAGGTACAGTGCTTGCATCATACTGGAACTAATAAACTAGAAATTTCTCAAGATTACAACATGTCTACACAGAAAATATGCAACTTCAATCGGCATGCTTGACCTTCATGAGATTTCTGGAGGTTGCCATGTGCTGACGCCCATTGATCAGTCGCTTATCAGCTATTCTGGGAATAAGATTTATGAAATAAATTATTATTAAAGGATAGCCCCTTTAATAATATTGTGAGAACTGTAATGGGTGCTTCAGATAAGTTAACCTCTACATATATGGTGTTATTGGCCGCTATTTTTAAGTATCTCTAAATTTCAGTATTTACACCTGATACATTAGAATATAAAGTGAAAGATCCAAGGAAAGTTAAATGTTTTTGCTTTCCTATATAATTTTAACAGATAGTTGTTCCACAGCGCTGCGATAAGACAGGCCGATATATCCCTCAAGAGGAAAATAAAATTTTGAACTATGAAAAATAGACTATAAAAGAAAAAAAAGTCACCAAATGAAATAAATGACTGTTGGTCCTAAAAGGGGATTGTAGATATATAGGCGATAGTAAGAAAGTCAGAAAGATCGGGTAAAAAAAGTAAAGTAGAGAAATCTTAGCTGTTGAATGGAACTATGCTTTATGATAAGGAAAATGATCTTCATGTTATTTTGCCAGCTTGTTTATGATTGCGCTATGCTTTGTTTACTTTAATAGCTACAAGTATGGCTGAATAATGCCGATAATTAGAATCTACCATCTGTGTACCTGTCCTAGCAGAAACGATCATGGTTTTCTCCCCTTTGATCAGGTTAAACAGGGTTCCATGCAGCATCATTACAATCTAGTATTGATTTCTCTTTAGTGCTGTGAATTAACCAAATGCACATTATTAAATGTTGTTCCATTTACTTGGCCTAATGAGCTCAAGACTTAAAAGATTTTTTTCTTCGCCGAGGCATTAGTAAATTAGTAGAGAAGCAGTCAGAGTAGAAAGCCTTTCTGTCGGACTCGTGTAAACTCTTTCTGTTCTACTAGGTATCTTCTACTTTCTTCTCGGGCCTGCATATAGCTGCACATATGCAATTCTGTTAATTAGTAACCTTTTCTGCAGTAAGACTAGAATAATGAAATGTGGGCTTTTTTTTTAGTTTTCACTTGAAATATGGACATTTAGAAAGGCACAGAGCTCTAGAGATTTCATAATTGGACACCGCTAACTGCCGAGGAATTCACCAAGCTCTTTGTAAAACTTGGAGAAAAGTGTTATACTGTCAGTCTATTAACACTTGAGTGAATAGTGCCTTTAATGAAATCTCTTACACTGATATATATATATATATATATATATATATATATATATATATATATATATATATATGTGTGTGTGTATGTTTTGGTTGCTAAATCCCACTTGTGCATGGCCCTCCTCTTTGTAGTTTCAGTAAGGTAAGGTATAGTGATTGTTGTCTCACACAGCAGCAAGTAATAGTCATACAGACCACTGTTTTCTTGAAAGGTGAGGATCCCAAATGTCAGACCGTTTGGACATGTCCAGTTCTTTTGCCTTAAACGCTTCCCCTCAAACATACACACCTGAGAAATAATCCACTGCTATTGTCTATAGCTGGCAGAGCCTTGGTCCCCATGGTTGCTAAGATGCTGCATTTTACAGTACCTGCAAAGTGGATGGAATTCTAGCTAATCCCATTTACACATTGCAGAAAAAAATCTGCAAAGGAAATACTGAGATTTCAAAAACGCTTGACTCCCAAAAGTAGACTCTTAAGAAATTCTGCTGCTACTGAGCATACAGGCCTTTTATTTGCCGTTCAGGAAAAATGACAATGTAACTAGGCATATTTGACTTGTCTGATTAAACTGAAATACATCCAGTCTTATTTGGATATCTGTGCTTGCACCTTGAATCGTCCACCACATCTGCACTAATACTGGCCATACACATTACATTTATAGACAGCAGTTGCTCATCCCAAACACCTGAACAACCACCAACCTTCCATACACTTGGAAAATGAATACATTAAATTCATCCAATTCTAATAAAATACTGAAAAGAAGAAATGATGGACTCTTTGTAACTATGTTAACAGTACCCAGAATTGTGAGTGATTTGAGTAATAATAATAATAATAATAATACATTTTATTTATATAGCGCCAACATATTAAACATGTAAGTCTCACCCATACACAACAGATCAAGGCAGATAGATGGCAAAAAAAAAAATCCTACATAACCGATTGTTTCTGAGCAACTTTCGTTGACATTTGGTTGTATGTGACAGACTGTTTCTGTATGATGAACCAACCACAGACAAGCTAAAATCTGCCACTTCAGCAGACTGAAATCTAATGTGTATAGCCAACGTTAGAAAGAAAAGGAGGCAGAGTTCACATTTATGGCTACCTGGACAGGACACAACATGTGCATGCAAACAATGCAGAGGACACTCTCACAAAGATGTAAATGTAAAAACTACAGTAATATATAAAATAGTTTCGAAAAGTTATCAGTATATCGAATACAATAAAATCAGATCTGTTTTCAGTTGTTTGTTAATCTTTTTAACAGTGATAATCCAGTATAGTACACAAAAACCTAAAAAAAAAAACACAAAACAATTCCATGTTCAGTCTGCAGAGAACATGTGCATTCGCTGCTGTTAGTGTCTAAAATAATTTCTGTCATTCCTAGGTGGCTTCCACATTATGCTGTGCTTGTCACCTTTTACTGCTTGTACAAGGTTTGTCTCATTGGAACAAATGAGCTCCGGGTTGATCCATATAAGAGTATCCTTAATTTCCAGACAGTGTAAGAGGTTGCGCTGTTCATATATTGCTCTGTCTGCAAATAGTCTGAATCATCGTCCGAAGCAGTGTCTCCAACTTAATTCAGGCAGAGGCAATGAGGTAATAATTTAATGAATATTCAGTGGTGTTCTGTAAAATGAGACCATCTTCTCTGTGATGCTTGAAATAAAAGACGATGAGTACAGATAATAAAGCTTTGTATATATTATCAACATGGCGCCAGTAGATTTGGGGCACCCACTGTAAACATTGACAGATTTTGCATTTCTCTCTTGCTGAGAAATCTGGACTGAGGCACTAAGAGCTTAATGATGGGGAAAGGAGTTGATACTCTGCAGGGGGCTAAGTCTTCTGTATTAACTGCAATTAGGTATATGGTCCCTAATGCTTCCAGACAGCTGCAGGGCAAGAAATAATGTCCTGCAAGTTGTTTCATTTTATAAACTGCCATAGGGAACAGGACAAATAGAGTGAAAATTTAAAAATGAACAAGTAGTGAAGTAGAAATGTAGTGTAAAAGAAAATGGATAAAGCAAAATGGTATAGCTGTAATAGAGGTGATAAAATAAAACCGTATTACAGCTTACAAGTGTGTGTATAGATAGACAGACAGACACATACCATCTAGAAAATAAATCCAAATACTGTAGCTATAGTACTTAAGACTTACGTATTCTCTTTTTGCTACTTGTGACTGGTTTAATATGGGATTCCCAGAGTCCAGGATTTACAGTATATTGTGTATGTACAGTACCATGGATTAGAATGCGGAGGGTGCTGAGTAGCTTGTACAGTCATCACTTGGCGTTCTAGGTGCCAGTTTGACATGGTTGTTGGCTTTCACAGTGATTTAGGGGCTGCTGAGTCTGAAAGAAATTATTGAAAAAGCATTTAATAAAATAAGTATAGAAGATATATAATTACCTCATTTGTCCTCCGCCAGTCTCTATACTTCCTGCCGCAGCTGTAGTGGGTCAACACAGCTAGTGATCGAATGCAGTGGTTATATGTCCATGTCAGGAATTTAATTGCTAGATAGGGGGACCTGTACGTGGTTAAAAAACAGAAGCAACGGGATTGGTAAGGTATTTCTTCTTTTATTATTTTAGAACATGCTAAATCTTTCTGGCTTAAACCGTCTCTTTGCATAAATACTCCAGCTAAAGAGCTTTTCCCCCATAACTATAACCCTTACATGATTTGTCTTTCACACTCTGGTCTTTGTTTATGTCTATTTTTCTCTTTCTTCTAGTTCTACTACAAGCATGGTTCCTATTTCCCCCATAAAGGCCCCACTCTCGAGATAGATTTGGGTTCTAGATGTGGGATCCATATCTATCAGGCATTTATCATATGGATATAAAGCTATAAATGTTGAGATAGAAATACTTTAACCTTAGCAAAGGTGTGGACATTCTTGGAGGTGATTATATCTATAATGACTGTTTGACACTATTGCCAGAATACAGGAAAGGCAGGAAAACGTCTTATGAGAACAGTTGTGTGGAGTTGCTAAACCTATAACTGTAACTAATTATATCTCTATGAATTAGATAATAGGAATAGTAGATTCCATGGACTTTCTATCTTTGTACAGAAGTATATTCATTACTAATCTTTTAAAGGTAAGCATCATCCTTGTAATCCCATTTACCTCTAGCCGTGGCATATGGATGGGTATTTCCAACTCAGGCTAGGTTCACATCTGTCCTAGCGTCTCTGCAGACTCCGTCACATTGGCCGTCAAAAAGAAAAAGTGCTGTAATTCCATCTTTTTCATCTGGCTGATTCAGTTTAAAAGAGAGGACACGTGACAATTACATTATACAAAGGACTCCATTGGGCACCGTCAATGTCAGCTATTTTAGCTGCCCATGTGTCCATTGTTCTGGTCCCTTCATAGACCAGGTCATCAGTCACACAGGTGCAGACGTGAATGTAGCATCAGCAGTAAAGGGCTGAGATTAGAATTCCTTTTGCCATTTTGGATTTGCAGGCTGTATTCAGATCCCGAGCTGTATTCACCAATCTGCAGACTAAAGAGCTGAAATCTCCTAGCATTTGTGTGCTGTCCAATATTTCTACAGACTTTCATTAGACTTTGTCTTACCAGCACTGCAGTGACATAAATCAGTGTAGCTAAACAGGAATTATTGTCATTCCTTAGATGTTGTCACTTTCCAATGTATAGTTGGTGTACGTTTATTTTGTGCTTTCAACACTTTGCAATGGATGTTTTTCCAATAAATACTTTAAAACTCTGTTTAATACGAGACTTTTGGAAATGTTAACAGTTCCTAAGCTTGTTTACTGCAGAATATAATAAATGGATTGGAGCATGTGCTGTCACCTATACAGCTCCAGGGTGCCAGGGAGCTGAGAAAATCTTTTAATTCATACTTTAACAAATAATCTCTGTGCTGCATATCTCCGTCTAAAGTTTTCTTGACAACCAACAATTTTCAAGCCATAACAAAGGTGAAAACAATACAGCTTGGCAGACTTTTTTAATCTGTGAGTAAATGTTACATTTGACCAGTGAATGGGTTATTTAGAAAACTTCCCAGGAGACATCTAAAAATGGTGTTCATTATGTTTCCATTGGCAACAAAGTAGCTTTTATATATTTTTTGTTATATGGTGTTTGGTTGAAAATACTATACTGTATTAGTTGACTTCTAGGAAGCCATTTATGTCAGGACTGCTTAGCGTCAAAATATATTTAGGGTTTCTTTAGTTCCAGCAGACTTAGACCATTCACTAATTGTCATCTGAAACTCCAGACTTCTACTTTATATGGGCAAGTGACCTAAGGTTGTAGCATTTTGGCTCTTTCAGTTGATCAATATATCAAGCTTATCTAAAATGGTTTTAATGTAAATGCTCTTGCTCTTAACTCATGCTCTTTTAACTTATATCTACTTAATAATAAAGCGAGTTACTTATGCTTTTGAGTTTGTTCCCATTTTATATCTACGTTTTAGTCATGTTTTCATATAAATGAAAAAAAAAAAGCATAACATTGCAAAGTCCTATTCTGCAAATTTTCTCTCCTGCATTATACTAAAGCCATTTTACTGTATTCATGTCCAATCCACTGTTCAATTCATACAGGATCTGCTGCTAAGCATCACTGACTCTTCTTCTCAAGCATTTTCTGTACTATAATATTCCCCATTAAAGATAGTAAAGCCATTGAAATCTGTAAGTTCTGTAAAACTCTGCAAGACATGTAGGGGAAGATTTTCTCAGGAGTAAAGAAGAACTGCGAGAAGAACTGTGATGTATTCCTGGTGCGGTTTTTCCCGCAGCACTTTAGAGCTGTGGAGCGTCCCGTGGGGCCTTAGTCTTAATGTTCTTGCAGCCAAAAAATCTTCACATCATTAAAACATATGAATATCAGTATGGGTACATTGGCTGCTTTACATACTGGGGCTTTCCACCTATAGCAGCCAACAGCCGTCATCACTTTCTGGCAGCTATAAGCAAAAATAAGGCTTCATGCACATGACCCTATGGCATATGGATGGCCTTTGTATACTGACCGTGTTTTTCATGGACTCCTACTCGTGAATCAATGAGCTTGGACAACTGAATAGACATGAATAAGACCTGCTCCAATGCTCCCCTGTCTGAACAGAGTCCCGCCATTCTGCAAGCTATCCTCCCTCTTGTGGATAAAGCATAACTTGCAAAGATTGGAAAAACCCTTTAAGGCTGGAAACGCTGTGATTTTACCACGGAGGAAACGCCATGGGAAAAATTGCAGCGTTATGCAGTAACTGCAAAGTGGATAGGATTTATGCATATCCCATGCCCATTTTGCAGTAAAAACCGCAGCGTGGACATGCTGCGATTTCCAAAACCGGCACAGTTTTGGAAATTGCAGCATGTCAGTTATATCTACGGAAACTACAGCGGCTTCCCCGTAGATATAATGGTAACAGAAAGTCCACAGAGGAAAATTCCACAAACTTTCTATTTTAAAGCGTTGCGAGAAGAACTGTTATGTATTCCTGGCGCGGTTTTTCCCGCAGCACTTTAGAGCTGTGGAGCATCCCGTGGGGCCTTAGCCTTAATGTTTTTGCAGCCAAAAATCTTCACATCATTAAAACATATGAATATCAGAATGGTGTAGTCTGTAAGCAAGGAGCATCACCAGGATCCATGATGTAGTGTCTGTCTAAAGCTCTAAACTGAACATTTGTTGAAACTTTCTAGATTTATGGTTATTTATTTCGTGGAATGGTTTGAGCTTCCATAGTGTTTAAAATTATTAAAGCAATGAGCTGAAGGACTGCAGTAATTCAATCTTGTGAAATGTTTTTGAGACACTAGAAGGTCCTTTTTGAAATCCATTTTAAATTTTACCCAATGTTGACCATAAGAGAATATAAGACGGGGAGTTGTAATGGAATAACACATTTTGTATTACAGTATTACATGCATTGTCATGTTCATCATCCTGCTATAGTATTTTAACCCAAAATTTTAAAGCGCCTTCTAGAAAAAAGAATTGAGAGGCTTACCTGAAATTTTATGTGAAAATTCTAAGGTCAGGCTAAAAAATGTAAGTATTTTCTAATGGCAAGCAGCTGACAAAATGGTCTTTAGTAAAAGCAAATACACAGTCACTTCCTGTAGTTTCATTATACAGTTTTGTTTTGGTAGGTATTTCACATTTCAGATTGTACTAAGTAAGTGGTTTACTTTTGTGACTATCAAACCAGAGCTTCCCTTTATTATGCTATATCGATCTAAACACATATTATTGTCATAACTAATATTGTAACAGTTTAGAGGACAATTAGACTTGTGCTGTGGAAGATCTTAACTGTTTTCCAGTATAGATAATCAATGCAAAGTCACATGAAACCAATTCAACAGAATGACACAACTTTGAAAGGCTGCCATTTATACCTCCCCCAGGCCCCACAAAGTGGCCACACAGATACAAATTGGATATTTTGCATATCCCTGTATGTTAATTCATTGGAAATTCATGTGCTTTCAGAAAGGTGCTTCAAAGAACTCACAAAAGTGGACACATCTGTACATATATATGGGCATGTCCATCCAAGAGGACCATTATAGAAGGACCTGTACTGGCTGCATTCCAGTTATGATTTAGTAAATTCTAATAAGAAATAATATTATTATGTTTTACCTATTGAGCTGTATAGATTTAGAATGTAAAATGTGGCAATGACTTCAAAACAAAATTTCTTTTAGGATGACATTAAGAAAATTATTTACAAATAAAAAAAATTATGAAAAGTATGCAAGCATGCATATAGACTATAATAAAAATTCACACTGGGAGGAACAGTAAATTGAAGTGGGCTAATACATGGTCACGGGTTGTGGGCATCGATGATCCGCCTATATTCAGCAAATTGCTGCCGTCCATGGTTTGCCTCCTCCGGCATTTCGGCAGCTCACAAGCTGTCCTGCTGCTGACCTTGTTCCTCACACCGTGCCTGTGATTGTTCCGGCATCTTAGCAGCTCACTGGGATGCCATATAATGAGCATGTTGTTGGGGTTGATGGGGACAGAAGAGGGGACACAAAAGAATAGGGAAGACAAGGATAGAGGAGAGCTATGAGAAAGAGATAAGGAAAAGGGGAAAAAATATGGCTGTCATGAAGCTGTGCAGTCAAATCTTTCATTAAACGTAACTCCTCCACCTTCTGAAACTAGAGTTCAAGGGAGGGGGGTTCCAGACGTTTGAAGAAGAATTCCTTAGAAATCCAAATAGGAAAAGTCTGGAGGAAACGGTATTTGAAGGAAAGACTTTCATCTTAAAAATAGAAAATCTATTGAATCAGTTAAATGTCCCATGAGACCAGTGTTCGAGGTCATTTTTTAATGGCTTGAAGCAGGGGAGCAAAATTAGCATGGTAAGGCTCCGAGGGGGACTAGTCAGATTTACCCTAAAGTATTTCAAGGAGGAGGTGGCCCAACGAAAAGGGAAGACAGCGGCAAGGGATTCCGCCAGGAGGTAGGAGAGTGACATTTAGAGCCTCAGATTTCTGCAAATTAATTTTGTAGCGCATAACCTAAGCCTCAGACATAAGAGGGCCTAAGAAGTGTCCTGCTCTATCTGAGGCATGTTTTGAAGCTGAAACCTGTGCTAAACAGGTATGTGGGTTTAGGGTTAAAAGCTGAATGAGGAAGTGGATGTTTAGTAGTTTGTTTGTTTTTTCTGTTGTTCTGTGTGTATATATCCTAGAATTAAATCTTTTATCATTTGTAGCTTTTTTTTTTTTTTTTTTTACCTATATAATGTAAGGCGATATAAGAAATCTGTGGGTTTGTGCTATATCTCCTTAATCTTATAATTCCATACAGGACTTCTTGCTTTATCAGGCAGAATCTGTTAACAATTGTGGCATATTCCATAGAGTTTCATATTGAGAAGATATTCTCCACTGGTATGATGGGTGATTGTGCGGAACATAAAGGGCCTATGGCTCCATAATAAGAAAGTGTGTGATCTTCATGTGCATGGGCTCTACTAAAATGTAGATCAGATAATTAAGATATCCACCAAATGTGTGAGAAATGTTCTAAAATGTCAATGGTTAAAATCGTTCAGGTCTGTGTCACTATCCCTCCCAAATGAAGTGCACCAGTCAATGTTTACTACTCCATTTAATTCTCGGTCATATAATATACCAGTCCCTTTTGTAATAGCGTAATAAACAGAGCCCAGTTCATGTATTCTTTTGTGGCTTCACAGCCTTTATAATTATTAGAGCTTAACATTGATCTGTTTCCTCGTTCCGTGCCTAAGGCATCCAAAGCACCTGTGAAAAGCTTGTAAAGTTCAATACTATCTGTTCATTTGTGTGATTGCTTTCATTTGCAGCTAAAAGCTAAAATATTCAATGTACCTCAGCCATGTTAAAGCACAGACAGTTACTGATTTAGTGTACCATTGCGCCTGTGAGAAATGCACATGAGATATTCAATTTACTATATTAACACATTTGCTTTTAATATGATGTTTCAATTTTTAGATAAAAACAATAGCGCTTTATAGCATTTTGGAAAAGACTAAAATGAGGCAAAGGGTTAACACTTCAATATTTTAGATTATTCAATCCACCTATTTTTTAAGGATTTTTTAGCCACACTGTTGGCTAAGCCTTGGCTCAAACAATTGCAGGCTGCTGGTTTGCAACAAGTAGATGTTTCATGGTGACCTAATGTCATTGGCATTTAGTAAAATGTTTCTGGCTCAACCTGACGCCCAAAAAGTAGATGGCAGCTGAGACCTAGTCCTGGATCTGTGCTCATTTACTGAAGTACTTATCTATTATTATTATTATTATTATTATTATTATTATTATTATTGGCCTTAGAGAACTTAATGTAACATATAAGCAGTTCACTGTAAAAATAGCCTTTTTAAGGTTTTGTCCACATACGCATTGTTGCTTCTGTTCATAATGTAAGCCACAATACTGTGCTAGATCTGTTGCTTAACAGACTTTCACTTAAAATGTGGTCCACTGTCTTTTTGATTAAAAAAAAAAAAAAAGCATAAACACGACGTTACATGTGTTGCTTTTTGTTACCCATCAAATGGGTGGAATTTGCAGCAAGCCTCCAATAGGAACCTGCGTTACAACTGTGAACACAACCTAATAATACAGCACCATGTTCTGCAGCACTTTACAATAACCTATGGTGTAAAGGGGTCAGGCCTCGTTCACATCTGTGTCATTAATCTGTTCGGGGAAGTCCGCATGTAGCCCCCCCCCCCCCCCAAACGGACTACCGAATGCATTTGCAAGCAGTGTGCAGTGAAAGCACACGGACCCCATAGACTATAATGTGTCTTCACAAATTACTTTTCTGTCCCCATGACTATGCGTAGATCTTGCGGCAAGCACACGGACCCCATTATAGTCTATGGGGTCCGTGTGCTTTCACTGCACACCGCTTGCAAATGCGTTCGGTACTCCGTTTGGGGGTTTCCCATGCGGACTCCCCGAACGGGTTACCAAACGCAGATGTGAAGCAAGGGTCAGATGTTTTCATTTTATCAGATTTGCTTTCATTTTAGAAGTGTTTTATTCTTTATTCTTTCTTTGTCCCTTTAGGATAATTACACATTTGCACAACCAGGAATTCAGAAGAAAGTGAAAATGCTGGAGGAGCTGGTTAGCCGCATTGATGGTGAGTTGCTTAAAACTGCCCTGGCTTAGTATTGTTATAGTAGCGAGAAATCTTGCTACTCCTATAATAACAGTAAGATGCTGTGCTTGTCTTCCTCAGTTTTTCATACAGATTGTCATCCTTTGTCAGCTTGGTGCATTGTGTTGCTTGAAATTCTTCTAGTATGCATCATTTATAGGGAAGCTAGGAGACCATGAGCATCTCCCATTATTTGTATTAGGCCTGTATAATAAAAATACAATCGCAATCTCCTTGCAGCAATGGAAAGACCAGATACAATGAAACATCATCTATTGTAAGTGAAGTTCGGTGATAGATTACCTTGAGACTCCCCTCCTGATAATGGAGCCTGGTTTTAAGGGTTTCCTTTCATTTTTGTATCTACTTCTGAGGTTATACGTTTTCTATTTCTGCGGTAATATGGAAAATGGCAGTAAAGTTTGAGATAATTTAGTGCGTGTGCAAACATGATTTGTACTTGGACCTCCCTGTTCTTAGAAGAAATCCCTTTGTGAGATGCTGACTGTCATCATGCCATTGCAAAATTTAATTAAAAGAAATTCTACAGATAATGCCTGGCCATTCTTCACATATTCTCTTGATAGTTTGTTAAATTAATGAACAGGGCATTAACAAAGTGATGCCAAGCAGAACTAAGCTTTTTGTGACACTTACTTGTCAATGATGGAGCTGAAAACAAAAATGACTTTTTTCCTGTCTTCTAGAAATAGCTTACAAGAATCTCGTCAAAAGATTAATTCCATCTGTTTTTTTTATTTTATTTTATTTAGTCTAAACTGCCAGATCCAAAAGTAAAGCATTTGCATAGTATAAAGCCCACGTAAATACAAAGCAATTTATGTCCTGAAAATGAACAAAAGCAAAAAAAAACTACAGAAAACAGTCTTCAAACATCACATAAAGATCCTCACCTCTCACTTGGAGAAAAATTGTAATGAATTCTAAAGTAACACAGGCTATAACAACTTTTCATTGACAAAGGAGCTGAAAAATAATTGTTACTCTGTGTATGTTTAATAATGTTGAAGCGATGCCAGCGAATTTCACAAGCCCTTCATTAATGTGTCTAATGTTATGACAATGGAAACTGGCATTGGGACACTGAAGTGAAAAATAAATAACATTATTAAGGCTTGTACAGAAAGATTTAGGACATATCTGGAAAGCAATTATTTAATGGATGGAGGAGTCAGTCAGCTATGTACTTTTATTGTATGTTGTACGGATATTCTGAATATGATTTAGAATTCTCAGTTGAACCCCTTTACACTTTGAGAAGTTCATAGAAGTGTATACCATGTATCTCCTTGTCTTTATTGATCACTTCACATAATTGAAATCTCAGACAAGATCAGCACAAGTATGAGTGCTACACCCAGTGTCTTACTGATGGTTTGTATAGGCACCACTTAAGTTGTCTTCCAAGATAAATAGGAAAACACCGTGACCTTTAAACCTTCAGACTGCTACTGTCATTGGGGTTAAACGTTACATTGTTTATACACTAAAATTACATATTGCATCATATTCGAAATTGTTACAAAATGCTGTTTCACCCAGTAAATGCTTTTGACCTGATATCCCCTTTAAAGGCCAGGCCTTCACAGCCTGTTTTGATGTGTATTTTTAGCCTAAGCCTGAAGTGGATACAAACAAAAGAAGTATTTCATTTATGCTTTTTATCCTTTCAGGATCAACATCTGGCTTTAGTGTAATATAAAAACAATTTTGGTATAGTCCTAGATGCATTTTATAGCCATTACCAGGGCTTGACCCTAAAAGGTTGAGAAGTAGAAAGAAAAGACTTCTACTTTCCTTCTTTGATAGTGCTCTTTTTCTGTTTAAGAAAAATGCCTGAAGATTGTTCTGTGTAAGCCAGGCCTAAACTCGAAGCATCGTTTTGCTGTATTTGCTGGAATTTGGGAATAAATATGTATGCAAAAGACCTGAAGTAGATATGTGAGCCTTATCTGGGTCATTTTCAGCACTGTGCACAATGATTTTTTTTTTTATTCCTACTATATGTATTGTGGGGAATCGCGCAGGTACATGCTTGTAGCAATGCAGGAAACAGGGACACAGACACTGGATTGCACACAAGTTCAGGCTTTATTCGCATGTAACGCATACACTGCTTTTGCAAAGCCACAGGATAAACAAAACAAAATTCTTCTCGGCTGAGAAACTAACTAAAACATAGGGAAACTTTTCCCTGACTATACAGGACACTGGCTACCAGTCTCCCACCTTGGCAACAACAACAGATAGCACAGTACCTGCTTTGGAGGTCCGGTCTGGACAGGTCAGCTCTGTCAGTGTGTTGCCACACTGCTAGTCTTCACACTCAGACTGTTATTAGGGCCTGATTAGTCAGCTGACCTCCCTGGTGTGAATCTTTACCATACACCCTTTAGCTCCCTGACTGGGACATACCTGTCTTCCCACACCACACCCTTCACTCTCTCACAGCATGAACAAGAAGAAATTGGGTAATCTTTCTAAAAAATGTAATGATGCAGGTGTACATTTTCTTTTTTTTAGTGTAACTTAACTCAATTAGGCTTATTCAACATTGGGTCTGAAACTTGAAAATATGGCATTAGAATAAGCATTAAATATACGGCTCCATTCACCAAGTGGAGGCCAAAAGAGTATCCTTTCGACCTTCATCAGGATCCATGCATTTGTCAACCATATGGAAAGAGCAACACACTTATTGTGTATACCTGTTTCCCTTCTCTGTCCTGTCTTTTCTTTTCCTAATTGCCAATCCAAAAAGGCATTGGGTTGTTGGGGAGCTTCTTCTTTGTCCATCTCTCACTACCTACTGAAAGTAAGGCCACAGTAATGGATAATGAGTGGGGAAAGGAGAAGGATCTGGCATCATTAACTCTTTAGATGCTCTGGTGAATAACAACTGTGGTATCTAATTCATTTCAGAGGAAGGGGGATCCTTCTATCATATGCCAACACCACTGCAAAGTTGATTTTTGGGTGCCAATGTCTTAAAGGAGTTTTCCAGGCAAAAAAAAAATCATTTTTCAAAAAAGGTCAATCAGTTCTATTAATAGGTTAGTAAATGCCACCAAATACCTTTAGCATTGTTTTGAGTGATTTCTGGGTTTCTGTGAGCTCCTGGCATCTTCCGTATTTGTTTACCTTCCTATTTTTCTTTACTATGGTTACTACAAGTACCATCATGCCTCACTTCACTTCCCTCTCTGTCACCCCCTCCCTTTCTCATATACTCCCCCTCCCTCTCGCCTCCTCCCATTCTCACCTCCTCCTTTTCTTACACACTCCCCCTTACTCTCTCTCTCACCTTCTCCCTCTCTCACACACTCCCCCCCCCCCCCTTTCATTCCAGAAAATACCTGCATCCTTTGCATTTCAGTATGCCAGTAGATGAACTGGATGCGGAGCGTGACTTCAATTTTGGAAGTGAAGTTACAGTTCCACTCTGAACCAAAAGGAAGGGAAAACAGGTGAGTATTGTGTGCCAGCTTCCCAGCGCCCTTGTACATGCTGGCTTTCTGGCACTATTTCTGGCAAAAGATATGTCAGCCCAGGTCCAGAGGAAATGATAAGTGTGGGGGGTAACATAACGGGTCAGGATATAGATTACACTGAGGACTTGTTACGTCGGCAGAAAGGTAAAAATTGTACCTTCATATATTACTGACAAACTAATAATAATAAGAAGAATAAGAATAATAAATAGATATATTACAAAATTGGAGGGGGGGGGGCAGGGGGGACTTACATAGGAATTCTTGTAGATTAAAGCATAAGAAGATTCCTCCTTTTCTTATGCCTCGTTTTATACAAGCCTTCATTTTAAGGCAAGATAGTCAGAATATGACATAAATCTGCAGGACTCTTATACAATTTGCTGAGTTCCAGCTGCTGCTTATTTCTTGTATCCCAGGATTATACTTTCAGTACGTAAAATCAGCAGTCATTCGATGCATTTCGATCGTTACACCCACCTTGTTAGTTTCTATTCTTTTTGCAAACTATCTTAAGTACTGGACAGCTGCTAGTGAAAACATAATAAAATAGTCCCATGTGTGCTTTTGCCAGTCCATGAAAAATTAAGAGCTTTTGCATCTTTGCTAAAGTATAGATTTTGCACTACACTTTTACTTGTTTAGTTGGAGATGAATATTTGTACAAGAACTGTAAATCCAGATTAAAACGTCCTCAGCATTTACTCTCCCTATTAAGTCTGTAATTTTTATGAGTTCCTATGAGAGTTTGCCTTCTTTATTTTGTATTCCTATTGTATATCCTCGGCTCTCTGTTTAGTGTACTCAGATTTGGAGCACAGAAAGAGCACTAGAGCTATTTGTACTTAAATGACACCCAGCTGAACCAGTCAAATAAAACGTTGCCAGTCAGATATTCCATTAACTAGCAAACAAGCAATTCAATCAAGTATTTAAAGTGCTTGTTAGCAGTGAACAACTGTTTTCAGTCTTGAAATGTTCAGTAGCATCTTTATTTACATTGATAGCTGAATGCCTTTTTCTCATTTAGCAAGGCATCCCAGTTTTAAATAATTTCTTAAAGTCAGCTTTGGGAATTATGCGTCTTGGACAGATGAGCTGGTTACTTTACATGCTTACGTGATTATTTCCTTGCTCTCCTTTATAACCATTGGCATGCCGGTGGATTTCATGTGTATCTAGCAAAAACAAGGTTAAGCAATGTTTTAACCTTTGTCTCTCCATCCTTTACTCTTTCAAATATGTTGCACTTTGCACAAGCTCAGTGTAGCAAATTGGCTCTTGGAAAAATTGGAATCCATTGAGGACTCTTGTATCCAAGTTCTGCAGATGTTAGACATTTGGCGATGTTCTTGTTTGGCTCCATCTGTACATTTGTCAGCTGATTGAAGCGTATCTGGTAATTATGTTACATTCCAACTCAATGACACAAATGTTTTGGGCATACTTCCTCTTTTTTTAGGTATGCTAAGCAAAATGTAAGTCATACCTATAATTTCACTGGCATATTTGAAATGGATTGAAGAATATATTTTTGAGAATTACATTTGAGTATTTACAGTGAATGTATATTTGAAATATAAATGTTCAGCTAATTGATTTATTGCCTCATTCTGTGCAGTGCTACAGTCTTATATTGAAGATAAAGCAATGTCAAAAAAGCTCCCTCACAATATAGCAGGGTGTATCTTTTCAAGCAGCTTTCACTTCCTCCCCTTTCCATAGACCTTTATGTAAAAAGTAACAATCTGATAAGTGGAGAAGGAAACACATTTCTATAATAGGATATATTGCAAAGTTTCTTATATTCACTTGCACTATTCAATGAGTTGTTTCATAATTGGAGGTATGCCTTGAGGTTTTCCTCTGGGGAAAAAATAAAATTTACAAACAACCTCACTGTCTTTTAGAATATCTTGTGATCAAACATAAAAACAGTGTTACCCACCTCTCTTGCACTCCGGCACAGCTCCCTGCTGGCTCTTCTGGCTGACATCAGGGACTGGCTGTTGTCATTTGACAGTGAGGCCCAATCAGCGGTCCCTGATATGAGCCAGAAGCATCGAAGACAGCAGGTATTTGATATGGAGCCCAGGATAGGTGAGTAACACCAATTTTGTTACGTTTGATCACCTCCACTAATTATACTCTGGAGTCTGAAAAGACCCACAGTATAATATTACCAGTTTCGCTTCGGCCCAACAAAAACCCCGGGTGAACCACATGAAACACATTTCACAGGGTTCACCCAACACTACATCGTACTATAATAGAGATGTGGTTTAAAAGGGCCGTCACCTAAATAATCGCCAGGTAAATTACCTGATTAATCTGATTGATTTAGGTCATAATCATCCAGCCCTACTTTACATTACACTCGAGGTAGGTGGTAACCCATTTTAGTAGAAGTCAGTGACAGAAGTTGATAATTGCTATCACCAAAATAATACATGAGAATTATGTCTTCCCTATGTTAATATTTCATTCCTGTAAGTTGGGGTTAATCTAGTATCTGTATTCTGTCATCCAGGGGAGCAAATAGGAAATAAATTTTAAACGTACTCTTATGTTTCATCCACCAAACACAAAGCAACAGGAACATTTCAGTTTGTATTTTCCCAGGGTTCTGTTTAGTTCTGGAGGTTTTTGTTGCTGTCAATCTCCTACCTTTTTCACAGACATCTACAATAAGATATCTCATGTTGTTCTGTTAGATGTCACCTTTTCCATGTTTTCAATGATAAGCAAGAGGCGTTTATCTGCAGTTCTCACTTTGTTTAGCAGTTGGTGTTTTGTGTCGTAGTTTTGTGCATTTTCAATACAATTAAAGAATATGTTACTTCCTGTAGTAACAGTTTCAGTTAAATAAGTTGTGCCCTTAAATTGCAGCTTTATTTGGTGCTAAACGTTACACATATTCATTGCCCAGCTAGTAGAAGAAAACACGAGAGGAACATCCATTTTGGACCTAGTCCTAACCAACAAAGAGCACATGGTTGAGGGACTACGGGTAGCAGGGACACTGGGATTCAGCGATCATGCTATACTTGAGTTTGGGGTTGCAAGAAGAAGAAGACCTGAGAAGACACAGACTTCAAGGCTCGACTTTAGCAGGGCAGACTTCAAGAGCCTGAAGGCAAGGGTTAGCAGAATTCCATGGTGCAAAATTCTTAAGCACAAAAATGCACATGAAGGGTGGGAAATCTTCCGTAGGGAAATCATTAAAGCACAGGAACTAACAATACCTAGAAGGAAGAAAAATGGGAAGCACCTAAAAATATCAGGATGGATGACCAAAAAATTACATAACCTGCTAAAAAGGAAAAAGGAAGCATACAAAAAGTGGAAGATGGGAACTATACCTAAGGAAGAGTACACAGCAGTCTGCAGACTCTGCAAGACATGCATCAAAGGAGCTAAGGCTGAACACGAATTGAAGCTTACAAAAGAGGCAAAGAGTAAGGTAAAAGGATTTTGGGGATATGTTAAAAGCAAAAGAAAAGTGAAGGAGACCATTGGAGTCCTGAAAAATGACAAAGGAGAAACAGTTAACATGGTGGAACAGCAGGTGGAGCTACTAAATTCATATTTTGTATCCGTCTTCTCCCAAGAAACTAATGGAAATATCGACATTAATGGAGATGAGGGGAAGGAGGACTCCAAACTGACTATAAGCGAAGGTCTGGTAAGAGAGCACTTAGCCAAGTTACAGGAAACCAAGTCCCCAGGACCAGATGATTTACACCCTAGAGTCCTGAAAGAGATAGCAGAGGAAATAACAGAACCCCTTGCTATAATCTTCAGTAAGTCATGGGAAACAGGAGTGGTCCCTTTAGATTGGAAAAGGGCAAATGTTGTCCCCATCTACAAAAAGGGGAAAAGGGACGATCCAGGAAATTACAGGCCGGTAAGTCTGACCTCGATAGCAGGAAAAATCTTTGAGCAAATTGTCAAGGAACATTTACTTCGGTACCTGGAAGGGAAGGCATTAATTAACCAGAGCCAGCACGGCTTTATGACCAATAAATCTTGTCAGACTAACCTGATTTCCTTCTACAACAAAATCACTGAATGGTTGGACCAAGGGAATGCCGTGGACATAGTATATCTTGACTTCAGTAAGGCATTTGATAAAGTATCACATAACCTTCTTATTGAAAAAATGATTAAGTATGGCTTTGACAAAAAATCAGTTAGGTGGATTCACAACTGGCTTAATGATCGGGCACAACGAGTAATACTAAATGGCTACACATCGAACTGGAAGAAAGTCAAAAGTGGGGTGCCGCAGGGCTCTGTTCTGGGCCCAGTACTTTTTAATATCTTTATAAATGATCTGGACGATGGAATTATTGGGGAACTCATAAAATTTGCAGATGATACGAAGATAGGAGGAATAGCCAACACTAGAGAGGAGAGAGTGTATTCAAAAGGACTTAGACACACTGGAACAATGGGCTGAGGCGAACAAAATGGTATTTAACAGGGACAAATGCAAAGTTCTACATCTGGGTAACAGAAATGTAAAAAACATATATAGTATGGGAGGAATAGAACTAAGTGATAGCATAGGGGAAAAGGACTTGGGAATAATAGTAGATCACAAATTCAACATGAGCCAACAGTGCGGTGCTGCTGCAAAAAAGGCTAATAAAATTCTGGGATGTATTAAGACAAGCATTGAATCTAGATCAAGAGAGGTCATTATTCCGCTGTACTCTTCCCTGGTCAGACCACACCTGGAATACTGTGTACAGTTCTGGGCGCCTCAATTCAAGAAAGACATCGATATATTGGAGCAAGTCCAGAGAAGAGCAACCAAAATGGTGGAAGGTCTGCAAACCATGTCCTATGAGGAGCGGCTAAAAGAACTGGGATTGTTTAGTTTGCAGAAGAGAAGGCTGAGGGGAGATTTAATAGCAGTCTACAAATATCTGAAAGGTAGTCACAGTGCAGAGGGATCTCCCCTATTCTCATTAGCACAAGGAAGTACAAGAAGCAATGGGATGAAACTAAAGGCAAAGAGATACAGATTAGACATTAGGAAAAACTTTCTGACAGTGAGGGTAGTGAGAGAGTGGAATAGGCTGCCACGGGAGGTGGTGGGCGCTCCATCAATGGAAATCTTCAAGCGGAATCTGGATAAACATATAGCTGGGATGATTTAGGAAAACCTGCACTTGCAGGGGGTTGGACCCGATAGCCCTTGAGGTCCCTTCCAACTCTACCATAAGAATAAGAATAAAAGAATACATATTTTTAAGAAATCGTGTTATATAACAGGGTTTGGAACTCTCTTTGCTGGAAAATTTGCTTGATCATATTAACATGTGAGCAGTCATTGCTTGCAAAGACTGAAATGAATATGTCTGATAACACTATTCAAATATCCATGGCACAATTTGTAAAATCATCTCAAAGGTTCTTTGAGTTTTATACCTATATTACCATAAATGATGCAGAATAATTTTGGTAACTTTTTTTATGCTGACTAGGTATCCGTACGGGGGTGTGTGTGTGTGTGTGTGTGTGTGTGTGTGTGTTTTATACCATGGAGCCTGTTCTTGAGTTTCTATTGTGTTTCTACTACTTTTAGGATGTTTCTGCATTCTGATAGCTTGACCTGGTTTAGATTTGGGTATACAAAGTTTTCCAGTTCATGTACAGGGAGCACTGAAGTAAGTTCTGTAGAAAGCTTGGATGTATAATTATGTATTTAAGATATACACAGTTCATTGATGCAGAGAAATAGTTTAAGATGTTGTAATCAAAAGTTAAATCCCTTCAATAGGAGTAGAAAAGCTTCTAATGCATGGGTGCCTTGATTGTCATTTACTGATATAGTGATTTCCAAGCAACGCTCTATTTATCTACAGTTCACAGGGGAAAGGGAATTTATCAGTTGCATTTAATTCATTTTAATTTTTTTGATTAAGATATTTTCCTTAAAATTACATGAACGTTTTACTTTTTTTTTTTTTTTTTTTTTTTTTTTTTTTTTTTTTTTTTTTTTTACCCTTGTGATGCTTAGTAGAGATGAGCGAACACTAAAATGTTCGAGGTTCGAAATTCGATTCGAACAGCCGCTCAATGTTCGTGTGTTCGAACGGGTTTCGAACCCCATTATAGTCTATGGGGAACAGATACTCGTTAAGGGGGAAACCCAAATCCGTGTCTGGAGGGTCACCAAGTCCACTATGACACCCCAGGAAATGATGCCAACACCTCTGGAATGACACTGGGACAGCAGGGGAAGCATGTCTGGGGGCATCTAACACACCAAAGACCCTCTATTACCCCAACATCACAGCCTAACAACTACACACTTTACACACTCAATACCACCTCTCTGACAGTAGGAAAACACCTTGAAACATGTGTATTTGGCACTTGCAGTGAGGAGAGCTTGTCACCAGCAGTGAATTTGGCCCTTGTAGTAAGTTGAGGTTGGCACCAACATTTGTTTTGAAAATCAGGGTGGATTGAGCCTCTAACCAGCAGAGTTTGGGCAAATTCATGGTGGAGGGAGCCTCTAAACACCCCAGTTTGGGCAAATTCATGGTGGAGGGAGCCTCTAAAAACCCCAGTTTGGACCAATTCATGGTGGAGGGAGCCTCTAACCAGCCCAGTTTGGGCAAATTCATGGTGGAGGGAGCCTCTAAAAAACCCAGTTTGGACCAATTCATGGTGGAGGGAGCCTCTAACCAGCCCAGTTTGGGCAAATTCATGGTGGAGGGAGCCTCTAACCAGCCCAGTTTGGACCAATTAATGGTGGAGGGAGCCTCTAACCAGCCCAGTTTGGACCAATTAATGGTGGAGGGAGCCTCTAACCAGCCCAGTTTGGACCAATTAATGGTGGAGGGAGCCTCTAACCACCCCAGTTTGGACCAATTCATGGTGGAGGGAGCCTCTAAACAGCCAAGTTTGGACCAATTCATGGTGGAGGGAGCCTCTAAAAACCCCAGTTTGGACCAATTCATGGTGGAGGGAGCCTCTAACCAGCCCAGTTTGGGCAAATTCATGGTGGAGGGAGCCTCTAAACAGGCCAGTTTGGGCAAATTCATGGTGGAGGGAGCCTCTAACCAGCCCAGTTTGGACCAATTAATGGTGGAGGGAGCCTCTAACCAGCCCAGTTTGGACCAATTCATGGTGGAGGGAGCCTCTAAACAGCCAAGTTTGGACCAATTCATGGTGGAGGGAGCCTCTAAAAACCCCAGTTTGGACCAATTCATGGTGGAGGGAGCCTCTAACCAGCCCAGTTTGGGCAAATTCATGGTGGAGGGAGCCTCTAAACAGGCCAGTTTGGGCAAATTCATGGTGGAGGGAGCCTCTAACCAGCCCAGTTTGGACCAATTAATGGTGGAGGGAGCCTCTAAACAGCCAAGTTTTGGGAAGTTCATGGTGGAGGGAGCCTCTAACCAGCCCAGTTTGGACCAATTCATGGTGGAGGGAGCCTCTAAACAGCCCAGTTTGGGCAAATTCATGGTGGAGGGAGCCTCTAAAAAACCCAGTTTGGACCAATTCATGGTGGAGGGAGCCTCTAACCAGCCCAGTTTGGACCAATTAATGGTGGAGGGAGCCTCTAAACAGCCAAGTTTGGACCAATTCATGGTGGAGGGAGCCTCTAAAAACCCCAGTTTGGACCAATTCATGGTGGAGGGAGCCTCTAACCAGCCCAGTTTGGGCAAATTCATGGTGGAGGGAGCCTCTAAACAGCCCAGTTTGGGCAAATTCATGGTGGAGGGAGCCTCTAACCAGCCCAGTTTGGACCAATTAATGGTGGAGGGAGCCTCTAACCAGCCCAGTTTGGACCAATTAATGGTGGAGGGAGCCTCTAAACAGCCAAGTTTTGGGAAATTCATGGTGGAGGGAGCCTCTAACCAGCCCAGTTTGGACCAATTCATGGTGGAGGGAGCCTCTAAACAGCCCAGTTTGGGCAAATTCATGGTGGAGGGAGCCTCTAAAAAACCCAGTTTGGACCAATTCATGGTGGAGGGAGCCTCTAACCAGCCCAGTTTGGACCAATTAATGGTGGAGGGAGCCTCTAAACAGCCAAGTTTGGACCAATTCATGGTGGAGGGAGCCTCTAAAAACCCCAGTTTGGACCAATTCATGGTGGAGGGAGCCTCTAACCAGCCCAGTTTGGGCAAATTCATGGTGGAGGGAGCCTCTAAACAGCCCAGTTTGGGCAAATTCATGGTGGAGGGAGCCTCTAACCAGCCCAGTTTGGACCAATTAATGGTGGAGGGAGCCTCTAACCAGCCCAGTTTGGACCAATTCATGGTGGAGGGAGCCTCTAACCAGCCCAGTTTGGACCAATTAATGGTGGAGGGAGCCTCTAAACAGCCAAGTTTTGGGAAATTCATGGTGGAGGGAGCCTCTAACCAGCCCAGTTTGGACCAATTCATGGTGGAGGGAGCCTCTAAACAGCCAAGTTTTGGGAAATTCATGGTGGAGGGAGCCTCTAACCAGCCCAGTTTGGACCAATTAATGGTGGAGGGAGCCGCTAAACAGCCCAGTTTGGGCAAATTCATGGTGGAGGGAGCCTCTAAACAGCCCAGTTTGGACCAATTCATGGTGGAGGGAGCCTCTAAAAAACCCAGTTTGGACCAATTCATGGTGGAGGGAGCCTCTAAACAGCCCAGTTTGGGCAAATTCATGGTGGAGGGAGCCTCTAACCAGCAGAGTTGTGGGAAAGCAGGGTGGAGGGAGCCTCTAACCAGCAGAGTTGGTGGAAATCAGGGTGGAGGGAGCCTCTAACCAGCAGAGTTGGGGGAAATCATGTTGGAGGGAGCCTAGTATTAGCAGAATTGTGCAACGCTTATGGTGGATGAGTATGAGGATGCGGAGGAATTGGAGAGGTTGAGTACAGACATGGAGTTTCATGTTGGGGTGCTTTACACAGGTGGGCACAAAAATGACGGCTCTACCCAGTGGTGGTTCATTTTTATCAAAGTGAGCCGGTCGGCACTCTCAGCTGACAGACGGGTGCGCTTGTCAGTGATGATGCCACCGGCTGCACTGAACACCCTCTCAGATAGGACGCTGGCGGCAGGACAGGACAGCACCTCCAAGGCATATAGGGCAAGTTCAAGCCACAGGTCCAACTTCGACACCCAATACGTGTAGGGCGCAGAGGGGTCGGAGAGGACAGGGCTGTGGTCGGAAAGGTATTCCCGCAACATGCGCCTATACTTCTCACGCCTGGTGACACTAGGACCCTCCGTGGCGGCACTTTGGCGAGGGGGTGCCATCAAGGTGTCCCAGACCTTAGACAGTGTGCCCCTCGTTTGTGTGGACCGGTGAGAACTTGGTTGCCTACTGGAGGAACTGCCCTCCCTGCCGCCAACGTCACATGCTGGAAACATCTCCATCATATTCTGCACCAATTGCCTGTGGCAAGCATTGATGCGATTGGCCCTCCCCTCTACCGGAATAAAAGACGAGATGTTGTTTTTATACCGGGGGTCAAGGATAGCAAAGATCCAGTACTGGTTGTCCTCCATGATTTTGACAATACGCTTGTCGGTTGTAAAGCACCCCAACATGAACTCAGCCATGTCTGCCACAGTGTTAGTTGGCATGACTCCTCTGGCCCCACCGGAAAGTTCAATCTCCATTTCCTCCTCATCCTCCATGTCTACCCATCCGCGCTGCAACAATGGGACGATTCGAAGTTGCCCGGAAGCCTCCTGTATCACCATCACATCATCGGACAACTCTTCTTCCTCCTCCTCCTCCTCCTCCTCCTCCATTAAACGCAGTGAAGCGGACAGATGTGTGGACCTACTCTCCAGCTGTGACGGATCGGATGCTATCCCTAACTCCTCTGTGTGATCTGAGTTATCCCTGATGTCAATCAGGGATTCTCTCAGAACACACAAGAGCGGGATTGTAAGGCTCACCATCGCATCCTCAGAGCTCACCCTCCTTGTGGACTCCTCAAAGACCCGTAGGATGTCACAAAGGTCTCTCATCCATGGCCACTCATGGATGTGAAACTGAGGCAGCTGACTTTGTGGCACCCTAGGGTTTTGTAGCTGGTATTCCATCAAAGGTCTCTGCTGCTCAACCACTCTATTCAACATCTGAAACGTTGAGTTCCAGCGTGTGGGGACGTCGCACAAAAGCCGGTGTTGTGGCACATGCAGGCGTTGCTGGAGAGATTTTAAGCTAGCAGCGGCTACTGTCGACTTGCGAAAGTGGGCGCACATGCGCCGCACTTTCACCAGTAGCTCTGGAACATTGGGGTAGCTCTTTAGGAAACGTTGCACCACTAGGTTGAAGACGTGGGCCAGGCATGGAACATGTTGGAGTCCGGCAAGCTCCAGAGCTGCTACCAGGTTCCGGCCGTTATCACAAACGACCATGCCTGGGCCCAGGTGCAGCGGCTCAAACCATCCGTCTCATCGAGGAGGGCATCCCTCACCTCGGAGGCAGTGTGCTGTCTGTCCCCCAAGCTGATCAGCTTCAGCACAGCCTGCTGACGTCTACCAACGCCAGTGCTGCAACGTTTCCAACTCGTAGCTGGGGTCAATCTAACAGCGGAGGAGGAGGCGGTGGCGGAGGAGGAGGCGGTGGCGGAGGAGGAGGCGGTAGAGGAGGAGGAGGAGGGGGGTGTTCTTCTCGTGTCCCTGCCAGGAATGTTAGGCGGGGAGACGAGGTACACCGGGCCAGTTTGGGAAGCAGTCCCAGCCTCAACTACATTCACCCAGTGTGCCGTCAGTGAAATGTAGCGTCCCTGTCCGCATGCACTTGTCCACGCGTCGGTGGTCAAGTGGACCTTTGTGCAAAGCGCGGAACTAAGGGCCCGCCTGATGTTGAGTGACACGTGCTGGTGCAAGGCGGGGACGGCACACCGGGAGAAGTAGTGACGGCTAGGGACGGCATAGCGAGGTGCCGCAGTTGCCATCAGGTCCAGGAAGGCGGGAGTTTCAACAAGCCGGAACGCCAACATCTCCTGGGCCAGCAGTTTAGCGATGTTGGCGTTCAAGGCTTGCGCGTGTGGGTGGTTAGCAGTGTATTTCTGCCGCCGCTCCAATGTCTGAGAGATGGTGGGTTGTTGTAAAGAAACGCCTGATGGTGCCTTTGATGGTGCAGGAGAAGGAGATAAGACAGGACCAGGGGAGGATGAGGTAGAAGTCAACAAAGTGGCGGAGGCAGATGAAGTGGTGTCCTGGCTCGTCCTCTGGAGTGCATCGCCAGCACAGTCAGCAGTGGCAGTGGCAGAGGCAGAGGCAGTGGCAGTGGCGTGAACGGCAGGCGGCCTTTGTCCTGCCGTTGCTGCCTGCCACTGATTCCAGTGCTTGGATTCCAAATGACGGCGCATTGAAGTGGTGGACAGGTTGCTCTTCTCAGAGCCCCTAATCAATTTCGAGAGGCAAATTGTGCAGACAACACTATATCTGTCCTCGGCGCATTCCTTGAAAAAACTCCACACCTTCGAGAAACGTGCCCTCGAGGTGGGAGTTTTTCGGGGCTGGGTACGAACTGGAACATCTTGGGAGATTCCGGGTGTGGCCTGGCTTCGCCTAAGCTGCTGACCTCTGCCTCTGCCTCTAGCTACCCTTTTTGGTGCTGCACCTGCCTCAACATCCACACTACTTTCCCCGCTTGACATCCCCCCTGTCCAGGTCGGGTCAGTGTCCTCATCATCCACCACTTCCTCTTCCAACTCCTGTCTCATCTCCTCCTCCCGCACAATGCGCCGGTCAACTGGATGCCCTGATGGCAACTGCGTCACATCATCGTCGATGAGGGTGGGTTGCTGGTCATCCACCACCAAATCGAACGGAGATGGAGGAGACTCTAGTGTTTGAGCATCTGGACACAGATGCTCCTCTGTTAGGTTCGTGGAATCGTGACGTGGAGAGGCAGGTTGAGGGACAATGAAAGGAGCGGAGAACAGCTCTGGGGAGCAGGGACAGTTTGGGTTATTGTTCTGTAAAGCTTCGGAATTTTGGGAGGAAGGAAGACAAGACTGTTGGGTAATAGGAGGAGAGGAGGCAGAGTCTGACTGGCTGCTGGACAATGTGCTGTAAGCGTTCTCTGACAGCCATTGCAAGACCTGTTCCTGGTTCTCGGGCCTACTAAGGTTTGTACCCTGCAGTTTAGTTAATGTGGCAAGCAACCCTGGCACTGTGGAGTGGCGCAATGCTTGCTGCCCCACAGGAGTAGGCACGGGACGCCCTGTGGCTTCACTGCTACCTTGCTCCCCAGAACCATTCCCCCGACCTCGCCCACGGCCTCGTCCACGTCCCTTTCCGGGAGCCTTGCGCATTTTGAATTCCTAGTTAGAAATTGGCACTGTATACCAGTAGTAAAAATTGTGGGTGCACGTAACCCCAATATATTCTTTGAATTCCCAGTCAGAAACTGGCACTATATGGCAGTAGCAAGAAATGAGGGTATTTGTATTCCCAATATACTCTTTGAATTCCCAGTCAGACAATGGCACTGTATACCAGTAGTAAAAATTGTGGGTGCACGTAACCCCAATATATTCTTTGAATTCCCAGTCAGAAACTGGCACTATATGGCAGTAGCAAGAAATGAGGGTATTTGTATTCCCAATATACTCTTTGAATTCCCAGTCAGACAATGGCACTGTATACCAGTAGTAAAAATTGTGGGTGCACGTAACCCCAATATATTCTTTGAATTACCAGTCAGAAACTGGCACTATATGGCAGTAGCAAGAAATGAGGGTATTTATAACCCCAATATATTCTTTGAATTCCCAGTCAGACAATGGCACTGTATACCAGTAGTAAAAATTGTGGGTGCACGTAACCCCAATATATTCTTTGAATTCCCAGTCAGACACTGGCACTATATGGCAGTAGCAAGAAATGAGGGTATTTGTATTCCCAATATACTCTTTGAATTCCCAGTCAGACAATGGCACTGTATACCAGTAGTAAAAATTGTGGGTGCACGTAACCCCAATATATTCTTTGAATTCCCAGTCAGACACTGGCACTATATGGCAGTAGCAAGAAATGAGGGTATTTGTATTCCCAATATATTCTTTGAATTCCCAGTCAGACAATGGCACTGTATACCAGTAGTAAAAATTGTGGGTGTATATAGCCCCAATTCTATTGCTAGGGGACTTGCAGGGTATTTCTGGGGTGAAGGTGGGGGGGCACACCGTTGGAACGGGTATCGGGGTATATATCGGGTATACGGGAATACACTGACAGTGTATTCCATTCAGGATCCTGGGAAAGCTGGGTTGCGGCGATTGAGCCCGTCAGTGCCACGTTACACTGACAAGCTTCTCCCTGGAATTTAGCTCTTATAAGAGCTGTTGGTTGTCTTCTCCTTCCTATCCTAGCCTGTCCCTGCCTACCCAGAATCTAAGCCCTAGCTAGCTGGACGGAAACCTCCATCCTCGGTGAATTGCAAGCTCAGAATGACGCGAAGCTGAGCGTCGCTGTTCTTTTAAATTAGAGGTCACATGTTTTCGGCAGCCAATGGGTTTTGCCTACTTTTTTCAACGTCACCGGTGTCGTAGTTCCTGTCCCACCTACCCTGCGCTGTTATTGGAGCAAAAAAGGCGCCAGGGAAGGTGGGAGGGGAATCGAGTAATGGCGCACTTTACCACGCGGTGTTCGATTCGATTTGAACATGCCGAACAGCCTAATATCCGATCGAACATGAGTTCGATAGAACACTGTTCGCTCATCTCTAATGCTTAGCAATGAAATGTGCTTTGTGTTAGAATGATCATTACATGTTATAACCTGCACTTTTCCAGTTTATTATACCTGCCATTTACTGAAACTGTAGGTGTTATTTATATTACAAGGACCTGTAACAACTAGGGCAAGATGTAGATGCAATTCAGTTTTTATAGAATACTGTCCGTCAGTAGTATATGTTGCTAGGCTTTACTGACCTATACTGTATAAAGGATGTCATTGTATGTATTTACACTGACATCTATCAGAGGTACCGAACTTCTGATAGATGTCACTGTAAATGCATACAGTCACATCCGCTTCTATCTGTCAGAAGTGTTTTCATTGCACATGGCAAGCAGCCACTACAAGCCTCAGCTTGATCACACAGTTACTAAAATCTCTGAATGACACTATGTAGCACAGTTCCTATATTAAAGGGAGTCTACCACTACCAAATTGCTGCTAAACCACTTATATTCTATTATAGAGGTGGTTACTGACAGCTTTTAAATGCCTTTTTAATGAGTAGCAGAAAAGAATGGAAGACTCTAGGAAAATACTACTACAAATACCTAGAGCAGTGAATGAGTGTGCAGACCTAGGCTCTCTTGAAGAGATGTCTGAAGCTCTGTTCTATTAATAAGGCAGGCCCTATTCTGCACCGTGATATCGGAACAGAATGGATGGAGGCCCCCATAGAAGTAAAGGCATCACAGAAGGCACTCTGATGTCACTCCAAGTATTATCCAAATGCATTACACTATACAAAGCATTGAAAAAATATATATAAAGTCTTGCACAAACTTATTCACTCTTAAAGGGGTTGTCCAGTCTCAATAATCCTATCTATACTGGTAGCTTATGTAAATTGAAGACTTTTTCCTAAATATATTGCTTTAGAAATCCAGCTTCATTTGCCTGTTATGTGACCTTATTTGTTTACACAGCATTACCATAACCACGGACCTGTGAGATAGGACAAGTGATGTCACTTGTCTGCTGGCAGGACAATCCGTTCAGCTAACTGCAGTTTCTCTGATAAAGCCAAGTCTGTTATCTCTCTATATAAACACACAGATAACACTAAGCTCCTTCTCTACAAGCATTTGCATATTATCTGATGTGCATAAGTATTGTGATACTTTTCAGGCCCGTTTAGCAGAACAGGGGGTGGAGGGGGAAATACAGGAAGTGAGAAGAAGAGATAGCATCAGACTGCTGAAAGAAGGAGATGGGAAAACTGCTTTAAAAATAAATAGGATACAAAATCAAGGGTAAAGTCACAAAAAATGTACATAATACCTCACATTAAGGATATGAGAAAAAATGTACAATAGTAACAAAACAGTAAAATCTAAATGTCATATACAATGGATCCAGACAAGTCAGGAAAGGATTCACATCCCAAAACAAGTTTTGCATGTACTTTCTCAAGGAGATTGGCACCTTATAAAAACATGCATTGTGTCTACAATCCGTTTCCTCGCTGGTCTGTATCTATTCTAAATGGTATTTCGACATTATTATCTTGTTACTATTGTACACTTTTCCCCTTACCCTAATATAATAACTTGAGCTACTTACATGTTTGTGAATTGCCCTTTTGGTTGGGGCAAATGGACGAATATGTTTGTGTAAGATTTTAAATATGTTTTTAAAAGTTATATAGCTTTAATAAAGGTGATACTGTAGCTTTGTAAATTTGTTCTCATGTGTTTTAATTTTTATTATAAGTGAGACCTGAACTGTAACTGTTGTATATTTATTAATATTCTATTAAAAATACAAATTTTGCCCTCTCACTAGTGTCTGCATATTGAGATTACAGTATAGTTTATTAAGGATTATACCAAGAAATAGCATTTCTGTCTGGAGTGTTGGTGCTGCTGGTTTCACTTTACATACTCAGTGGGCGTTAATAGGACTATAATGCCCATATCATCTCTACTTGCAAATAATCTCGAGCAGCAGAAACTAAGCTGCACTCACTAGAGCAGTGCTACCTCAGTGGTACTGTTGGCCATTTAGTGCCCCCCCCATGATAAAATTGATGTTTTGGTTTATTTAATATTATATTTTAATCATATAATGGCATATAGAATGCCTGATTATATACATATAATATTTCTATGTAATTATTTAAGGAATTTATTTATTGCTAGAAATTAATTATTTACTTCTGTGGTGGACTGCTTAATAAACTTTACGTGGTCAGCTGAATGGATGTAATTAGGAATGTTGACACTATACAAAAGAGTAAAAATAAATGAATGTATATTAAAATACTGCATTCAAGAAAAATGTTAGTACATGTATATGTGAATTTCTCCTATACGTATCTTCTGGCTTCTGTTCACACTGTACAGCTTGCCCTTCTATTAATTTTTTTTTCTACAGTCATGTGAAAACGTTGATTACCCCGTTTTTTTATTTTATTTTTTAATCTACTTGAACGTCAAATTTAGATTTTTATTTCAGCAAAAAGCATCACCTAGGTGCAATATACACTCACCGGCCACTTTATTAGGTACACCATGCTAGTAACGGGTTGGACCCCCTTTTGCCTTCAGAACTGCCTCAATTCTTCGTGGCATAGATTCAACAAGGTGCTGGAAGCATTCCTCAGAGATTTTGGTCCATATTGACATGATGGCATCACACAGTTGCCGCAGATTTGTCGGCTGCACATCCATGATGCGAATCTCCCGTTCCACCACATCCCAAATATGCTCTATTGGATTGAGATCTGGTGACTGTGGAGGCCATTGGAGTACAGTGAACTCATTGTCATGTTCAAGAAACCAGTCTGAGATGATTCCAGCTTTATGACATGGCGCATTATCCTGCTGAAAGTAGCCATCAGATGTTGGGTACATTGTGGTCATAAAGGGATGGATATGGTCAGCAACAATACTCAGGTAGGCTTTGGTGTTGCAACGATGCTCAATTGGTACCAAGGGGCCCAAAGAGTGCCAAGAAAATATTCCCCACACCATGACACCACCACCACCAGCCTGAACCGTTGATACAAGGCAGGATGGATCCATGCTTTCATGTTGTTGACGCCAAATTCTGACCCTACCATCCGAATGTCGCAGCAGAAATCGAGACTCATCAGACCAGGCAACGTTTTTCCAATCTTCAATTGTCCAATTTCGATGAGCTTGTGCAAATTGTAGCCTCAGTTTCCTGTTCTTAGCTGAAAGGAGTGGCACCCGGTGTGGTCTTCTGCTGCTGTAGCCCATCTGCCTCAAAGTTCGACGTACTGTGCATTCAGAGATGCTCTTCTGGCTACCTTGGTTGTAACGGGTGGCTATTTGAGTCACTGTTGCCTTTCTATCAGCTCGAACCAGTCTGGCCATTCTCCTCTGACCTCTGGCATCAACAACGCATTTCCGCCCACAGAACTGCCACTCACTGGATGTTTTTTCTTTTTCGGACCGTTCTCTGTAAACCCTAGAGATGGTTGTGCGTGAAAATCCCAGTAGATCAGCAGTTTCTGAAATACTCAGACCAGCCCTTCTGGCACCAACAACCATGCCACGTTCAAAGGCACTCAAATCACCTTTCTTCCCTATACTGATGCTCGGTTTGAACTGCAGGAGATTGTCTTGACCATGTCTACATGCCTGAATGCACTGAGTTGCCGCCATGTGATTGGCTGATTAGAAATTAAGTGTTAACGAGCAGTTGGACAGGTGTACCTAATAAAGTGGCCGGTGAGTGTAGGTAGAGGTTTTGGCTTGACCTTTCTGAAACCTTCTGTTTGTTTTTTTTGTTTTGTTTTTTTAGTCCATCCATTGATAATTTTCTGGTTTGCCAGGTCTAATTCAGTTGTGCTCCAATGATCTGATAGAAAGAAAGTTTCATATTGTCCTCCTGTATCCTCTAGCCCAGTGGTTTTTAACCTTGTTTGAGGTACCGAACCCAACAGTTTCATATGCACATTCACTGAACCCTTCTTTAGTGATAGATCAAATATGATTTTTTTCCAAATTCAAGACATAGGTGTATGTTTTTTTTTTACTGGTACACAAACTGAACCGTGCATAGGGCCTAGGGTTTGATCGAACCCCGGTTAAGAACCACTGCTCTAGACCGATGAAAAAAATGTAGTAGATTCTATGATGGTGAGCTGACCAGGCCTTGATGTTATTTTTAGTTTTCATCAGTATGTCTTAAATAACTGTGTCAAGATAACTGCCTTTGTCTTATCTGATCAGAATGCATTGTGCCAGAAGAGTTTGCTTAATTGTTCATAGAGAAAACTTGAGGTTGCCCATACATGGGATGTACAGCTAATTCTGTCGATTTGGGCAGATCTGGCCAGTCATCTAATGTGTATGGGGCTTCTAGATTCTCCCTCAATGACTGATGTCAGATAGCCTTCCTCTGATCTTTTTCAACAGCAAGGTTTCCTGTAGTACATCCTCTAAGTAGCTTTAATTTGTACATCAATATTAGCAATATCAACCTTTGAATCAGATCTTGGTTTCTTAGAGATTTTTTTCAGCTTTTTACATGTCACTGTCTAGCAATAATTACTGAAATTGAAATATTCATTTCTAGATGATCTTCCATTGATGTCCATTGATTTTCCAATAATTTTAAGTTTGTTTTCAGATATAAAGGGCATCTCTAACCTTCCAAAATATTCTTATTTTTTTTTTATTTTGGTTTGAGGATTTTGCACATTTCAGTAATTTGAAATCCAACACATCTTTCATCCAACATCTTCCATTGTAAGACTTGCACAATACACATTACGTAGTTGTCGAGTCAAAATTGTTAGATTTGGACGATACACATCTAACTTAACAAAAAAACATTGTATGTGGACAAGCATTACCCTTCTGAAAAATGCTAGTCTGAAGCCTAGCCATGAGTGGCAACCTATGTGGTTGCAGGATATATTGCACATATTGCTTAACTGTTAATGTCCTCATATCACTACTCAGGTTTATTGGCTGTCATTTGTAATGATTCCCTAGACCTTCACACCAGCATTTAGGGCAGTGTGTCACTCCACAGTAAAGGTAGGATTTGAAACACTCACCATGGTGGTTTCTATATTGAAACCTGATAGCTAGGTTCCAGTCTATAGTAGTCCTGGTTTCTTGTTCCCAACACCACTTTAAATGAAGGCAATGGTACCTGATTGTCGATAACAGGACATGTGATGGCACCTACTTTTAACTGTCACTGTATCAAACCGTACTCTCTATTGGTGGTCTGTGTGATCAATTTGTGTACACATCCTCATGTAGCCACTGCTCTTAACACCTTCTAATAGCTAGGTGGGCATGGTCTAGTTAAAGGGCAGTTCATTCAATTGACTGCTTTTTTCACTCGAATCATGTGCCCCCTCTCAAAGTCTGTCAACTGGGCAAAATGTCTTTGCATGTCTAGCATTCAACAATCTATCATCAAGAGCAGGGGTCCTCAAATTTTTTAAAACAGTGGGCTGGAGGCAGAGCAGGTCGCACAGATATCGGGAGCGGTGCCCTCCAATAGGTAAAGTGAAGTGCGCTCCATGGCCTGGCCCGAGCTCCCCAGGAGCTTCATTATAAATGCATGCCTGCCGGCGTTGTCGGCGGGGCCAGACAGAAGTGCTTGGCGGGCTGCATGTGGCCCTCGGGCCGCAGTTTGAGGACCCCTGATCAAGAGGTTCACTGCCCAAGAGAAGCCTTTCAGAATCTTTATATAGACCCTCTTGAGGCAAGACCCAATATCTAATTAGACCACTCCTGTAATTATCTGCCTGATACTTAACTGCGTGACGATTTCTGTAGTGGTCTGACTTTTCTTTCTTGTTATGTTATTTTTTGTCAATGAGTGCATATAAAAATGAGAGAAAATACATAAGCTAGCAATGTAATTATATCCAACATTCATCCATCCATTACCTAGTGGGCTTCTTCATGATTTCTTATAGTAGTTATAGTAAATGTAGTTATAGTGCACTCTAAGATCTTTATCTTATCTGGGGATCAACTTTACCATTATAACAGTTGACATTGTTTGAATGCTTCTGCATAGAACTAAGTGTTCACGGCTGAATATTGCTGAAATAATATTTCAGTGTAGTAGGGTTTTGTCAATGTAGTTTAATGCCGCAGCACATGTAAAAGAAAATTTGTATGTAACCGCATTTGATGTAACTGAATTTTAAAACCCTATTTTATAATATAAATTTTAATTGGATATTCAAACTTCTTAGGGATAACTATTTGGCTTTCCAGTGCAAATTCTCCCAAGATATTGAGAGTAGACTAATTAGTCTTCTGTTTGATGGGCAAAATCAATTTGGCAAGAAAACAAGTCAATCTGAAACAGATGTCTTTCAGGGACATGATATTTTTTTTTAATTTACTGGTTCATGTAACAAATTTGATCGCAGGTTTAAGATAAGCCACTTTCTAAATAAAGTTTGTGTCTTATGCTTTTTTTTTTTTTTTTCCTTTGAGTTAAATATATTTAATTGGTGGTACTTTTAATAAGATTTCTTTTTTTACAAGTTTCTTAAAGAGAACCTATGACTGGATCTGGAAAGCCCAATGGTATAAATCTTCTGCCACTTTGATAATTTTCGTGTTTTTTTTTTTTTTTTTTTTTTTTAATCTAAATCCATTCAGCTGTTCCATAGATATAATCCCATTTACTATAGTGTTGCCACCCACTTGTGTAGTGTATAGAGATGAGCGAGTACTATTCGAAACTCCTGTTTCGAATAGCACACACCCATAGGAATGAATGGACGCAGGGGGTTAAGCAGACGGCCGCCGGCAAATCTGCTTGCCGGCCGCTTCCATTCGTTCCTATGGGTGCGTGCTATTCGAAACGGCCGTTTCAAATAGTACTCACTCATCTCTAGTTAGTGTACCTTTCTTTCCATAACCACTAAAAGGGGTTATATCTTGGAATGGCTCAGTGGATATGGATAAACAAAACCCCAAAAATTCAGGGTGACAGTGCCTATCATGATGTAGGTCGTTGGACTTTTCAGACCTGGTGACAGGTTCTCTTTAAGTTCAAGTTGTTAAAGGAGTTCAATCAGCAAAATCATGCTTATAGCGCCCCACATATGCGTGAATAGCCTTTAAAAAGGGTATTCAGGCACCGCTAAAGTTATATTAAACTACCTCCCCGTTTTAAAATAAAACCCTAAAAAAGAATATTATCTACTTACGGATCGTGCACGCTGGGCGGGCATTCAGGGTGCGCTGTCTTCTTCATCCCCACCTCTTCTTCCTCCGTTCCCGTCCTCCTCCGGCGCTCGCGAGCGGACACTGATATAAAAAAAATGGCCTGGGCACCTTCGCAGTAGCCGTAGTAGAAGCCGCATGCTACTGCGCATGCGCCCAGGCCATTTTTTTATATCAGTGTCTGCTCGCGAGCACCGGAGGAAGACGGGATCGGAGGAAGAAGAGGTGTGGATGAAGATGAAGAACACACCCTGAATGCCCGCCCACAGTGCACGATGCGTAAGTAGATAACATTCTTTTTTAGAGTTTTATTTTAAAACGGGGGAGGGGGGTAGTTTAAAAAGGCTATTCAGGCACCGTAAAAGTTATATTAAAGGCTATTCACGCATATGTGGGGCTCTATCAGCATGATTTTGCTGATAGAGCCCCTTTAATAGGATCTGTATACTGATAAAACATTTTTAGCACAAGAGGCATTATCATATTGCCAGACTCATAAAATGTCTAGATTTTGTTGTTTTTGTTTTTATTTTTTATAAAATCCCCAAAAATGTGTCTTTCAAGTTAACTCTTTATAAAAGTCTTCCGTATAGGCCTCTTAATTCCATTTTCTCACTTTAGGTGATTCTTTGACAGTATTTTTTACACCACCAATCCTGAATTTACTGTTAACAGTCCTTTTTATTTTAATTTTTAATAGTTTTTTTTCCCTTCTCTTTTGTGTATTCTTTACTAGGGACATTACTTATTACTTTTTGTATTTTTTGCCATTAATAATTTAGACTCTTGATAGATACGCACTCTGATATAATATTATTTGACTTAACAAATATTGTCACTTTTATAGCTTGCTATGGTTTTATTTTAAAAGAAATTGTAGATTTGAAAGAAGCCTTTTATAGTTCTACCCCAGAGTATAAATTATGAACAGAACTATCAAACTAAAAGGAACACTGTGCCGTTCATCTGTTTTTTTTCTCTCCTTTGATCATGATAGTAAATTTGTCAGCCAATAAGAGCAAAGTGGAGACTGAGAAGCCTTCAGCAAGAATAACAAATTAGCTGAATAATTATATACATGGCAACAGCATAGTTTCTATATTATGTATGCCAAAACATGTACTGCGTGTATTGGCGTATACAAAAACAAGTCAATCTGATTATACAGAACATTAAAACCACCAGCCTAATATTTTGTAGGCCCCCTGTGCTTCCAAAATAGTTTTGATCTTTCTTTCAAGGCATAAACCTTACAAGACCTCTATCACATCTGTAATAAAGTAACTTACAGCAGATCACAGAAATTGCAAACTGGAGCCTCCATGGATCAATTTTGGTTTTCTAGCACATACCATAGACTGGGGTCCATCATTGTCAAAAACCAAATCAACACCTGAAACCCAGACCTTAGTTTTGTTTTTACAGAATGGGTTATTCTGCTTAGAGACCACTGACGTTAGGCAATAGTGTTGCAGTGAAGGGATAGTATTAGTCTGCAATGATTTTGGGGTACAGTAGATATTATACCAATTATCAGATTGGGCCACCTTCTTCCATTGCAATATGGGCCAGTCATGATGTAGACTTTTTCAGCAGTAGACATGTAGGGTCAGTAGTCCCATAAACACTTAACTGTGCACTATGTGTTCTGACACCTTTGTATGGTCACTGCCAATATCAACTTTTTCTATGATTTGTGCTATTGGTCAACATTAGTTACCCTTTTGCCCCAGCCTTCATGAACATCTGTGCATACCTATGACCTTTTGATAATTCTCCAGCTGACCTCTATGAGCCAGAACATATGAATGTCCACTATGTAGTACTCCAGCTGTAGCAGGTGAGCTGTTTGTGTCGTCAGTCACTAATGTTAGTAAAAACTGCAATTCAACTGCCGCCTTCCATGCTAATGCCTAATGTAGATTAAAATATAAAATTGGTAAATCTATGCTTTGATTACTGGAAGCTACAGGCCTAAAGTCAGTGGCTGCACTACTGAGAGGCTCCATTTTGTTTCTTTAAACGTCTGTACGAGTCAACTTTGAAAACTGCATTATAAGATGTGAATGTGAACTGTGATTAGTTGCTAAGGTCGAGAAGGACAGTCATTCTCTAAGACTCCCACTGCTCAATGACAATTGTAAAGCTCAAAAAGCAGCAAAGCAACTGTACAAACCTTAGAGAGGTAAAATCCGTATTAATGGAATCCTCCAGTTGCGTCTCAAATGGTAATAAATTTGTCGATCCACTTATTAAATGGAATTTTGTAAACTTCTTTATTAATAAAAACATTAACTGAATTGCCTGCTGAATGTGCTTTGTGATTGATCAAAAGAGACTACTTTAGAGATGTGCTGGCGCTGACAAGAAGATTAATGTGAAGCTTTCATTTCAGTTTAATTGGATGCTTAATAAATGAGCATCTTTAGTAAAGCATACTTTTTCTTGTGTTTATAAGATACCTGACCGAAATATTAAGATTGTGTCAAAGTATTTGCTGATTTGTATTTGTCTAATACAGAGTAAATTGCAGAGAAGTGACAGCTTCTTTTGCTCATTTATACCTGTATATTGCTTTTATTTAATATTCGTGAGTTGTGTATGTCAAAGTGATGAATATGTTCAGTTGTGTATACTATGTCATCAGCTCTACTGATATAATGAAGTATACTGCATGCTTTTTCAAGGGTTAACTGTTTTAAAGCCAGCTTGACTGGACCAGCTTCCTCCAGTGGGTTCAGGCACTGACTGATTTGATAGTTGTCCCCCGGGGCTGGAAGCAAAGAACTTGTTATATGTCGCGAGGAGTCAGATCAAGAGATGCTGAACCATGGCACATGCATTGTCTGCCCTGCCACAATTTACCCTACATTCCTTTCTCTCTAGTGTACTTGATAACCCAAGAGAACATTGCTGAAATTAAACTGAACTCTAGATGGTTGAGTCTCAGCCAAGGCTTGTTTTCCCTCAGCTGAAGCCGGGTATCCTCTAGCACTTATACATTTACTGCCCCCCCCCCCCAATCTCCCAATTCTTAGATGTTTACTCAGCTCTCCAAACCCCCACCTCTCTCACTTTTACAGAGGCCCCTCCCCCAGCATTCAAACATTTTTCATTTTCAGCCCTCCACCCACATGTACTGAGGCCCCATTTCTAACTTGAAGAAGACCTTTCATGTCTTATTAATAAATGGTATTATATGCTGCTACAAAGCCGACAGTATGCTGAATTTAGCGCATTGTCTGCTTTCCTGGTATTTGCCACCGTGCTGGATATACTGGAGTCATAGATTTCAGCACTGATATCTTGCCACTGTCAGAAGGGTGGGCTTTACAGCCTTGTGTCATTGCTGGGCGGTAAGAAATACACTCCCTGACTGTACTGTAACATAGCCTTGTACTGTCAGAGGGGGCGTGTCATTGTCTCTGTACTGTCAGAGGGGGCGTGTCTCTGTGTCATTGCGGGTTGGTAGAGAATGCCCCTCTCACAGTGCAAGGTTATGTTATAGCACAGTCACTGTCCCACCCTTCTGACAGTGGGTAGATATCGGTGCAGTAATTAACGGCACCAATTTTCTGGTGCCAGACCACATACCGGGAAAGCCGAGACAGTACTTAATTCAGCACACTATCTGCTTTTTAGCGCTATATAATTATGTAATAATTATGTGAGGAGATAAGTTCTCTGTATGTTTTGGTGGATGCTTGTAGGTCTGCATTTAGTAGCTGACAATGAAGTTATGGGGATTGAGACGTGCAATTTGAAGTTTATGAGGTCTTCCACCCATTTGTGGGCATGGTTTTGTTTCCACCATAGTTTCTAAAACAAGTCGGAGTATTTGGGGGAAAGTTTGGGTAATCATGGTGGTGTAAGATATCACCTTGTGAGAACTTTGTACGAGGCCTGTTCGATATTCTTAGACTGCAAGGCAGAGCTGATCCTGTCAAAAAATGTGTTGCGAGGAGATTGTTGACAGGTAAAGCCCCAATTCTATCTCTTAGGTCTGTACATAAGGTATTGTGGTTGAATAAGTATTGCACCGGAGTTGAACAAAGGAGAAAAAAGTCCTCCGTGCAGGAGAGAGGCATAGTAATATACATTGTCTGGTGAGTTTGACGTGACATTTCTGGTGGACATCAGGAATTCCTTTTGTACAGTATTATTTGGCATATTTTAATACAACCAATGATCATCTAGTTATACTGCACCTAGGTCCAATTCCAAATTAATCTGTGAAAGAAAGGCATACTTGTATTATGCACTTTTATTCTCCTAGATATTCTATATTTCCAGAATATAATTTTCTGAAAGGTTAAAAAGGTAAACATTTTAGAGTGAACCTGTGATAACCAGTGACACCAAGCAAATCTTATTTTACCTTTTTTTTTGCCAGGTGTTGTCATTTGTTGTGCATTTATAAGACCGTGCTGATGGCATGCTTGGGTACACACAAATGAACAATATCTGCAGATGTAATTTGTGTTTCTCTACCACCAGTGACAACATGACAACTGGTGCAGATTATACTTTCTAGTAATATAATAGATGACAAACAGATCTGAAATTTTCCAATTCAGATTGAGGAAATTGAGGTCTGCAACATCTTCTGCAAACTATACCATATTCAGGGTCATAATTTTGACATATTAATATATCATTCATAAATTGTACATTAAATTGTGTATAGAAGTGCTGCTTGATTAGCTCCGATGATGACATGTCATCTGTGTAATTCCTTTCTGTTGATACTTTTGCTATTTATTTTTTACCGCACAGTTGACTAATAGATTTTACATTGTCATACATCATCTGTGTACATAGTTTCTGACCACAGTGTGCAATTAGCAGTTAATTTTATTTATTTCATACATATTGTGCATGTACACATAATAGGTCTTTTGGCAACATTTTAGCATTACTTTTTTTTTTTTTTTTTTCCATTTGCCATGTTACTGGAGCTGATACTTTAGGACCAGTTACAGCAGTAATACAACCTGTGTGTACAGGAAAGCAGGAATGGTAATAAACCATCCCTGCCTTCTCTCTGGAATGTTTGCCTCCTGTAGGATCTTGTGCAGCTGCTTAAAGGAGTATTTCCACAAACATTAACATGTTTACATTTGTAGACATATTAATAATGACATTTTTTTGGCAATTTAGGTAACTAAAAATTTTGTAGACTTGATTGGTTGCCAGTGAATTTGATCATGAATGCAGCAACTTTATATAGTCTGGTGCTTTTCTAATTCTCAGTCATGATTCCCTTTTTGAGGCCATGTTATTAGGCAGGGATACTACATGCAAGAGAAGATCTTGTGGCCACAATAAGGAAATCATGACTGGGTTTCTGGCAAACATCCGACTTTAGAAAGTTTCTGCATCCTTGGTTGTATCTATTTGCAAATGTTTACAACAAAAGCGAGCCGAAGTGCTGCAGAAAAGACCATGGTGGAAACGCATCACAATTTTTCCCATATCGCTTTTCACAGAAATTCCAGTGTTTTTCTTCTGTGGACTTACTGTCCTTATTATACCTATATGGAAAATATTTTGCAGAGTATTAAAGATATTCTCAAATTATCTTAAGGCTGGGACCCCACATTGCAAAAACACCAGTAACTGGCTACGGCAGAAGCAGCATTTTACAGTATCTTCCAAGTTGATGGGATTCTGGCTAATTCCATCCATACTTTTGCAGAAAACCAATGCTTACATAGGTATTATTGACATGTGAGGCCCCAGCCTTAAGATAATTTGAGAATATCTTTAAAACTTTGTAAAATGTTTAAGTACTTGCATCTACAAACATGTTTAACTTTTAATTTTCTACAAATTTAAACATGGTTATGTTCATTGCAATACCCTATTGGCACTTGCATGCAGTCCTATCACATGACATGGGTTTGGGACTGTCAGGGGTGATTTCGTTCCACTCACTCAATCTTGTACTCATGCTTCACCCAGACTGCAAATCCAGCATAAATTTCACTCCAACACAGTCCACACACCCCAAATATGGACAGCCACCACCTATAGTATTCAGACTCAAGATCAATAGGACTGACAGACATACACTACTGCTCCCAGTAGTCAGATGAGAAAAAAACACTTCTAAAAACGTAATGGCACATATGCATAGAGCAAACACAAAGTACCATCAAATGTAATGATCTAATTCCCAAAAGGTTCAGTGCTATATGTGAGAAAGGCAAAACAAGGTGACAAACAAGCAAACTGTTTTAAAATAAAATGAGAAACACAGAATAAAGCTAATAACCTTATATTTAGACGTGTTTTGTTTCCAAAAAGCTTGTTTGCTCACTTCCAAATTGTGATATCACCTGTAAAGTATTACAGTCTCTTGTAAGGTGAAGCTCCTAGCTTGTGCTTAGCTACTCCCCCTGCCTGGATGCCCCTACTCCCCCCTTTCCATATCCTGGAGTCACAACTTCTCCTCATGAATACCTGACTGGATTTGTGATAGACAATTAGTCGTAAAGTAATAAAAACCTGCCTTAGCAGTATCTGGTCTTGATGGCAGTAAGAAACATTTTCACCCCTGACCCCCATCTGACATTACTTGTATACACACTTACTAATGCAATATACTGATAACGACATGTATAAGCACTATTTGCTAAGGACATATACATGAACAATATAATCCAGCAATGATAACATACAAAAGTGGGCTTCTTTCTTCACACCCATTAACTCTGCAAGGACACATATATATATTTACACATGCTGCAGAGCTAGTTGCTGAATGCCCAGCTATATACAGTCAGTGAGTAAATAAAGACTAGGGTTGAGCCGATCTTGAGATTTCAGGATCGTTTTTAAAATCCAATTTCTGATCATTTTCCATTCGAACCCCATCCCAATTCCGATCCTAATGCAAGTCAATGGGATTTTTTAATAATCGAAGATCAGATTTTAAAAACAAACCTATTCACTACACAGCATGGAGTCTAAAAATTGAATGCTTTAATTTTTAGACTACACACTGTCTAGTGATTAAAAAATCCCCTGGCTACTTATGTCCCCCTGCTGTCCACTTACCTGCTCAGAAGCGCTGCCCCTGCTGCTCCATGCTGCTCTCGCTCCTCTTCTTTCTACTTCGCATGTGTACAGAGCACCGTATAAGTCCCCGCCTCCCAGGCTAGTGTTATTGATGCTGGGAGTAGGCAGAGCTTGTTGTGGCTTAGGAGAGTGTGGGCAGTTACAGGGCGGGGAGACGTGAGTGCATCACTCACATCTCCCCTCCCAGTACCCACCCACACTCTCCTAAGCCACAAGCCCTGCCTTCTTCCTACGTCTGTAAAACTAACCTGGTAGCTAGGGGCACGCACGGACCGAGAAGAACGGGAAACGGCACCGGATCTGTGCAGGTAAGTGGACTATTCTGTTTCTAGTGGACTATAGTATTCTGTTTCCTCTCTGCTGTGCCGTATACTGGACTCTGCTACAGCTGCATTACTGTACATTGACTTTGTCCCTAAAGCAGAAGAGTAGATAGACAGATAGTAAATGTACAGTAATGCAGATGTAGTAGAGTCCAGTATACGGCAAAGCAAAGAGGAAACAGAAGAGTAGATACTAACTACTCTTCTGTTTCCTCCCTGCTATGCCGTAGGAATGAATGGACACAGCCGTCACGCAGGAGGTTAAGCGGCCGGACGCCGACACAGGCTGTGTGCCGGCTGCATCCATTCATTCCAATGGGACCGTGCTAATTGAAACGGCAGTTTCGAATAGTACTTTCTCATCTCTAGTAGCTAACATTGTTAGCTTTTCCCACAATGCTTGGCCAGGAGCAAATCATTGTGGGAAATAACCTCCAACCTCGATCCTGCCTAAAAAGATCAGGATCGGAATTCCGATTGCGATCGTGAAATTTACTCGATCGCCGATCGGAATCCGATCTTTTCTGATCCCGATCACTCAACCCTAATAAAGACCTATAATCACAGCAGCACCAATGCTGCAGCTCTAATATGAAAATCCCTGCAGAGTGATATAAGGAGAGCAGTAAGAAGCATATTTTTAACAAATCTGTATCTGCAACATGACTGACGATTAGAGATGAGCGAACACTAAAATGTTCGAGGTTCGAAATTCGATTCGAACAGCCGCTCACTGTTCGAGTGTTCGAATGGGTTTCGAACCCCATTATAGTCTATGGGGAACATAAACTCGTTAAGGGGGAAACCCAAATTCGTGTCTGGAGGGTCACCAAGTCCACTATGACACCCCAGGAAATGATACCAACACCCTGGAATGACACTGGGACAGCAGGGGAAGCATGTCTGGGGGCATAAAAGTCACTTTATTTCATGGAAATCCCTGTCAGTTTGCGATTTTCGCAAGCTAACTTTTCCCCATAGAAATGCATTGGCCAGTGCTGATTGGCCAGAGTACGGAACTCGACCAATCAGCGCTGGCTCTGCTGGAGGAGGCGGAGTCTAAGATCGCTCCACACCAGTCTCCATTCAGGTCCGACCTTAGACTCCGCCTCCTCCGGCAGAGCCAGCGCTGATTGGCCGAAGGCTGGCCAATGCATTCCTATGCGAATGCAGAGACTTAGCAGTGCTGAGTCAGTTTTGCTCAACTACACATCTGATGCACACTCGGCACTGCTACATCAGATGTAGCAATCTGATGTAGCAGAGCCGAGGGTGCACTAGAACCCCTGTGCAAACTCAGTTCACGCTAATAGAATGCATTGGCCAGCGCTGATTGGCCAATGCATTCTATTAGCCCGATGAAGTAGAGCTGAATGTGTGTGTTAAGCACACACATTCAGCACTGCTTCATCACGCCAATACAATGCATTAGCCAGTGCTGATTGGCCAGAGTACGGAATTCGGCCAATCAGCGCTGGCTCTGCTGGAGGAGGCGGAGTCTAAGGTCGGACCTGAATGGAGACTGGTGTGGAGCGATCTTAGACTCCGCCTCCTCCAGCAGAGCCAGCGCTGATTGGCCGAATTCCGTACTCTGGCCAATCAGCGCTGGCCAATGCATTCTATTAGCCCGATGAAGTAGAGCTGAATGTGTGTGCTAAGCACACACATTCAGCACTGCTTCATCACGCCAATACAATGCATTAGCCAGTGCTGATTGGCCAGAGTACGGAATTCGGCCAATCAGCGCTGGCTCTGCTGGAGGAGGCGGAGTCTAAGGTCGGACCTGAATGGCGACTGGTGTGGAGCGATCTTAGACTCCGCCTCCTCCAGCAGAGCCAGCGCTGATTGGCCGAATTCCGTACTCTGGCCAATCAGCGCTGGCCAATGCATTCTATTAGCCCGATGAAGTAGAGCTGAATGTGTGTGCTAAGCACACACATTCAGCACTGCTTCATCACGCCAATACAATGCATTAGCCAGTGCTGATTGGCCAGAGTACGGAATTCGGCCAATCAGCGCTGGCTCTGCTGGAGGAGGCGGAGTCTAAGGTCGGACCTGAATGGAGACTGGTGTGGAGCGATCTTAGACTCCGCCTCCTCCAGCAGAGCCAGCGCTGATTGGCCGAATTCCGTACTCTGGCCAATCAGCGCTGGCCAATGCATTCTATTAGCCCGATGAAGTAGAGCTGAATGTGTGTGCTAAGCACACACATTCAGCACTGCTTCATCACGCCAATACAATGCATTAGCCAGTGCTGATTGGCCAGAGTACGGAATTCGGCCAATCAGCGCTGGCTCTGCTGGAGGAGGCGGAGTCTAAGGTCGGACCTGAATGGCGACTGGTGTGGAGCGATCTTAGACTCCGCCTCCTCCAGCAGAGCCAGCGCTGATTGGCCGAATTCCGTACTCTGGCCAATCAGCGCTGGCCAATGCATTCTATTAGCCCGATGAAGTAGAGCTGAATGTGTGTGCTAAGCACACACATTCAGCACTGCTTCATCACGCCAATACAATGCATTAGCCAGTGCTGATTGGCCAGAGTACGGAATTCGGCCAATCAGCGCTGGCTCTGCTGGAGGAGGCGGAGTCTAAGGTCGGACCTGAATGGAGACTGGTGTGGAGCGATCTTAGACTCCGCCTCCTCCAGCAGAGCCAGCGCTGATTGGCCGAATTCCGTACTCTGGCCAATCAGCGCTGGCCAATGCATTCTATTAGCCCGATGAAGTAGAGCTGAATGTGTGTGCTTAGCACACACATTCAGCTCTACTTCATCGGGCTAATAGAATGCATTGGCCAATCAGCGCTGGCCAATGCATTCTATTAGCTTGATGAAGCAGAGTGTGCACAAGGGTTCAAGCGCACCCTCGGCTCTGATGTAGCAGAGCCGAGGGTGCACAAGGGTTCAAGTGCACCCTCGGCTCTCCTACATCAGAGCCGAGGGTGCGCTTGAACCCTTGTGCAGCCTCAGCTCTGCTACATCAGAGCCGAGGGTGCGCTTGAACCCTTGTGCACACTCTGCTTCATCAAGCTAATAGAATGCATTGGCCAGCACTGATTGGCCAGAGTACGGAATTCGGCCAATCAGCGCTGGCCAATGCATCCCTATGGGAAAAAGTTTATCTCACAAAAATCACAATTACACACCCGATAGAGCCCCAAAAAGTTATTTTTAATAACATTCCCCCCTAAATAATGGTTATCCCTAGCTATCCCTGCCTGTACAGCTATCCCTGTCTCATAGTCACAAAGTTCACATTCTCATATGACCCGGATTTGAAATCCACTATTCGTCTAAAATGGAGGTCACCTGATTTCGGCAGCCAATGACTTTTTCCAATTTTTTTCAATGCCCCCAGTGTCGTAGTTCCTGTCCCACCTCCCCTGCGCTGTTATTGGTGCAAAAAAGGCGCCAGGGAAGGTGGGAGGGGAATCGAATTTTGGCGCACTTTACCACGCGGTGTTCGATTCGATTCGAACATGGCGAACACCCTGATATCCGATCGAACATGTGTTCGATAGAACACTGTTCGCTCATCTCTACTGACGGTGATGACAACTTTGTATGAGTGAATTACGGTACATAAATCTGCTGCACGAATACCTAAGTGTTGAAGGTGTATGTCCCATAAAGGTTTTGGATAAGAGGTGTGATATGAAGCTTTATTACTAAGCAGAAATGTTTTATTTATTTATTTTAAATCATAACAGTCAAATGTAAATGCAATTGAATCACACTAAATACATTTATTTTATCAGACGCTTCATCATGCTCTGTATTATATCAGACTTCTGAGATACATTTCTAATGATTCACAACAAAGTTACTTTTGGTAAGTTCATGCAAAGCACAGTGGACCTAGCAAGTGTGAATGATGCTAACTCAGCAGGCATTCTTGCAAGATTTGTCAGGAATGATATGCCTTAGGATGTATGTTAGAAGAGCGTAGAGGAAGGTTTTGCTATATGCCCAGCCAAGCTGTGATGGGAAACAAAGCTGTGCTAAACATAGACCTATACACAATAAGATCTAATTGTAGCTTTTACTTATAATAAAAAATGACTTAGAGAACTCTACCTTTTCCACAAACTGAAATAATCTAAAAGTTTTGAATTAGTAAAACGATGAGTATTATGATAGTTCATTGCCAGGGATCCAACACTCAGCTGTTTGAAGAATCTACAGCATTTCTATGAGCACGGGTATGGTTTCTTCTTGCAGCTGAACGCTGGCACTGCTGGGCATTGGACCAAGTGATTTTGATATTTGAGTGATTTTATTTAGTCAATATTTGTGTTTGGCAAAAGCACCTACAATGGACATGAGCAATGGCAGAATTTGACCTTGTCTGATGAATCGCATTTTCTTTGACATCATGTGTGCGTTGCTTATTTGTAATAGAGATGGCACCAGGATGCACTTTCAGGAAAGGACAAACCTGCAAATATGATGGGATTTATCTATCATCTGCACCTTATTCCTTATTTTTCCCAAACGCGCCTTTTTTAAACTATTTTTGTATGAAGTCTTTATGATATGGGTGCATTTTCTCGTTCAATGTTGAGCACATGTTAATTATTTAAGGGCACTTTTTTTGGCCATGTGCACAGTGCACCTAATTGTTCAAAAAGACCTATGTAATAAATATTGCATAGAATTCACTACATAGAATTGTCTTTTTAAAAAAGGTACAAGTAATAAATACGACAATAAAATAAACCCACCTTTGGCCACACCAACTTTCCTCTACAAAATTCAAGAGTGGCAAGCCAAGCATAATATCTAAAAATCCAATGAAAATAAGCGCAAGTTACACCAAAAAAAAAGCCACAAGTGACTTGATAAATATGCCCCAGTAAGTGTAATATCTTGGGCAATTTTCTGATGGGGAACCTTGACTTTTGGCATTCATATTGTAATACGTTGTCATGTGTCTCCTACCTAAATACTCCTTAGTGGCAGTGGCCTGTTTCAGCAAGATAATGTGACCTGCCAAACTGCAAAAAAAAAATGTTCACAAATGGTTTGAAGAAAACAACAAAGCGTTCAAGGTTCAAATTCTAAAGATCTCAGTCTGATCGACCAATTATCAGATGTGCAGGAAACAGAAGTCTGATCCGTGAGTGCTTTGCCTTGCAACTTACCCTTACTTAAAGGATCCACTGTTGATGTCTTGGTGCCAGATAACAAAGTACATCTTTGAAGGTGTTGTGGGGTTAATGCTTTGACAGGTCCGACCTTTTATGGCTGCATGAAATACCTACATTAAATCAGACAGGTAGTGTTAATGCTGTGGCTAAATAACAGGATGTTTTCCTATTTGCAGATAGTCTCACTGTATGGGAAGTTTATATGTACACCGAGGTGCTTTTTAAAGAACTGGCGTATTCTTGAACATTTTCTAATCCACCTTTGTAAATCACGCACACATGCATTACAACTTGGTGGTAATTAAAATGAGAAGTTCTCTAGATTTTTGTGAATGTGTAATGCTTTTTATTCCCTTCGTCAATAACTTGTTTGTCATGCAAATTATGCAAATCAGATTATTGGCAGTCTGCCGACTCATAATCACACCAGTGTGTGAAATATTAGTATTAAAGGGTGTATTTCTTAGCCATTAAATATTCATGTATGCACTCATAATCCTCAAGATTTATTTTAAAATAATGACATTCTTTAATTTCTACAATTTTTTTTTTCATAAGGTATTAGCAATTTACTGCGGTTCTAAACCAATAGTTTTAGTTTCTAAGTATGAGGAAAACTTAAGAGAACCCATTAATGATATATGTAAAAATATCTTGGAAGTGTGCATAATCGTATTTAGGATACATGTTTACTTCTCTGTTTACTTATTTTAAAGGGTCTGTAACTATAAAAAACGTGAAAAAATAAACAGGATAGTTTGCATGAAGTGTCCTATGTTGAGAATATTGGGATGACATGACAGATGTAAAAAAAAAAAAAAAATATTTGTGCTAGTCTGTAGTGTGTTGTGTACATCCATATTTTCCTGTTTTTGTAAACCTTCTTTAGGCAAAGGTCACATGTGAGGGGTCTGCTGTACTATGTCCATAGCAGACCTAACTGCGGCAGAAAACATCCAAAAATAGCTGTTTTTTTTTTTTTTTTTGGGGGGGGGGGGTTTGGCCATAGATCTCAGAGGTGATTCCTGTGCAGTTACCCCTAACATTCAACCATTACATTGCAAAGGTTGAAAACTTCGACTGAATATGCAGCAATAATTGCCATGCTGTGTGTTCAAAACCTTGAGATAGTCGTTGCAGTGTGTGGATGGTATTTTCTCCAGACACAAGTGGTGATTTCACAGTGTGTTAGTCACTGGTGATAATGCAGAGTCTACAGCTATATTCACATGACAGTGATAATCGGCTGTGCATTACATTTATCTATAAACTGGGATGTCACATACAGACCATCCTAGTACCTGCCATCAGTGCATGGCTATTAGGGGTTAACACTCTCCAATCACTCAACACACATGTAAATATCACCCCAACACAGTCCACCCACCCTAAATACACATTACAAGCTTTTGAATTCAGAATCAGGATCAGTAGGAATTCCAGACACACACGCTACAGCTCCTAGCAGTCAGACGACAAACACACTTTAGAAAAGGTAATGGGTTCATAGAGCAAACCCAAAGTATCATTAATTGAATGATTTAATATCCAAAAGGCTCAGTACCGAGATATATATATATATATATATATATATATATATATATATATATATATATATATATATATATATATATATATATATAATTTTTTTATTTTTTTTTTATTATTTTTTTTTATTTAATAAACATTTGCTTCTGGCTTCCATGGTGTGGCAAAGTTCCGTGGCATTCAGTTTTTTGTAATGGTGATCTCTGGCTGATATAGACACCTCCTGCTAGGGTGCCCCACATCTACCCCTTACCTCATACTGAAAATCTGGGAATTTTAATTGATCCATCGCCATCTTACAAAGAGGAGTTCCACAGATATCTGAGGTCGCTGGTCACATCTCTCCCTCTCTTGTGCCTGACCTGCAGTAGGAACCATAAACTGGGCTTATCTATAATAATAAAATAACATGATATCTAGTCCTGTGATTACAGGGAGAAGAAAGGTCTCACCCCTGACCCATACCAGACATTTACTTGCATACAAACTAATCAATGTAATAAACTGATGACACATGCATAAACACTATATTCACTAATGATATATACATGAACAATATAATTCATCAAGTTATATAATTCATCAAGACTATCAAGTTTTTTGTTTTTTCAATATAATTCAGTAAGTTTATATACCTCTGGATTTTAATACTTTGTTTCTAGCTGGATGCCCTTAGTATTTTCTTTTCTTTATCATGTTTTGTCCTATAGCTTTCTAAACAGACATTGATTAAGACCCTTTGTACACTTCAAATTTAATATAAATCAATAAAGGAATGATATTCGGTAATCCCTTTGTGTTAGCATTTCATTTATATAAGCCAGAAGCCTCAGTAATCACATTACTTAGGAATTAATACATACGCCTTTTCAAATTGTCTGCAAGGAAAAAAGACAGCTATTTATTCGGATGGAATAACAATTTTCTGTCTGAAATTACTTAGTGTAGACCCTTATCAATGGCTTGGAAGTGCAGTAGCTGGAGTAGATGAATTGAATGTTAAAAATAGAAGTTTTTTATTCTGCACAGCAGGTTAGACATATCCTTTTATTATCCTGATTGGTAAGGAAGCCAACACTCAGGCCCCTACCAATCATAATTGTCCTAGTGATTTGCCATAATAATAGTGTGGGAATGGTTGATGCACTGAAAGAGATGGTCCAAGACTGGCAGTTTATGATCTATCCTTTGAATAGATGATTCATTTAAAATTGGTGGCAGTGCAACATATGGGCCTCACTGATCACATGTTTTTAGATGTGTTTAGACCAGGAGGTAGACTGATCTGTACACTATGTAGTGTCTTGATTGAACTATTACATCTCTGTTGTCATTCAGACAAATAGCAGCACTCGGCCAATGTACAGTGTTCAGAGCCAACTACTTCCAGCTCCATACACTATGCTAGAAGGTCGTCTTTATTATATCCTAATAAAAAGAAATAAACTATTAAAATCCCATTGGATCTGAGATAACCCCTTCTATATATGTGTAACTCTTAGTGTCTACAACGCATCTTAAATAGTTCACTACACTGAAAGAGTAGTGGCCCTGGGAGAGTATGCAGTTCTTCACAGATTGTCTCCTATCTTAGTCAGTGTATTTAAAAAACCCCTGTAATACCCCTTCCCTCCAACCACCTGTTTTTCAACGTTCGTGGCCCGAGTACATGTTAAGGCTGCTGAAGAGGGTCACCAACTATGAAGCATGTCCTATTCTTGTCAGTTTTTGTGGCTCAGTCTTATCTATTCTATCAATAGGGTCTGTGGAAAACACGGACTCCACATTGATGCATCCATGTGCCCTCCGGTGTTTTCTATAAACTAATCTATGAAGCTCTAGATAATCCATCTGTATTAGAATATTTGCTAGACTACATGCACACAAACATGTTGATGGGCCGAAACCATGGTAAAATGGCATGTTGTTAATGAGTTTGTTGCTTATGCCTCCAAGAACCCATTAATTTCCTTTAGTCACCTGAGCTACAAAACAAACAGGCACTAGAACCTGTCCTGAGTTTTTCCCTGGGCTCGTGGCCCTATACATGAACCCATGATCATACACGGGTATGTGCAATGGGCCATACAAAAAAAATGGGTCAGTATTCTAGACATGAAAAACACTGCTAGCACACTGATAAAGCACCTGTTAGTGTGTATGGAGCCTAAACCTTAGATTTATTAACCTGTATTTACATCTTTAGTTTGTCGTCACTGACAATTCTTTCTTTGGTGACTAATGTCAAGAGACCAAAAAAATAAACTTTTGTCAACTGTGAAATTTAAAGCATATTTTTTTTTCTCTTGAGGATGAACCAAAATCAAAATTATTATATAATTAATTATATAGAATTTATATTTTTCTTTTAAAGAATTTATGAATATTGAGCACTAATGTGAACAGGTAAAAATGAAACGGTGGTGCAAATAATTCTTTGTGTACATTGCTTTCTTAACAATAGTGTGAAGAGTTACATATAAAAAATATTTTTTTTCCTGTGAGTACATGGTTGATAATGAAGTGGTAGTTACTGTGCTATATAAAGATCTCTAGGATTTTAACAGTAGTGGAGGTTAAAAGCTACATGAAGGACTTTGTGCAGTGCCGCTCCTGACAATGCATGCAAAGGAGGAATGATTTGTCCTCTTGAGTGTAAGAGTGATTCAAGTGCTTGGAATACACTAACTAGGAAAGAGGTGTTGAAAGGGAGACATAATTAACATTTAAGAGTACCTAAGAGACTTACACATGCTTTGACATCATTATTTATTTTACAGAGAAAGTCATATTGGAGGGTATAGCATGCAAATAATTAAGTACAAGGTAGTCATAAATCAAGACAATTATTTTTTTCTTGTGAAATGTAGTAAGCTATGGAGAAGCCTTCAAAGGTCATTGAATTGCATATCCTGCATACGGTTCATAAGAACGTGGCATTATTTGAAATATATGTTGGGATGCTTACAATGTCCTTTGCCCTACCAAGGAGACAAAGCATTAAATAATGGTGACAAATTTAAAGCAAGTGCTAAAAAATTAAGTCAACATCTGCTGCTGTGCCTCGTAAACCTAAGTTATATATGGTGAATTATAATGTATAATGTGATGAGATGTTTTCTTTGGTAAATCAGTCTGTAAGTAAAATAGTATAGAAGTGACAACATCTGCTATAACTGTATAATGTGGCACTTTATTATTAAAGTGTTCTGGATACAGAGCTCTAATTCTTTAAAGGGATTGTCCCAACTCATGGATCCTATCTATACAGGTAGACTTTTCCTAAATATATTGCTTTAGAAATGCTGCTTTGTTTGAATGCTATGGGAACTTATTCATCCCATTGTTTACACAATATTACCATAAACATGGACCTGTGAGATAGAACAAGTGACATCACTTACTCACTGCTCTGCCAGCAGGACAATCAGTTCAGCTAATTGCAGTTTACTGATAAAGCTGAGTCTGTTATCTCTCTATGTAAACATACAGATAACACTGAGTCTGTTCTCTACAAGCATGTGCATATTATCTGATCTGCATAAGTATTGTAATACTTCATAGTGTCCATTTAGAAAGCAGGGAGGAGGGAGTAGAAATACAGGAAGTGAGAAGAAGAGTCAACAGATAAACTGCTGAAACAGTGAGATAGGAAAACCCCTTTAAAGACCTTTCACTTCCTCGGGCACATGTGGTATAGTACGCCCCACCAGTACTCGTCTATGGACACGTACTATCAGGAGTAGGGGAGGCATTCCTCACCACTCAGCGTCACTGCTGGGCAGCAAGGAACGCCAGTACAGTACAGTACAGCGTAATAGACGCTACTGAGAGGAAGGGCGTTCCTAACAGACTGTCAGAAACGCCCTTCTGACACTGAAGAGCTATGGTAATGACATCGATAGTTCTTCGGCAGGGGCACAGAACGAGAAAGCCAATAGTGCACTGAATTCAGTGCACCGTCTGCTTTCTAGTGGTGTATTACACTGCATGTGCCTGAGGACGTGAAAGGTTTTTTTTTTTTTTAACACAGATCTAAAATAAAATGGTAAGTTCATTACGAAAGAGAATAGTCTGCATTAAGACCCTTCTAGTGGTGGCTGAAGGAAACCAGAATAGTCTGAATTTACTGCAGTGGATTTGGAGCTCTGTATCAGAAAATTTAGCTTACTCTGCTATAAAGATATACAAAAGCTTTTTTCCTGTTGTCCAGTATTGATGGCCTTGACTTTGAATAAGCTATCAACATCAGATCGGTTGGGATCTGGATCTCTGCACTACTGCCAAGACATTTAACATCTGCAACATTTACATTGGTTCGTCTGCCTGCTCATCATCTACTTATTAGCAGATATGTTAGATAGGCTGTCAATAATTAGGTAAAACAAACCTGTCCATACATTGTATAGACACTCTGTAAATAATGCTTCTGGGCATGAGTGAGAATGAGTTGGAATTGGAAAAAAAAAACGCATTTGCGCCAATTCCTTATGGCTTTAATTTTTACAGCATTCACTATGTGGTATTCTGCAGGTATTCTGTGGTATTCCACGTTGCGGAAATGCAGCTTTTGTTGTTGCAGATTTTGTTTTTTTGTTGTTGTTTTTTTGAGCCAAAGCCAAGAATGGCTACAAAAGGAACAGGAAATATATAGGTAGTTCTTATACTTCTACCTTCTGCTCATTCCACTCCTGGCTTTGGGTCAAAAAACCGCAACAAAATCTGCAACAAAAAAAAGCTGCATTTCCGCAATGTGGAGTTTTAGCCTTATATAGTATTTGTAATATTTTGACATCTTTTAAAAATAGAAAACTTTGCAAAATAGAAAAAAAAAGTTTGTGTCTCCATGTTCTGACACCTGCAACTTTTATATATTTGTGTATGGAGCTGGGTAAAGCGTCTTTTTATTGATACCATTTTGGGGAAAGTCTTATAGTTTGATCACTTTTGATTCCATTTTTTTTTTTCTAGGAGGCAAAAAGTTGCCATTTTGATTTTTCCCCAGCTATGTCATTCACCGTATGGGATCGATGTTTTAATAGTTCCGGCATTTTTGAGCGCAGGGATACCTAAAGTGTTTACTTTTGTTTATATATTTTTATATCTAGGGATAGGGTGATTTTTATCATTTGTGTTTTTTGTATACTTTAAAAGCCTTTTTTTATTTTTCGTTTACTTTGATTTTCAGACCCCATGGGGACCTTGAACCCTAAGGGGTCTGACTACTCATACTATACACTGCTATACTAATATATTGCAGTGAAGCCAGCCTTAGACTAGTGTAAAGCGTGAAGTATAATGTGGGCCAATTTTTGCATAAAGGAGGTAATCTTTTATCAATATAATCCCCTTCACGATTGCAGCCTACATATCTTGCATAACACGGTTATAAATAGGTTCCTTACTTGTGGAATTGCCCCATTTGATATACAGTTAGAATTACTCATCGTAATAGCAGTGGTAGGCATCATTTATCTCTAGGGAAACCTAGTGACTTGTTATGGAGGGGAAATATGACTGCACAATGTTAAAAGTGCTGAGAAATGTGTTTAACAGCACTTGCATAAGCCTTGTACATTTTTATATTAGAGCTATCATTTCCTTTCACTCTTGTATAATGTTATTATCATAAACTGCTGCATAAGTATTTTATGAAAAAACATTTTTTGGTTGATAGATGACAATAATTACATTTGCCTGTTCATTCATTATGTGCAAATGCTTATTTCTAGTGAGTTGGAAAATTTAAATTTAGAATTATTGCTAACCAAATTACCTTTATCTGCGAAAGTGCATCTGCTCACAATTACTTATAAGGAGGAAGAAAGCATTCATTCAGCATTTGCCATTGCCTTTCTTCATTTCTATAACTGGGGAGCAGTGCTCATAATTTATTGGACCATTATTCATCATTGTTTAAATCTAGTGAATCTCGGATGCTTACAGGGCTTATTAAAGCTTGCAGTGGAAGTCATGATATGTAAATCCAATTATCAGATTTCATGATGTCTTTCTTTATTGTTTAAAGTAGAAGTAATTTTTCCTCCTTGAGAAGGAAGTTATCCAAGCTAATCGTGATTTGCACAACCACACTTGTTGGCACGGTGGAGCTTGGTATGAAATTAAAAACTCACCCCCAAAACAATGTATTCAAGTAGCACTGTATAAAATCAGGACTAACTACCAACCTACATCAAAACAAAGTCTAATCCTGTACCTGTACATATATTTAACACAGTGAAGTCAGCAAGTTAGACATATTTCTCATTCTTACACATCTTAAGTTCTCTGTTTCTTTTGGCAAATTAAGGACTGGAATTCACCTTTAAATTGGCACTGTAATTTCTCCAAACATTACATAAATCAATAGTAGAGGCGATTGGTAATATAGTTTATCAGGGAAAAGTGCTTCTTTCTCTTATCAAACTGTTTCGCTCCCCCTCTGACTAAACTGCCCTTAAAGGGGTTTTCCAGGTAGTCAATTTTTTTTCTTAACCCTTTTCTTGCCAAGGACGTAACTCTACATCCTCTTAGGGTGTCACTTGCCTGGCCTAGGACGTAGCTGGTACGTCCTTACTTCTAATGCCCATATCTCTGGACTCGTTTGGACTATGAAGATAATTTTAGATTCATTTTAAAGATGAGAACATAATCTTTAAAATGATACCAAGTTCTTCATGTTAACCCTTACTGTGCCAAAGCAATTCACTGTTGAAAACGCTATTTGGGATTGAGATCTCATTGAAGATCTCAATTCCTGACAGCATATTTAACAGCAATTCGCTAAAAATCTGTAAGAGCTATTATGAAGATCTTGGAATCATTTTAAATATGAGATTCTCATCTTTAAAATAAATCGAAAATTATCTTCATAGCCCAAATGAGTCCTGAGATACAGGACTTTAAATGTCCCCCCTCCTGTCTCGGCAAGCATTAGTGAAACAGGAAGGGGGAGGAGGAGCAGTGTGCACAGAGACAGAGAAGCATTTTCTCTGTCCCTTTGCACAACCTGTATGTGACTTCAGGAGGGGGGGAGAAGGGATTCAGTCCCAGGGGGATGAAGCCGCTTGGCGAAACGCACATTGGGGCGCGTACACGGGTGGTAAGTATCTACATTATTATTATGGTCCTAGGGTCTGTTTTGTAAATCTCTACAGAGTGTTTTCTTTATTATGTCTCCTTGCTGATTACCATTGTTTTGTGTGAGACCTGCTTTGGTACACACTCTTTGTATTACAAACAGCATTGTAGACCTATGTGATCTCTCCACAACACATACAGCATACTGACCCTGGACTTATAAGTCATTTATTACTACTACCATCTGTTGTATTTTTGAAGCAACTATCCCCTGTTTTTTTGTATTTGTATTTAATGTTTATCATTCGAGTATCATTTAATAAAAATTGTTATATATATATATATATATATATATATATATATATATATATATATATATTGTGAGATGCTTCTGTCTTTTTTGACATAGTTAAACTTAGAACCAGCGTTGATTTGCCGCAGGCTTGTCCCTGCTAGTCGGGAGTGCTGGCAGCTTTCTGTTACGAGGGAGCTTTACTTTTTAGCTCATCTCTAGTTGTAACCACGAAACGTCGTAACCCGAGGACTACCTGTATTCACAAGTAATTCTGCTAGGAGTAACTGAAAAATTGCATATATCTGAGAAGAGCCCAAGTGAACTTAATATAGGAGATCCAGGGAACCAGGACTGTAAATACAGGGCATGGTGTTGGTAAACAGACCCCTGACACAGAAAAAGTGTAATTTTTTTTTTTTTTTTTTAATAAATGTAGATTGTGAGCCCCGCATAGAGCTCATAATGTACATTTTTCCCTATCAGTATGTCTTTTTGAAATATGGGATGGAAATCCATGCAAACACGAGGAGAACATACAAACTCCTTGCAGATGGTTTTATGTCCTTGGCGGGATTTGAACACCAGGACTCCAACGCTGCAAGGCTGCAGTGCTAACCACTGAGCCACCGTGTGGCCCCCTTTTTTTTTTTTTTTTTTTTTTTTTTTTTTTTTTAATTAGAAAAAGTGTAATCTGTGAGCACAGTCAGGAAAGTTGCTTGCTGTCTGTAAATAATATCCCAACAAGTAATAATTCAAGTAGCCAGAAGTAGATCCAAGTAGATAGAAAACATTTCTTACATGGTTAGCTGCAACATCTTTCAGAATGCTGTCAGTTCTGTGTACAGGCAGGGAGAGCTGTTCCAGATATGTGAACGATGTGAAGAAGATCAGCCCCTCCCCTCTTCATTAACTGTCTAAGAAAACTAGTTTCTAAAGTCTCCACTCACTGTGAAGACTTCTTGCTTTTGAACTAAAGATAGAACTACCCTAGTAATAGTAAGAAAACAGCAAATTATCTACAATGAAGACAGCTAGTGGCAGGAACTTTACAGAGGTTTTTGAAACTGAAAACTGTAACATTTGTAAATAACACTTTGGAGCAGAATCACTTGCTTTACTAACTTAGACCAAGTTGTCTGAAAAATTAGGGACTACTTAAAGACTTGCTCAGCTACATTGATGTACACAGCACCTTGGAGGAACCTGACAGCTACAAGTTGTTGGTGTCTGTTGCGAACTGATGGTATCATGTGAGAGCTACAGCACTGCTTGGTAGCTTCCATTTTGAAAAAAACAAACAAAAAAAAAACTATGTTGCAGATGTGAACAGAGCTTTAGTAACTGCAGCAAGTGAATAATCATAAACTGTTCCGGTTATGTAAGCAGTCACTGCAGAAACAGACTGATAGATGACCTGGTTATGGAGCTGCACAGAAAGATCTGGTAAGTGATGACCAGCAGACATGTTAGATAGAATGATAATATGGTAATGTAATGGAACAGTTTGCACCTACTATTAATAATTATCTTATGTGTCATTTTAGAATATCAGTACAGTACTATTTGGCATTTGTTACATGTCTGATTTTAGTGACTGACCATGTTAGTGAGTTTTATATGTAATTCCCAACAACACAATTTATTTACTCACTTGATTGTTTATATACATTATTTGACTCATTTATTGTATTACATGTAAATATTTACATTCATATAAGAAAAATGTTGTTTCTGCATTTGCTCAGTGGCTTTCAGTGTCATTATATTATTAGTGTGCATTAATGTGAAGCATCTGAAGATGTAACAAGTGGTTTATTCTTGCTTTCAGAACAAGTACACAGACACTTACATCAGTATGAGGTTGAATACCTGCAATTTGCTTTCCGTTGGATGAATAATCTTCTGATGAGAGAGGTTCCCCTGCGGTGCACCATCAGGCTGTGGGATACATACCAGGTGAGTCCAAACAGCAGGTGACTCGCTTGTATTAGCTGTCAGGTGTATGAACACCTGCTTCTGATACTTGCATGCATACCTGAAACAGTCTATGTAATGAATTATCAGCATAAATGATGTGGAATATATTTTGGAATAAGTATTGTATGACTCTCAGGTATATAGTTTTTTTTGCATGATGCTTCACAGAATGCTATAGAGGGATGAGAAAAATTCTGGCATTATAAATGTAACCATCTTTAAATTAAAGGGATTCTATCATTAGAATCTCTTTTTCAGGTAATATCATGTCAGGATAGCCTTTAGAGAGGCTATTTTTCCCCCACTTTTATATTTCTGCTCCGCACCGTTGTTCCGTTGCTATATCAGTTTTTCCCGATACACAAATGAGTCTCCAGACAGCACAGGGGGCATTCCCTCTGCAATCAAGCAGCACAGGGGGAATCCCCTGTGCTACCGGAAGTCTCTCCAGTGACACCTTCATTTTCTACAGCTGCACCTCTCTGCCATGTCTTTCGTATAGTCTTCTGCCAGCAAGCCTGAGTTCGGAATCTAAATTCCACACATGTGCAGTTGGCTATGCCATCAGACTTAGGGCAGAGTCGACTGCACATGGATGTTCAGCCATATTACTGTAGCTGCTTACATGAGCGTACTGTAAGGGTGCATTCACACTGAGTAAACGCTAGCTTATTCTGAACGTAAAACACGTTCAGAATAAGCGGCGTCTAAAGCAGCTCCATTCATTTCTATGGGAGCGGGGATACGAGCGCTCCCCATAGAAATTAAAGGGCTGCTTCTTTCACTCCGTGCAGTCCCATTGAAGTGAATGGGGATTGCCGGCGTGTACGCTCCGGCATGAGCAGAGCTTGCCGTATACGCCGGCACTCCCCATTCACTTCAATGGGACTGCACGGAGTGAAAGAAGCAGCCCATTCATTTCTATGGGGAGCGCTCGTATCCCCGCTCCCATAGAAATGAATGGAGCTGCTTTAGACGCCGCTTATTCTGAACGTGTTTTACGTTCAGAATAAGCTAGCGTTTACTCAGTGTGAATTCACCCTAACTGTAAGCGGCCACAGTAAAATGGCCAAACAGAAATATGCAGTCGTAACTGCCCCAAGTCTAATGGCAGAGCCGATTGCACATGTGCAGAATTTAGATTCCGAGTGCAGGCTATTCGGAGATGCCCCTTGTGTTGTCTGGAGACTCATTTGCACACCGGGAAAAATGGTATATCAATGGAATGGTGGCGTGGAACAAAAATATAAAGGTAGGGGATGAATAGCCTTTCTTAAGGCTATTCCGACATGATATTACCTGAAAAAGAGATTCTAATGATGGAATCTATTTAACGTATGCTTCTGGTTACAAACAACTTTTCATAAATGAATAGTACAGGTTAATGCATAAAACTTTCTATCTTACTAAAGAAATATGTTTCTTCCCCGCTTTTCAGACACTGTTACTTTCTACATGTTAGTTTATGAAGTGGGGAGATAAAAAAGACACTCAGATAATTGCTGTTTCTACAGTCTACTACTCTGGACACTGTTAGGTTGTAGATAAAAAGTTAACAGTTCAAAAATGAGGTAATAAATCAATGAACTCCCTGACAGGAACCACCTACTCTACTTCTCCCTTGTCCATAGAGCTCTGTGAGACTGAGTACAGAGATGAATATAATGTAAAGAAGCAGTTAGACTAAAGATGAGATGCAGGAGAATAGCTTAGGCTAGGTTCACATCTGTTCTTAGCTCTCCATTGTTCGGATCCATTGTGCAGGACTTTTCTCTCCGACAATTTTTGGCGGTTTCTGGATGTGAACCTATAAATCTTATATTCTAACGCACTATTAATTTCTGAAAAGATGTTTAGAACTGGAGGATCACTTTACATGTGATAACTTACAAGGATAGCTCACAATACAAGTCAGTGAAAGTAATAAAAAAAGGTCAGAATAAAGGGATTGGCCACTGTTTACTTAAGTTGTTAAAAGTCATGTTAAACTTGGCTACATCTGTACGTTTCAGGACATAATAAATAATAAAAAAAAAAATAACATCTGCTCCTTAGAAGGTCTTAAAATTTGGTAAATACAGATGAACAACAGTAACAACAGAATTAACAACTTTTAGAACCACTTTTAGCAGCAGTAATGGGAAGCAAACATTTTCAGAATGTTTTCAGCTTCTCCCATCAGAAGGAACTTTGGTCCACTCTTCTTTACAACGTGGCTTCATTCATTGAGGTTAGGAGACATTGGTTTATGTACAGCTCTCTTAAAGCGGTTATGCCACAAAAAGGATTTATCCTCTAACTATAGGATAGAGGATGTATTGGTGTGAGTTGGACGACTGAGTCCCTAAGGCCGGTCTTACACGACCGTAATGTAAGTCCGCAAATGGTCCACAATTGAGGGTTTTCAATTGCGGACCATTTGCGGACACATTATATTCAATGTGGCCTCTTACACCACCGGATATTTTATCCGTGATGTGGCCGGGCCGCAACCGTGGTCCGCAATTTATAGCACATATCCGTAATGGTCGTGAATTGCGGCACTGCACAGACTCGCTCATAGAACTCTATGGGCGAGTGTGGCAGGACACGGACATCTGTGGAGTCTATGTTGCCAATCAGCAACTAGTGTTGCTGATCAGCAACTTGCGGACCATACATTCACTGGTGCAAGACCAGCCTTACTGATCCAGCTCCAATTGTTTCAATGGGAGCAGTGTAGATAGCTGACCTACAGCACCTGCTAACTCTGAGACTCCCATTGAAACAAATGGCACAGGGATGCGCCTGTATCCACCTATATTACATTTACAATGGTGGTAAACCACCCTCTGTTCACAAGATTGTGAGGATCTCAGCAGTCCGACCCCCACTGATGAGCAATTTGTCCTCTATTTTTTTGCAGCATAACCCCTTCAATGTCACTAAACAGCTTTACAGTTGGATTGAGGTCTGGACTTTCACTGGGCTTTTGTGAAGCCTTGATTTTTTATTTTTTTTTCAGCCATTTGTTGTTGTACAGAACTGGTATGCTTAGGCTCTTTGTCATGTTGCTAAACTTAAAGGGGTTGTTCAGGTGCTTGTGGCCACCAGTGTAGAGCTGGTCTGTATACAGCAATACGTGGTTTGATTCCTATGTACCAGATTAGCTTCTATATATGTTGTTGCATACAAACTGCGATATAGATTATTTTTATTAAGCATATGTGATATTGTTTGTGAAATAGCTGTCCTCTATAATTACTAATTGTAATGTTTTCTTTGTATTTTATTGCTAGTTACATTATGTTTATAGTCTATGTCTAGTATGTTTCTAAATGAACAGAACCAGCCGACTCTCTGAGGAGCAATTTGTAGAAATACACTGGACAAACAAGATAACACAGTTTGCTGAATCGCATAGTAAATATAATGTGTCCCAAGGAAATTATTATCAAATTTAATCTGTTATTCACTGTGGTATACTTATAATTTCATGGATAATCACTGAACTTGTCCTAGAACCTGCAATGAAAAAAAACATACACATACTATCTACTGTAGCTGTTGTGTGCAAAGCCTTCCATTTTTTTCCTTATATTGTTGCATTTTATTCAATATTATATTTGATTATTTTGATATGACCGTTACTGTAAAGGCTTAGATTTGATGGAAAGGGGAGGGGGGGGGGAGAGAGAAATGAAATAAACTATAGTAGGAAAGGAGAAGGTAGTAGGACTCTCACACTAAGGCGTAAGGGTCAGGGGGTAATCGTACACATTAGGGAGAGTGTGTGCCTACATAGGCAGCACGGAGACTTACAAGTCATTCCTGCTCCGCTAGGGATTCTGGGTAAAATATATGCAAATCTATTCTCCAGAATGTAATTAGGGGAAAAGCAGACAAAATAGGGAAAAAGAGGAAAAGACTAAGATGCTGACAAAACGAAGGTAAAGTAGATACATCTTGTGGACAGGTCTTCCAGTGAGTGGTTCTAGGTGTCCAGTGCAGAAGCCTTGCATATCTATCTATTGTAATGGATAGAAGTATTTCAGCAGAAGCCCAGAAAACCAAGTGCGCTCGCTCTCTCCATTTCTGAATTTTAGGGTCACCATGTGGAATAGTCACATTATGCTAATTTTACAATATGGTACATTAGTTCACTGGTGAAATAAAGATGTACCAAACCTCGGTCCAGATGGTGACTCAAATGTTTTTGCTGTCTTACCCACTGAAAAACTGTTATATCTGGAGACTTATACTGTATATATATAGCTGTCAGTCACTGATAAGACCTCCCATTGGACTCGTAAGAGAAAATATAAGGATTAGAGATGAGCGAACACTAAAATGTTCGAGGTTCGAAATTCGATTCGAACAGCCGCTCACTGTTCGAGTGTTCGAATGGGTTTCGAACCCCATTATAGTCTATGGGGAACATAAACTCGTTAAGGGGGAAACCCAAATTCGTGTCTGGAGGGTCACCAAGTCCACTATGACACCCCAGGAAATGATACCAACACCCTGGAATGACACTGGGACAGCAGGGGAAGCATGTCTGGGGGCATAAAAGTCACTTTATTTCATGGAAATCCCTGTCAGTTTGCGATTTTCGCAAGCTAACTTTTCCCCATAGAAATGCATTGGCCAGTGCTGATTGGCCAGAGTACGGAACTCGACCAATCAGCGCTGGCTCTGCTGGAGGAGGCGGAGTCTAAGATCGCTCCACACCAGTCTCCATTCAGGTCCGACCTTAGACTCCGCCTCCTCCCGCAGAGCCAGCGCTGATTGGCCGAAGGCTGGCCTATGCATTCCTATGCGAATGCAGAGACTTAGCAGTGCTGAGTCAGTTTTGCTCAACTACACATCTGATGCACACTCAGCACTGCTACATCAGATGTAGCAATCTGATGTAGCAGAGCCGAGGGTGCACTAGAACCCCTGTGCAATCTCAGTTCACGCTAATAGAATGCATTGGCCAGCGCTGATTGGCCAATGCATTCTATTAGCCCGATGAAGTAGAGCTGAATGTGTGTGCTAAGCACACTCATTCAGCACTGCTTCATCACGCCAATACAATGCATTAGCCAGTGCTGATTGGCCAGAGTACGGAATTCGGCCAATCAGCGCTGGCTCTGCTGGAGGAGGCGGAGTCTAAGGTCGGACCTGAATGGAGACTGGTGTGGAGCGATCTTAGACTCCGCCTCCTCCAGCAGAGCCAGCGCTGATTGGCCGAATTCCGTACTCTGGCCAATCAGCGCTGGCCAATGCATTCTATTAGCCCGATGAAGTAGAGCTGAATGTGTGTGCTTAGCACACACATTCAGCTCTACTTCATCAGGCTAATAGAATGCATTGGCCAGTCAGCGCTGGCCAATGCATTCTATTAGCTTGATGAAGCAGAGTGTGTACAAGGGTTCAAGCGCACCCTTGGCTCTGATGTAGCAGAGCCGAGGGTGCACAAGGGTTCAAGTGCACCCTCGGCTCTCCTACATCAGAGCCGAGGGTGCGCTTGAACCCTTGTGCAGCCTCGGCTCTGCTACATCAGAGCCGAGGGTGCGCTTGAACCCTTGTGCACACTCTGCTTCATCAAGCTAATAGAGTGCATTGGCCAGCGCTGATTGGCCAGAGTACGGAATTCGGCCAATCAGCGCTGGCCAATGCATCCCTATGGGAAAAAGTTTATCTCACAAAAATCATAATTACACACCCGCTAGAGCCCCAAAAAGTTATTTTTAATAACATTCCCCCCTAAATAAAGGTTATCCCTAGCTATCCCTGCCTGTACAGCTATCCCTGTCTCATAGTCACAAAGTTCACATTCTCATATGACCCGGATTTGAAATCCACTATTCGTCTAAAATGGAGGTCACCTGATTTCGGCAGCCAATGACTTTTTCCAATTTTTTTCAATGCCCCCGGTGTCGTAGTTCCTGTCCCACCTCCCCTGCGCTGTTATTGGTGCAAAAAAGGCGCCAGGGAAGGTGGGAGGGGAATCGAATTTTGGCGCACTTTACCACGCGGTGTTCGATTCGATTCGAACATGGCGAACACCCTGATATCCGATCGAACATGTGTTCGATAGAACACTGTTCGCTCATCTCTAATAAGGATACTATGAGGATAAAAATTCCATAGAATTTTTTACAATAAATCTACAGTATACAACAATCTGCTTATCTCATCTAAATCATCTTTACACAACTAATACTAGGTAAGGAATATGCAAATAAGACCTCCTTGGAGAAACTTGCTTTAGCACCACCTTTATGAAGATAGCTCCTTGTAGATTTATGCCTGGTTTTTCATTCAACATAATTATGTAATCTGGACTATTATTCCCAAATTATGCTGTCGGGTTTTATGGAAAACACAGTTCATCTTTTCCATCAAGAAAGTTTTTTTGTTTTTGTTTGCATGTTCCTTCTTAGCATGGTCTAATAAGTCCCTGTACACTAAAAATGTGGTGCTTTCTAAGACTCCTAACCTTGCTCTCGAATAAAGACACTTTTAGAAATGGCTATGGTAGATAGAAAAGGTGTCTAAAATGCATAGAGAATTTGGTATACACATTCTATATCACTTTTTTAAGCAATTTCTGACAGTTGTGTCTAAGTTTTATGCTTGGTAATCCTCTGTGTGGTTGCAGTAGGAACTCTGTATGCACTAAACATTATGCACGTGTCATGTTATATGGCAGTGGTTGTCAAGGCTGAGATATTAGCCTCACTGTATGACCAGTTTAACTGCACACCTTTGGCCAAGTTTGTAGAAGAAAAATGAGTCTTTTTTTCTAAGTAGGCTTATTTCATTATACTTCTTGAAAAGAACAGTCTCAGTAACCGCTGTACGGTGCCTCAACAGGTTAATGTGACTAGTGCTACAGTTTTGTCAGCTTCACCTCCTGAGAGTGGTATTAGAAATCAGTCAACCTGATCTGTGGCAGCTAACCCTGGTCAAGCCTGCTGAGAATTGTAGTGTAAGCAGTGATAATGCATCATGTTGTGAATTGTTGATAACACTGTAGTACTAGCATGTAAGAGCTTGTAGTTTGCCATATTAGCTTTGTTATCTGTAATATAACGTAAAAAGAAAATTATATTGCAATTTATTACAGGTTTAAGATTCTTTTATATAGCTTAAACTAAAAAAATGCTGTTTGACTGAAATATGTTTTTGTCTCCAGAATTTCCAAAATGTTGCAGAGTCTGTTGCTTTTTTAGGTTTGCATATCTGTTGCACCTTTAATCTTGGTGTTCTGTCTGAACATAGTTGGATACATAATAAAGTGAACTTTTTGAATAGCTCTATAATACATATAAATATATAAAAGTATGTAGCATTTCTTAATTGGTGAGGAAGATGCCATTTTCCCCTTTCCTCGAATTTTAAGGCTTCTTGCACGACTGTGTGTGCTATCCTTGTGTCAGCCAATGTATCAGTTGCCAATCCATCACTGAATACAAAATAAAATTACCTCACTCGCTCACAAATCCATGCATAGAGCTGCACCCCTCTGTATCGCCTTTCTTGTCACTGTCTACCGTCCTAACCCTCCTCTCCGTTCTGCTAATGACTTTAAACTTCTATTCTCTATTATCCAAACATCCAACTCCCATCTCCCAAGACTTTTGTTGAGCTGCATCGGTGCTCTGGAATGCTTTACCTTGGGCCAATTCGATTAATTCCCAACTACAGCATCTTCAAAATTGCCCTAAAATCACAGCTATTTGGTCAGGCTTGTCATGTGCCCTGATCACTGTGTAGTGTGCGGAGATGTAGAACAATAACAATATTTATCCTTCTGCTCTGTTCCTCAGATCCTATCCTCTCCATATAGAAGTTACACTGCACTCCTTTCTCTTAGTATCTGTATATTCACAGATACTGGCTGGTGACTGGTTCATACAGCTTCAGTTACATAATGTCTTCTATTAAAATATGGCTGGACCATTGTAGCAAAGAAGCCCTCTGACTTCTTGTGTCCCCCTTGCAGGGAGCTGGGCAATCACTCCTATTTGATATGTTTATATCTTTGTCACATTGTAATGTCTCATATTGTCTGTTCATGTGTCCCCTGATTTACAAAGTGCTGCGGAACATATTGTCAATAGTGTTTATTATTATTATTATTATTATTATTATTAATGATAATAATAATATCCAATCACCTTTCCAGTTTCCTGTTCCGATATTTTTAGAGCAGGTTGGCTACATATACTTTCTTTTTTGTTAAATTCATGAATGGTGGGCTCCCCTTGCCCTCCAATCTATTACTAGTTTAAGCTATTGTCATATTGGTCAGCATACACCAGTTGACAGGTTTCCTCAAATTTGTGATCATCTAAAGCATAGGTGTCACAGCCCAGGGTCATGTCTGCTATGAAACGACCTGAGGCGATAGCCTCAGGCGGCATTTCATGACTTGAATTGGGTGACATTCATGCTTAATCAGCCGATACATATTGTATTATTGTAATAGGTAGCAGCCAATAATTTACTCCTCTATCTACACTCCTATACAGGCATAGGGCATCCACTGCACGTCGCATCACAACGTTGAAAGGAATACAAGCAGTTATATACTGTGTGAGGGCTAATAAGGGTCAGAAAGGATGTGTACGTGTAAATATATATTAAAATGTCACATTATCCCCAAAGTTTTCATTTTCACAAGGGTTAAAGGAAAAAAAGATCCCCATAGTTTGTTAATCAATTTCTCATGAACACAGCAATATCCCATATGTGGTAGTAATCTGCTGTATGGGTATGTGGGTAATTTATCCAGGGCTACATGTTCATTGTACTCCTGGATAAATTCTTTCAGTGGTGCAGTTTCCAAAATGGGCTCACATGTTAGGGAATCCACTCTACTGGCATTTCAGGGCTCTACAAAAATGGCATGGTGTCTAAAAACCAAAATGTCATTCCTTCCCTTCTGTGCCTAGCTGTGTGCCCAAACAGAAGTTTATAACCACATATGACATTACATACGTTATCCTGGGTACACCAGTGTCATACATGTGGCATAAACTGAAGTTTGAGCAAACAGCAGAGCACAGATGTGAAGGAGCGCTCTTAAAGAGTGACCCCATTTTGAGAACTGCATCCCTCTTTATCAAGGGAGGTAGTGAGCATTAATTTCTGACACCCGCTCTCAATGTTACCCTTCAGCTTCTGAGCTGGTGACATTACCATGACATAATAGGTACACCTTCCCATGATGTGATATTATGTCATTTTGTCAGTGAAGGGGTTAAAGGGTAAGTGTTGTATTATACTGAACCATTGTTTACTTCCAGTGACTAACCAACACCCCATGGTCATGTGATGCAGACCTAGTTTTATACTTTATTGCAGAGCGAAGTCTGATTACTGTAACGAGCTGTGCACCTATGTCGATCACATGACCATGGTCTGATTTTTATCCACTGGAAGTAAACAATGAATGACCACAAGCAGAGATCTAGAAAACTGTGAGATATTGTTAAGTGATATAATTTTCATTATGCAAACAATATAACATTTATTTGCTAAAACTGGACAACCAGTTACAACCAGTTGACTACTTTTCTGTTCTTTTTATTCACATTTCCTCTTTGCAACTTCCTCAATATCCACATTCTGGTAATCAAGGTTACCAATATGCCATATGATTAGATAAGATAGGATGAAAATGATTGTCATGCTTTAGTAAATTCCTTTATGCTTCTTAGTGCAGCTTATCTGATCTAATAACGCTAAGTCCCAGGTGGCTAGAACCATAATGCTTGTCGAGTTTTTGTAACTCACATTGTGAATTTTAATCTACTTCTTGTGCTTTATTTTGGTGCTGTTCTTCTCAATATGTCTGCATCTCATTCCTTTTATGCAGAATTTTGTAGAAGTTTAATTTCTTCAAAATGTAATTATTATACTATGGATAGGACAGTTCATACATTTGTGTATAAATTCAAAAAGTTCATTTCATTTCTTTACAGATAGCTTTCTCACTAATGCCCATGCTGATTTAAGGAACCAATTGTATATACCATGAGTGCAGAATCTTTCAACAGTTGTTTCCTTATCTAAGAATGTTTTAAGATGTACACGGAGATAATGATGCAGTAGATAAATACATTGTTTTAGGCTGAGGCCTCACGTTGCAGAAACGCAGCTTTTTTTTGTAGCAGATTTTGCTGTGGTTTTTTGAGCCAAAACCAGAAGTGGATTGAAAAGAAGCTAGAAGTATAAGAACTTCTTATATGTTTCCCATTCCTTTTGTAGCCATTCTTGGATTTGGCTCAAAAACGGAAGCAATATCTGCAACAAAAAAAGCTGTGTTTCCGCAATGTGGGGCCTCAGCCTTAAAGGGGTTTTCCAAGATTATGATATTAATGGCCTATCATTGGCATAGTTCTCTACATTGTACATTAACTCAACCCTTTCCACTAGAATGCACATTGACCAGGGCACCGTTGTGCAAGAAAAAACAGTGAAGGGGATGCACTCCAGCTCCTTTAAAATGAGGATCAAAAGTGCCAGAGGTCGTTCTCCTGGGGTCAGAAAATCATGACATAAATTACATATATGCCATTACTTTTTATAGCTCTATAGTGGTGTTTGACAGATTGTAAACCCTAGACATATATTCTGTACATTTTCTATATTTTGCATTAAATTGACCAAAAACTACTTAAAATAACAAACAAGTCCTTAACCCTTTCCTGTAATAGGATGGCGGATGTTGGGTATTTAAATATTGTGGCCGCTCGGGAGCTGAGCAGTTGCCATAAGCAGCATGTCTCTGATGTATTATACAGAACAGACTTGCCACTAATAATCATGGGCATTAAGGTAACTGACACCTTGGTCAAAGCATTTTCCTAGTGGAGCGTGGGCTGCCATTTTGGATAGGATCAATTGCCATGACAGTCGGGAGTCTATTGAAGGCTCCCAGGCTTGTCTGGCATTAATATGTATGATGGGCTGCTTTATACAAATCCTGGTATTTTGCAATATATTAGCATTGTAATACATTGAATCAGTGATCAGACCCCTTGGGGTTCAAGACCCCTAAGGGTTCAAGTGTGTGTGTATATACTGAGAAGGTGACAGGCAGAGTGCTGGAGTCACAGTGTATCTTCCCCAGATTCCTGACATATGTGTGGTCCAGGGCGGATCTTGAATAAGCTGCAGACCAGGTGTGGGTCATAGGCTTACTACTGGGCCATAAAAGGCTGCTGAGCCTGCACTTCAGGGCAGATCCTGGGAGGAGAGGAAGTGGCTGGGTCTATCCTGACACTGAGGGCCTTATGTTACAGTACAGTGTTTTGGTTGATTTATGCGGCTGGTAGTAAGTCACACGTACAGTTAGTATATTCTGTTTAGTTAGTGCTCAGAGGAGCAGGTTTTGTTTTGCATTTTGCCTGACATTAAGGCTGTATTTTATTTTACTTATCCTGTGCCTGACGTAAAGGTTTGTTCACTTTGCAGTTGTTGTTTTTTTAAATAAACCAGTTTTGTTGCAAGGTTTGTGTCCCTGTCTCTGACTGACTGGTTGGGTCCACACCACTGCTTCTACCGAGCTACCTTGCTACTGTATATATGTATAATTAAAAATTCTAATCTTAGATCTACAATCTTAGAAAAATATTTGCCCCCTATGGTGAACGCCGTAGCAGGAAAATAAATCGAAAGTGCCAAACCATCATTTTTTTTCGCTGTTTCTCATCTGATAAAAAAATTGGTTTCCTCTGTTGCCTTTTTGCTTCTATTAGTTCTATAAGTAAACCGCCAGTATTTCCGTAGGTATAATTGACATGCTGAGATTTCCAAAACTGCAATGGTAACGAATAGAGATGAGCGAGTACTATTCAAAACTGCCGTTTCGAATAGCACGCTCCCATAGGAATGAATGGATGCACCCGGCACGCACTTGGGTCCGGCGTCCGGCCGCTTAACACCCTGCGCGCCGCCCGCTCCCACTCATTCCTATGGGAGCATGCTATTCGAAATAGTACTCGCTCATCTCTAGTTATGAATATTGGTGTATTGTGAACTATTGGTTTCATATGCTGGGGTTAATTTCTATTTACAATCAATGGCAATTTTGTTCATTCTACAAAGTTTTGAAGTCTCCTTTGTCCCTACAGACTTGATTCACACAATGACATGTCAGATAGCTACAGTACTGGCTATAAAAGTTATAATTAACTATGTACCTATTGTTACAAGAAGATTATAGTAAATCCAGGAGGTGACCAATACAAGCAGGTTTTCATGGTGCTTTAGATTTGTGGATTTAAGCTTTACTGGCATTAGGTTTAGCATTGATTTTGCACAGCATTTGACTGATGTGTGTTTTTTTATTTGTTTGAGCATGTTATTAAGGACAATAGCGTGGTAAAGCTCACATTGATAATCTAAAGGTTTTCCTTAATTCTTGAATATTGATTTTCTGTTTTGTGAGCCATGGAATAAGCGCAGAAAAAGGAAAAGAAATCTCAGTACAAAAATTGCCACCTCCTTTTTAATACAAAATGTGTTGAGCTTTGATCAAAATATTGAGATGCTGGTGACAAATATAATCACTTCAGGATCAGTCAATTTCCCTGGTTCAGGACATGACATATTTTCAGTTTTTTGTATACTGTTTTGAAGTTTTTTTGTTTGTTTTTTTAAACTTAGAATTTTATGATTTTTATTGATTGTATTCCGATATGTACACACATAGAAGGAATACATGAAATCAAAACAGTTTAAGGCAATGAGGCGGTACAAATTAATATCATTAGTGGTATTAAAATAATCCAGTACTTATATGTAAAGAAGAAACATGTATCCACCTCATACATAAATGCTATTTCAATTCATACCTATGCAAATGTAATCGGGTCAGGGAAACAAAAACAAGCCATGCAGTATAGATACAACTATCAATAACTTCAGGCTATATGCCAATACAGTGGATAAACCAAAGGGATTTTACTAGCTACAGCATTATGAAGAGATGCCCAATTTTGAGTGTTGGGTAATTGATTTGGTATGGGTCACTACATGTGTAACAAAGGGTGTAATAGGATTAGTGGTCAGTAAGAGTATCTGATCCATTATAGCTACTTCTTCCAATTTATTTTGATGGTAGATATAGTTCCCATACTACCAGCTATAATAACACACAAGTTCCATGACACAATTTTTGTGCTTTTCTAATTTTTATCAATACTAGTTCTCACAATGTTTAAGGTGCACGAAAAATGTAAAACCTCCCAGTCCAGGCTGGAACAACAAGAACAAGAATATATTTCAGCACCCATAGCGTATTAAATTTAGTAAAACATAGCCTATAATATGAATAAATACATAAAACACATAATACACAAGAACCAGAAAAATTATGAAAAAAGATGCACTTACGACATGTAATCACAAAGACAGGGAAACCCGATTAGCCACCTACGCATTTCAAGGCCGAAGCCCCTTACTCATGATGATACTAAGCTAGTCAGTCAATTAACAAAAACAAGACACACCTGTGTATGCGTATGTACATCAATAAAAACAAACATGCAATCCACATAAAAAATACACATTTAACAGTACATAATCTATCATTTAATTTAATAAACTTGCGTGACAAAGGATTCAAAAAGAACTGTGTATCTTGTTGCTGCGATGTTCTTTCTTGGGATTGTGTTTTTTTTATACATTTTTGATCCTCCTCTCTCTTAGTTTTCATATTTTTCCTCCTTTCTCTGCAATACACAAAGGGGTTCATCCTCACTTGAATCCTTCTTCACGCAAGTTTATTAAATTATATGCATATGCGTACATATATTTATATATATAATTTTTTTTTTCATAGATTATGTACTGTTAAATGTGTATTTTTTTATATGGATTGCATGTTTGTTTTTATTGATGTACATACGCACACACAGGTGTGTCTTGTTTTTGTTAATTGACTGACACGTAATGGGAGTGTATATATACTCTGTTCTCAGACTAGCTTAGTATTGCCATGAGTAAGGGGCTACGGCCTTGAAACGCGTAGGCGGCTAATCATGTTTCCCTGTCTTTGTGATTACATGTCGTAAGTGCGTGTTTTTTCAAAAATTTTCTGGTTCTTGTGTATTATGTATTTTATGCATTTTTTTCATATTAAAGGCTATGTTTTACTAAATTTATATGCTCTGGGTGCTGAAACACATTCTTGTTCTTGTTGTTCCAGCCTGGACCACGACAATGGGTACACCTGTCAGTGCCATTAGTAATGTTAATGCGTTGGATGATGCTCCAGATGTATACACTTGAGCCAACGGCCAAGTATATTATGTTATAATCGCCCTAGAGATTATAACATAAGGCAGGCAGGGAGTCTAAATTGCCTATAAGTATTTCCAATCAACTCAGTTGAACGCCTTCTCTGCATCCAAAGCAAGGAGAAGGCAATCGATGTTGGTGAACTAAAGATATCTATAAGATGTCGGGTGAATTTAATGAATCCCACTTGGTCTCTATTGATAAGGGTCAGTAATATTTCAGCTAGTCTGTGGGATAGCATTTTAGCATATAGTTTTAGGTATGTGTTCAATAGTGAAATAGGACGAAAATTGGCTGGGTGGTCTGGGGTTTTCCTTGGTTTTGCTGCTGTGATAACTAAAACTTGTAACAATTCTGAGGGGTGTAGGGGGTTGCTCTAGAAGCTGCTTTATGGTTGAACATAAGGCAATATAAGGTGCTTGGAGGGTTTTGTTTTGATCATAATATTCATTGGTAAGACCATCAACATATGGGGATTTAAGGGATATATCAAATACAACTTCATCTTCAGTGACTGTGGTTGTGAGGGCTAACCATTGAGTATCACTTCAGATAGGAAGAGTTGTGGGCTCTGGAAAGGATAATATATCCATTGTAGTGGGTTGAGGGATGGTAAAGTGGGCCCCAAGGAGTAGGGGTGGAGTAGGACAGTTTATATAATCTATGAAGTTTATTTAGTTCAGGGGTAGGGAACGTACGGCTCTCCAGCTGTTGCAAAACTACTACTCCCAGCATGCATACTCGCTCTGCTGTTCTTGGAACTCCCATGGAAGTGAATGGAGCATGATGGGAGTTGTAGTTTCACAGCAGCTGGAGAGCCAAAGGTTCCCTACCCCTGATTTAGTTTGTTTAAAAAGGATAGCTCCAGTTGTTGTCAACACTTTTTCGCATATGATGTGTACTGTATTCAATGATGGTAAATGGTGGCCTTATGGGAACACTACAAAGAAGAGTACCATACAGTAGTAGTAGTAGTAGTAGTGGTGGTGGTGGTGGTGGTGGTGGTGTAGTGTTTGTTGTAAAATGTAATGATTGAAACATAAAAACCTGGGGTGCAGGATTTATTTGTCCGTTCAAAGTAACAGACAGGCATCCGTTATACTGTCAGTTTTTTTCTGCACATGCTCATAAAGCAGAAACAAACAGAAAAAAAAAGCAAAAAAACAAACAGTATAAAATTGGACAATAATGGACACTAACTGATGCTAATATGCCCGCGTTTTTAACTGATCCATTAAATGGATCAGTTAAAAAAGACACAGTAATATCAGTTAATATCCATTCTTTTAATGGACACTATCAGAACAGACATCCAATGGTAGTGTGATAGAAATGCTTGTGGGCTATGACATCTCTTGTTATTGTCAGTAGAGGTTTTTTGACTTGGGAAGCCTCTGAGTCCTATCAGTAATAAGATCAATTTGGGCCGGGCTAGGTAGAAGTAGGGGAAAAAGTCCATGAGAAACTCCACTGTGTCATAATTTTTCACCGATCCATCTTCATTTTTGCAATTTTGAGCTTTATGGCGTCCATTTCTACCTCATTGTTGCTGGTAACCAAGCAGTTTGTTGTGTGCAGTCGTTAATTCAGCCATTTTATTTTCTACATGCGAGGTGCAGATACCCAGAGAGCAAAGTTCATATTGTTAAGTCCCCATAATGTGTTGCAGGTCAGATTATATTGCCAATTTAAAATCTGCAAATAAGACTGTCATGCCCATTTTAATGATAGGTTTCATAGGGACCCCTGGAGAAATATCCACAAAGTTCTGATGAACAGTATGATGTTTCCAGGAGCATGGCATTGGTGATTGGGGGGCCACTATAGGGGACATTTCAGGTGAACCATGGGTGATTGAGTTTGCAGGCAACCCCACAGATATATGAGATGACTGGCTGCTGGCAGGCAAAATGTAACAGGAGCAAGGGGTGGGATGTATGAGATGTTGTATTCACTGAGGCTAGTATTGATCTTGTGAGGTCTCATCCTGGCAGCAGAATTTCATAAGTGTCAATAGACTCTTTTTTTCCTACTGTGAACCATTGCAAGTTGGGTGATGCCTTGAGACTGTAGGTCAATAGAGCACCAGTTAGAAGTCAGTATGTGCCCTGAAGTAGCTGGAGAGCAGCAAAGCTCAAGGACTACACGTCTTCCTCCAAGCACTGTTTGCCCGTCTGCACACACTAAGTGTTATTAAAAAATACTTTCTAAAATAGTTTACTCTTCGTTATGGTAATTTTATAGTGTAGCTGACTTATAGTGTTGAGTCACTGGGGCCGGGGCTGGAACCTATGATGTGGACATGTTTGCTTTTTTTAAACTTTTGCTGTATATTTGTCTTTACTTTTATTTTTTATTTATCATTTTTACATTGTGCACTCATAAGGTCATAATAGATGAGGGGTTTTTTGGCTGATTTTTCCCTGTAACTGGCACTGATACGTTTGACTGATCTGGGTCCTCTAGTTTCCGGCAGCTCCTATACTTCCCAACCCCTAGAGTATCTTGCGACTGCCGGGTCAGAGGGGAGCCGCATCATGGGGCTCCCATAAATATGCAAACAACACTCATTTAGCACTGTAGTAATAACCCATCCCTGACTTCTCTAGTGGGACTCCAAAAGTAGTCACAGCTGACTTTTTTATTCTACATATGTATGATTTTGTGCTACTGCTTAACAGTGCAAGGACATATGGATATGTCCTTGCAGGGTCAAGAGTGGACTGCCTGGATGTGTATAATCAACGGGCTGTTCAAAATTGTTTAAAAGGAGTCTACCACCTTGCTCAAGAATCTTTAATTACTACCACATTACAGAGCACATTACAGTGCAATGCACCTTTTGTTATGTATGATTTGGATTAGTATACCTTTGAAGTTTTCAGCAAATGTGGCAGTTGGTTCACTGTAGGTGAGGAACCAGCCCTGGGAACACTGTTTATGCTGCGTAAATAGGGTATTTGATGTAATAGTGCTGGGAAAATGAACTCCCTCTGCTTGTGGTGGCACTGGCAGGAGATGGTAGGGTCTGAATGGCAAGAACAGTGCCCTTGTGGCTGAAGGCCACCTCCAGTACACTAACTATCTCTTTTGCATAAGACTTTAAGTTGTTTTCTCCAATGCTTCAAATGTGACAAAAGTATGTTATTTATTACTGTAATGCACGATGGTAGCAGTAGAATATGCTACAGGGAAGTGGCAGACTCACATTACTGGTATATGCTTTTCCGTTTATATTTATAGATCAACAAATAAGCATGTTTAGTTATTGTCATTAAACATGTCATCAACTGAATCAAGTTAGTTTCCTAAATTGCCAAAATACATTTTGGCACCATGTTTTTGACAGATTGGAACAGATGGGTGTCGATGAATGGAAACCGGTCTCTTGCCAGTTTTTTTTTTTTATAACTTTTTAATCTGATCTGCTTTTTACATTCTCGACTGTTTATCTGTTTGCCAAGTTGTTGTCTTTCACTTTAGTGCACAGGTGGATAGCTATTGATCCTTATACATATGTTGAATCTAAACACCTTATTGTTTAAATGTTACCTGCTTCTCCATTGACTTAATAGATAAATATTTGCGTGTAAGCACTAACCTTAGGAATTCAGTAATTCACAAAGCCTGGTGCACATTCGCTAACTGTGTGCTTCTAAATGTATGCCAGATTGGATCAGTTCATTTTTCTGAAGTCATCACCCATACACATGCCTACGCGAGAAGCTGTGAGCGTGTATTGATAGGAGTGCTTACATGTTTTTGATACTAAAATACCATCTTGCAATACATCTCCTTCCTATAGTGCTCTCTGATAGGACAGAATAACAGACCTGTCAGGCTGGATTTAGGGAAGAAATACTTCTGTATAGTAGTCTGGATTCTGTAGAGGACCCTATAAAATGCCTTGTTGATCATTTCCTATACATTTCAGTTAGTTTATAGCAGTAATAGGAGCTAATAGTGAGTAATATTGTTTGTTCAACCGTCTAAATTAACAAAAAAAAACAACAACACAAAAACAAATATTAAAAATAAATAATAAAAGGAGCTGCTCCAGTGCCAATGCTGCTTGTGTACACAGCTGGACTCTTCTTCCTGGTGCAGCAATGATGTGATCCCTGCAGCCAGTCATTGGCTATATTAGTCACATATTGATACCACTTGGGTTGCATGCCGTGTCTATACAGATCATCACTGTAGCAGGAAGATCAGAAACCTGCAGAGCAGCAGCTGGAACAGCAAAGGAGTAAAGGAATAGTTTGGCAAGTTCAGTGTTGCTGCTTTTGTTATATTACTGACATGTAAGCTATTTGCTAAAAAAAAACAAACAAACAAACAAACAAAAACATTTAACTCTATTGGAGCACCAGTGATTCCAATCTTATATTTTATATTTCCTTTCCTAAAAATAAGATTGCTTCATACACTCTGAGGCGCCCCCAGTGGTTATCCTGATGCAGTGTTTTTAGGTGCCATTGTATGTGTGTGAGGTGGGCTTGAAACAATTGTGATTGGAAATCTTTTATTTAGCTCTCCAGATAAACTTACATTGTGGAAGGTTCACAGTTTATAATCACACTGGGAGACATAAAAGCTTGCCAAAAGACCTTGTGTAAATGAGTAAAGCTGGTATGTGTATTTCTCCTAGAAGTTACAAAGAAGAAAGATGAATCCAGGCTTTTTCTGATTTATGAGCCTTTTCATCACCACTGCTTCCCTGTGCGGAGTGACGCTCTGGAGCATGGCCATACATTCACAAATATGCTATTTAGTTTGCTTTGTTTTATTTTAGAACCAAGCCTGGTTTTGTCTTTACATATTAATTAAAAGTCAGCTCTAAGGTAGATGCCTATTTGATATATATAATAAATTGGGGTATAATATTGCATGTCAGTAACAAGGAAATGAATAACTTATACTACCACTGAATTATTAGGTACTACATTATTAACCTTTTATCATAGTACCATTAAAACCATTATCCCACTTTTAAATGTTAACTGCTTTGGTCATAAAAAATGTAACAATGTTTGTCCCTTACATGTCCCTTAGATTTATGACATTCATTTACATGGTTTGTAGTCTTCTGGTTTTTTAAGACGTGTAGCAGATAATTGCTGGTGGACACACATGCCTAGTAGTCAGTGACTAGTAGTCACCTCATATAGACAATAACTGTTGTAGGAAATCTGGCCTGAGAAAAAGGTCTTTCTGGTAAATTTAAGACCTTATGTATAATAGGGGAACAGAGTCTCTATTCTCATTAGTGTTTAACATATCCACATTGTATGATGAAAAAAAAATCACTTGGACTCTATTGTCTATGGGATCTTGTGTTTCTCTTTTGTTATGCACCAAATCCATATAAATAGCTGAAGTAACTAGGATTCCCCAAGACAGTCTGCTAAGAGTGGCATATAGAATTGTTTCATGGACGTCAAACAGTCAGCTGAATAGACATTGAGCAGATAAACTTGTTTTAAAGGATAGATTTGGTTTCCTATTGGAACAGGCCTAGTATTGCACCTTAAATTTCATAAAATGTATGGAAGTGTTTAAAACCCATAACCTCATAGGTCATCTGATCAGAATCCCCAGTATAATTACAGAGGTGCCAATGAGGACTGTGTACTACTGGCCCTGCTTTTATTTTCAATCCGGTTCCTCCATTGGCATAGCATACAGCTATCACACAAGCCATTCATACGGCGTACAAAATACTGAAATTGATGTCATGTTTAAAAAAAGGTTACAAAAGATGAAATGTCACATTGTATTGATGTGAGACTGATAAAGAATAACAACTTGTAATCCCCCGGATTTAGTGACTTCTTTAGCAGTCTCATTATACAACTCGCATGGTGTTATTACAGTTTTAACTTTGAGATGGTTACACTTGGATTTTATTTTTTATTTTTGCCAGATGGTCACTGCATAGATTAATATAAACTCAGGGAAAATTAGCTTTCCATCTTTATTTTGTTGATCCTTTCCTAACAGCTTGCAAATGAACAACATGAATAGATTTTTATTTTTTTTATGTTACTTATGGCTATAGTTATCATACCGATGCTGATGTCAAGTATTACGGCTAGGCATCAGAGCTCTAAGTGGAAATAATAGTTTAAAAAAATTACCAGAGACTAATGAAATATAACATCTGTGACAATTAGATGTGGTGACTTAAGTAAATTGTCCAGAAGGATGTTCAGAAGCAACTGCGGAACAATATATGGTAATGTATGTGTAAGAGAAATTCTTAAAGGTTAGGGTACATGCAAGCACTGCTGTCTCAATAAGTACAACATTTTGCTCATTTTGCTATCCACAAGTACTATTGGATGATCCACCTGTTGGGCTATCAATTATTTTATGAGTAGATATGCTACATGTCATATAATGGAAATAGTGTCTGAAAATCAATCAAAAATTCTTTCAGCTACACATTCCCACTTGGTTACAAATTGTTGGCAGTATCTTATGACCGCTTATAGATGGTGCTGATAAAATATCAGCATAAGAACTACTTCCAGATTGTATGTAGTTATGGAACTATGAAAATACATGACTTACCTTTATATTGCAACAATAACTGCAGGCTTCTGAGGTCATATCTGCCAATATTCCCTACTGGTCCAGTCACTGCTTATGGTAATTTACCTTGTCCCAAACAGCCTTCTTGTCATACAGTGTACAGTAAAATAATAATACATGTTGTAACCATTGACCAGTTGAAGCAATACACAGCCATATGGTATATATGGCTTACCCTTTATTCACAACTGCGTTTGGTATTCCATTCGGGGGAACTCCGCATGGGGACCTCCGTACAGAATACCGAACACATTTGCAAGCGGTGTGCATTGAAAGCGCATGGATCCCCATAGACTATAATCTCCGCAAGGAACATGTGGACAGGAAAGTAGTTCGCAATCTACTTTCCTGTCCACATGACTCATGCGGAGATCTCCAGGCAAGCACACGGACCCCATTATAGTCTATGGGGTCCGTGTGCTTTCAATGCACACCACTTGCAAATGCATTCGGTAGTCTGTTTGGGAGGTTCCCATGCGGATTTCCCGAATGGATTGCCAAACGCAGATGTGAACGCGGGGTTACATTTACAGAGCATGTAAAATTATATGCAAGGGTAAGTTAAGAGTTCATGGAGTCGGAGCCACAGTTGATTATAGGTGGTAAATGTAGTTTTCTTGCCATTCTACATTGCATAAGATAAAGGGAGTCTGTCACCTCTTTCAAGCATATTCAATGATTGCTCATTGACAGTTAGTATTACAGTGATGCACAACATACTGTTGTTATGTAGGTCACTTTTCTAGATTTGGAGAGAAACATATTGGAAGTTTGGTGCACTGGGGGAGGGCTTTCAGCTCCCAGAGCACTGATCTTGCTGCTCTAGAGGGATCGATGATGTCACAGCAGTCCAAGTATCATCTCCCAGTGCCCCGGGTTCTGCACACAGGCAATAGTAGGGGGTCTGAGTGGCAACAGCAGGTTGAAGGCTGAAGGCCTACCTCCACCGCCTTAACCTCCTCCTTTGTATGTCACTTCAAAGTCGTTTTTCTCTAACTCTACATAAGTGACATACATAAAAGGTATATTGTTTATCAATTTTTTATGTGCTCTGTAACACAGTGGTGACAATTGAATATGCATGAGGAAGTGGTAGACTCCCTCTAATAGTTTTTGTCTAGGGAATTAATATAATTCTCAGATAGCTAATATTTTTATATACAAAAATTGTAATTTTTTTATTATGTATATTCTATATTTTGTTTACCATTAAAAAAAAAAAAAGAAGAAAGAATCATCAGTCACGGGGTATACAAATATGTTTAATGCTGGATGGGAAACCCAGAGTACATCCTCTGAACAAGTTCCAATGGCTCATACATGATTACCCTGTCAATTATCCCTGATTCCCAATGTGAAGCACAATGCTGAGTGTTTAGTAAGAGGTATGTTTTTCTATACGCTAAGCACAATAATAACACCACTAAAAAGAAAGGAAAAAAGCTGGTACATTTCAGCTCTATTCTGATAATGGAGAATGTGGAGTATAATTAGATAAGGGGTTATGAGGTTTGTTTGCTTAGTTGTACCTATTTTTACTGTTATAAAAATAGACTAGCTATGCATGTACAATTGAGGTTGCTTCCTAGGAAACCAGACTACTAGTATTTACTGCTCAAGACACACAAATTATTTTACTTCCCAAATATGTACATATTTTTTTTCATTGATCTCTGCTAAACCTCATCTGTTACTGGCTCAGGCTCCCAATCTGTCCTAATCCTTTTTACAGAGAATATACACACTGATCTGACTTTACTGGCTTACATAATTCATACTGGCAAACAGATTTTGCTGTAAATTCACACTGCTATTTAAAATGGCAATAGTGTCAAATAAAGTGATAGCACACATCTGTTTATAGCACATAAGCACATTTTGCCATCCACCTCAGAGTCTCTGTTATGTAAGTGAATGCGCTTATAATGTGTTAGGTTAAACCTGCATTTTTCGCACAATGAGTCTGCATTGACTGTGTAAATCACAGCAGAAAACCTGAGCCACTTTTTACCGTGATCATCATGTTCGGACAGGATTGATCAGGGTGTAGCCACGCACTTCAGTATGATGAAGCTGGGGCAAAGTATGGCAGAACACTTGTTTTTTTCAGCACAATGAAAAAAGATGCTTAGGTTCCCGTGTCCATTGAAATCAGTGGAAGACAATTTGGGGCATTTTTTTGGACATTGAGGCCAAAAATGACTGAGAATCAGATCCAAAAAAAGCAGAATAGATTTGGAATCAAATAAAAAACATGTCAGTGTCAAGAATTGATTTATTGTGTGTTAAAATGGGTTGTATACTGCATATTTTCTGGAATTCCAAATGAAAATCCAAAGCATTTACAGTAGCAGCAAGATGAGATTTCATGAAGTATCATACAAACTGCAGGAAAAATCTGTATTTGGCAGGCCTTGTGGGTATGAAATCTGCCACATATCAAACTATGCTGCATTATTAATAGATTTTACTCCTTTCAATGGGCATCTGCGCATTTCACATCTGCGTTCGGGGAGTCCGCTTGAAGACCCCCCCAAATGGAAACCTATATGCATAAAAAAGCGGTTACCTGAAGGAAACTTGCGGACCCCTAGGCTATAATGGGGTCTATGTGGTTTCAACACTAAACATATGGAGAGAAAAGTGCTGCTTGCAGGACTTTTCTCTCTTCATGTCTCATGCGGAAACCACAGTGACCCCTTTATCATCTATGTGGTCTGCGGGATTTCCAGGTATCCGCTTTTTTATTCATATAGACCCCAAGCGGGGTCCCCAAACAGAAACCCAAATGTTGACTTTTATATCATATTAGAGAATAATTTTCAGGTGAACAAAGGTTCATGTTTATTCTTGTGTAAATAATTTCCTTTTGTAAATATTTAAATATTTTGAGGTTTATCATTATTCGGCAATTATTTTTCTATCTTTGGCGTGGTTCACATCTGCGTTTCGTCCCATTCTGTTCCCCTGTCTGCATGAAATATGCGGAGAGAATAGTCCTGCAAGCAGCACTTTTCTCTCCACATTTTTTGTGCAGAAACCGAGTGGAAACCACACGGACCCCATTATAGTCTATGGGGTCCATGTGTTTCCTTAGGTAACTGCTTTTTTTATGCGGATAGGTTTCCATTCAGGGTGTCCCCAAGTGGACTTCCTGGATGGAAACCCGAACACTGATGTGAACCGGGCCCTTTGTCTGCAACAAGTTGACAATCAGTTCTTGAATTTGTTATGTTACCAGGAAATATGAGCACATATAAGGAGGTAAGCATATTTGTCAAGGATTAAAATGTGTTATGCGATGGTATGGTGGTCAAGGTTGTGTTCTCCTGGGAAACCAACTTTGAGTTCTGACATTCATGTTGTGTTACTTTTACAAATTTACACATTACACAACTTATTTATGGCAAAACTTTACTACTTGTCTGTGTTATTACCCCTATCCTTGCTCTAAGCAAAAAACAAATAAGCAAAAAAAAAACAACTGATGGTCAATAGAGATGAGCGAAGTACTGTTCGGATCAGCCGATCCGAACAGCACGCTCGCATAAAAATGAATGGATGTAGCCGGCACGCGGAGGGTTAAGCGGCCGGCCGCGGTCAAAGCGGAAGTACCAGGTGCATCCATTCATTTCTATGGAGCGTGCTGTTTGGATCAGCTGATCCGAACAGTACTCGCTCATCTCTAATGGTCAAGTACATGCCATGCCACTTTATGGAAATCTAGGAATCAGTGAAAAATGATAAATGCTTCCATAGTTTTTTAATGGACCACAGAGTTCACCTACAGTCCTATGAAATCAGTCAGTGCCAAGGGGCTGACATCATGTCTTCCTTCCAGAAGTTTGTATGAGGAAAGCAGTATTCTACAAGTCTGCTGTAAATACTCTGCATAGAAACTGCTCTTTAAACAATGAATACAAAGCATAATTTGAATGTCTTGTTGCCAGGCAGTTCAGATTTACATAGTCATAAGTCAAATTACTTCTCAGCTGGTACCAGAATTGTATTTGTTGAGAAAAGTGAAAAAAAAAATGGCTTTAATAACATCCCTGTAACTACACTTCCCACTGTTATGGGTCATTTTACGCTTTTAATGCTGCTCTTGTTCTGTCGTGGATGTCCATTAGATTTGGCAATGCTACAGCATCAATTTTCATCCTTTTCACTAAATTTGTTTCTGTTCATTACTTTGTGAGGCATAAAGCTGTTTTTCTGGAAAAAAAAAAAAAAGAATGAGTCTGTCTGTCTATCTATCATGCGGTCTGGATGTCTTACGAAGTGATGTCTCTATGAATCATTCTTGCTGTAATCCAGACAATGAGCCTTGATAAAGAGTCCCTGGGTCATTAAATATATGTTGGGACCTACTTTAAATATGTGCTGTAAATCCTTAGTAAAGCAGAAGGTTCGAAGCGCTGCTGAGCGACCAATTATTGCAGTGTTTTCCTGCACCATTCTGAAAGCTTTGCATCTTTCCAATGCTCCTCTTATAAATCCTCCTCATTTTGATGGTAATTCAAGCCTTGTACGGGGTTAAAGCTTAACAGGCTTTACTATCTCAAATCTTTGTGATTATAAAAATGTTGGAAGAAAGACTGCCTTTTTTAGTTTATTATAAACCAATAATCCATCAGTTTTCAGTCTATTGTGGCACTTTGGAGCTTGCAAGCTATAATCTTGTTTCTACTCCTAAACTGCATAAAAGCTCTTTATCTCGTGTGGTGGCAGGGTTCTAAACCTTTTCATTTCTCACTTGCTACTGTCATACAGTATCTGCGTGTTGCGATAAGGTACAGTTTAACACCAAACGCTGTAGTAAGTAGTAAGACCACGTCCCATAGTAATGACTACAAGCCGGATTCTAACCCAACAGTAGTTGCTCACTATAATGTCACCACTATCTGCTTGTACAGAACTGAATGGCAGCCATAAGCAGTATCTGGGATAGTTCTGTTTTGCAGGTGCTAAATGAGAACAGGGCCACAGGTTCCCTTGAGTTTTCCATTCACTTCTGTGGTACTGCCAGGATGGTGATCTCCAGCAGCCCCACAGAAGTAAATGCAGAGGGGTTCATGCTTGCTCAGCACCTCTCCTTTCACCTGGAACACGTAGAGACGTTGCAGTCCACCCATTCTTCTGATCGCTGGGGGTCCCAGAGCTCATATTGTCAGTGATCAGACACATGAGACACATATCAGTTTATATCACCTTGACTATGTTTGTTATGTATGTCACTTTTGTAGATTTGGAGAAAAACAACATTGAAATCTTATACAAATGAGGAAGTTGGGGGAATTGATTGTTTGACGTTTTCTGTGCCTGTATTAATTCCCCGACTGGCATGAAGCATTTAGCATACTAGATAATTGCTTTTACCACCCAAACCCCTACCAGCCGCTGCCTAAGCTACCCCATGCAGTTAGTGCTGATCCTCTCACAATTATGACATGAGCGGCCAGGGCAGTGCCCCCAGGCCTAAAGGCCACCACCAGTGCACCGACTGCCTCATTTGCATAAGACTTCAAAGTAGATACAGTATATTCTCTGATGTATTCAATGTTATAGAAAATTAGATGTATAAAGTATATGTGTGTATCAGAACTCCTTTTAGTAAAGAACCTTGTCACCATGCCAGTTACACATGATCAGGACACACTTCAACCTGTGAATAGAACCAAGAATGTTTTCCTCCACTGACATCAAGCAGGGATGTCAGTGGAGGAATGTCTTATGCAGAACAAGCTGCCTAAGACATTGCCAAGCCTATTTATATCATAGTGGAAAGATTGTTAAAGTTTATAGCGTGTAAGGTGCAAACTGTGTTATCTCCTAATAAACTTCCTTCTGTCTGATTCGTCATCCTTGTTTCTGCTGCAAATGGTGGAGAGAAAAGTCCTCTTTGCAGGACTTTACTCTCTGCCGATTTTAAGCGGAATTGGTGATGGAGTCTTGTACGGAGACTCCCTCGCTAGTGTGCACCTAGTGTAAGACAAAACGATATCCTATAGAAATGCAGACTCATGGCATGTTTTGCCCACATAAACCAGTATTTCACTATGAACATTTGTATACTTTATAACGCTACTCAGATGTATAGCATGATGGGAAAGAAACCCAATTTTGTGAAAAGTTGTCATGTTTTGAGTCTCTGCACTTTTCTCTAGTTACTACCGGCAGTTGTATAGTTGTATATTGCTCTTACTAATCTCTGTAGAAATTTGCATTTCCATTGCAGTATGTTCTATAAATTATTGCATGAAAATGTTTGCTAATAAACATTGGGTACATTTTTTCCTTCTGTTTAGAGGAATCTAACCATCCTTACTATCTATAGGAAACACAATAGCATTGCGTGCAGAGTTTATGAATATCTTGCACGTATGAAGAGTATTGTTCGCTTTTTAGCATTGCAGACAATCCTCTGAATTTCTAGTTTTTCCACATTTCCAGCTGGTGCTGGAGTCCAGCAATGTCATCCTCAGCATCGTTTTCCATGCACCATTTCCAAGATGTCAGTGTGAATACCTAATCTTTTTTTCAGTAGATACTAAATGTACTTTTGGATAAAATGTCCAATGTATTTTGTTTTATGAAATCTCCTTTTTCACATAGTAAAGTCTTAATAGAGTCTGTGTTTGCCTTATAAAGTCATTTACGGTATTAATGTATTATTTATTTGGTGGCTGCTTGCATCTAGTTTGCTGCAGATGATTATTACATGTATTTGTAACCACTTCATTGTAATTGCTTGACAAACAAATGGGAGATCAAAGCTAGCAATCTGCTGTGAGCCCTATGAACCATCGCGCAGTACGACAGCGGGTTGTGAAGACAAGCGAGCACCATTGAAAGCAGCTTCCAAACATTTTATTTATCAGTCCTTAATAAACCTGACAGTCAGCAATATTTCCTCTAAGCACACCATTGGCGCCAATCTAAAACCTGATTACTCAGATGTTGCTATTAAAATAAATGAGTTCTTTTACTGTATGCAGGGCACTCGCTGCAGATCAATTGCCAGGTGCCGACAATTATCTTTGTCCAACAGCTGCAAGTATGCAGGAGTTTATAGATCTAGAAATTATGCAAAATATATCAGAGAACTGGAATATTATCATTAGCGAGAGCTTTGCTTTACTTTGGGCTATAACAATTTGCTTTGAATCTTTTGGAAACATGTTTAATTGCCTCCTTTGCAGGAAAATGTGATCACCCAAAAACGATAATGGATGAATACCTTATGTTCCAGCTTACTGAAGAGTAAATAAGTAATAAGAAATGGAAGTCGAGAGTACCCCAGTGGGGATTGGTTTCTTCTTTAATTGGTACCTGAGTAACATAAGATAAGTAGGTCATAGAATAACTATCAAGAGAAATTTGTCTGTGTAGGCATGATCTATTATATGGAGAAAACTATGGAGGTGATGGGAAAAGAATGAGTTGCTGTGAACTCTATAGGGAGGTTTTTATTCTCTTCACATTTACTATGGACCAAAACACATCGACTAGAAAAATTTCAAACTCGACCCAAATTTAATTTTAATGTGAAGCTTTTTAAAGCTCGAGAGGAGCTAAAATGTCATAGCCAAAGGAATATTCCAGCCGAAATAAGTGATTGCATACCGCTGAAACCCCTGAGACATATATACAATCAATAAAAGAAGTAGGACACCTACTCACTACACCTAGAGGAGTTTTTATGACATCCCATTCTAAGTCCTTTTGCACAATATCAAACTTGCCTCCTCTTTTTAGTTAAAACAACTTCTTTTCCTCTGGGAAGACCTTGTACATATTTTAGAACATGTCTGTTGGGATTTTCACCCATAAATCCATAGAGCATTAGTGACACTGATCATGAATGAATGGCCCTGGCTCACAATCTCTGTTCTAGTTCATCTTAAATATGAGGAATCGGGTTAAAGTCTGAGCTTTGTCTGTCTGGGACATTCAATTTCTTCCATACCAAAATCACCCAGAGTTGCCTTTATGGAACTTTGTGCATTGAGGTACAGTAATGCTGAAACAGGAAAGAAATTGTCTGTAATGTCTTGGCAGGCTAAAATATTAAGATTTCCCTTCATTGGAATTGAAAGGCCTAGGCCAACCCCCTAACCACTTACCGCTGGTGTCATTTTTCAGTTTTCGTTTTTTGACTCCCTGCCTTCCAAACCCCATAACTTTTTTATTTTTCCATGCACAGAGCCGTATGAGTACTTAATGTTTGAGGGACTAATTGTTATTCATATTGGTACCATTTATTATTCTATACAATGTACTAGGAAGCTGGAAAAAAATCAGTATTGGGTGAAATTGGAGAAAAAGTGCATTTATGTGATTTTGTTTTCGGGCTTCAATTCTATGGTGTTCACTGCATTTCAAATTGTCATGTCAACCGATTCTATGTTTCAGTATGATTCTGGGGATACCAAGTTTATATAGTTTTATTTATATCTACATTTTAATCAAATCATTTAATACATTATTACACTCCCTAGAAGTCTTGTACTCCAAGGGATTTGAGCAGACTGTAATACAAATTTTAACCAGACAAGCCCAGGAACCTTCAGTAGGCTCCTGGCTATCATGGCAATGGATCGCCGGCTATCCTATCCATAATTGCTGCGCATAGCTCCGCAGTCAAAGTGGCACTGATCATGGGCATTAGCGGTCGGTCTCTTCTACATTTGAGGGGATTAAAAGCAACTCTGTAGCATAATTCCTCATCCACCAAACTTTAAAGTTTATGCAGTCAGGCAGGGCACATTCTCTTCGCATTCACTAAATTCTGGCTCGTCTATTGGATTGCCAAATAGGGAAGTGTAATTTCTTACTCTTCAGAATATTGGTCCAGTGGCTACAGAAACCCATGCTGCGAAGCTCCCCAGCACACAGTGTTTGCCTTGGTGGTAATAACTAGAGGAGATTTTGGAACTCTGCTTCCACTATACAATAATTCTACTCACATTTCATTGAGGAATATCTAGCAAGGAAGACATTACAATGGTTGTATCCTATTACAGTAACACGGTGGAATGTTGCTTTTGTGTAAGATGTCTTTTAATCTACAACCTGTCCCATATGCATGTGTAAGGCTATGTTGATAACCATTAGGAGCCTCCATTGTATATTCTGTCGAATCCCACAGACAAAATGGCAGTCATCACAACAATAACTCAATTACAGTCAGTGAGGTACATTGGTAATCAATAGATTTTATTTTATTTCTATAATAGAACAGAAAGACGAACAGAAGTGTGAACTTGGCCGTAGATGGCATGGTGCCTAATATTTTTTCTGCAGGCTGTAAAGATGGCTGTTTTCCTGTGTTGCCAGTTTACTAGATATTTACAGGGCATAGGACAAATGGGCAGGAATCGGTTACCAATGGCTTTGAAGAAATTATAAAGATTTACTATTATTTGAAATCATTTTTATTTGTAGTATGCCTGGTTCTCCAGTCAGTATTTCAGGAAACCTCTACATCTCCACTATATTTTAGGTCACATCATGCTCTAAGTAATGTAAATCTCTTTCAGCCTTTACGTACTATAGATCTATCCATGATGATTATCTGCTCCGCGCCTCAGAAACTTTTCTGTTTCTATTTGTTTGTACACACATCAGAATGCCCTTGGAAATGCTGTGTATTTTTCCCCTTCAGTTATTATGTATGTCCCTCACACCTATCTCCGATTTACCTTCCCTTGTTGTATTTATTTTTTGTCATGCATACATTCATCTACAAGAGAGAAAGTATGCGAGGAAAGAGGATGGAGGCTCATTGCTATTCTAATAGTGTGACAGCACTTCCTCAGGAAGACTATTGAATCTTTGGCATTCGTTCCCAATGCTGATGTGATAACAGAATAAAAGAAGCTTTGCAGCTGATTGAAGTCAAGTAGCTTGGCCATTGTGGAAACTCACTTAAAAATCACTTCTGAATACTGTTTTTTGTTGAAGGGTTGGGTCAATAATCTGTATGCACAGAACTTCCCCTACAGAAAACAGGGAAGCATCAGAAATGTGTACTGTGTATTTTTTATGTAAGAGAAAAAGGTATTGCTGGCAATTATTATTAACCTGGACTGTAAATGCTGTTTCCTAAACTATGTGGTGTTAGTCTATGCATGCTACCTTTGCGGTATATCTTGGAAGTATACGTCAGAAGAATACCTCTGTATAACTATGAAGTGACATATTCTGCCCATAGGCCCCAATGTTTAAATAATGTATACTTTGGTATGGGGATAATATCACTCCCTAAGGAGAGATCACTTTCTCAGGCATATGGAGTCTTACAAAAAGCCTTTTTAGCTCCACTGGGGGGATTATAGGAAAAATATGCAAATCTGTTTCCCAAGATGTAAATAGGAAAACAGTGCCTCTGTTTGCTGCCCTCTAGGGGTATCTCCCTTGAACATCATGCCCGACTTTCCAACAAGCCTTTTCTGACTTTTGCCAAGTCAGTATTCCAGCTGTGGGCAACGCTGTTTCGATCTGGCTGGATTTCTTCAGCACAGCATAGAGAAAACTGATTTGGCAGAGGTGAGAGACTACTAGACCAGGTTATGGGGACAATATCACTCCCTAAGGAGAGATCACCTTCTCAGGTGTATAGAGTCTTACAAAAAGCCTTTTTAGTTCCATTGGGGGGATTATGGGAAAAATATGCAAATCTGTTTACTTTGTGGCATTTTTGTGAGCTGGCTCTCTATGGAATTCCACAGCAATTTTATTCCATACACAAATAGCCAATTCAATCAATGTGTGAATTTAGCTCTAGTTATGTTAATGAATAGAGCTGTTTTAACATCTTTTTACATATTTGGTTAATAGTAGACCAACTGAAGCAATATGATTTCTTTCTAGTTATAAAAATAGTATAGACTAGGTGGCAGGACTCTCATGGTGCTCAGTCAGTGGAGGGGCTGATCTCTTTCCATCAGAACATTATTCACAAATGAAAGGATAAAACAGCACTCCAAAAAGTTGGGTATGCTTCAAGTGAACACTTAAGTGAATAAAATCATTCCAAGCAATCCTGGCTTCTTGGAGTGCTATTCTCTCTTTTTACAGTATATGTGAATCTATCTCTAATTACTAATCCAAAAAAGCAGAGCCGGAGGTAAAAGACACATTTGTACAACCTTTTAAAAATCTGTAAATCACTTTATGAATATTTCTGTTATTAGTTTTATCTTAAAAAAGGGAGATGACATTACATGAACTAATATCCATGATGTACAGTATATGACGAGGATTATTGCTGTCAGTAGTATTTTGGTCACTTTTTTTCCCTGTTCATAACATTGCTTGTACAATTTATTTATTTTTAATAGAAAATAACTTGAGGCTACATGGATTTTACAGAATAACATGAATCCCATGTTTATATTTGTAAAACCATAAAAAGTTATTGATAGGCAGTGTGATTCAGCACTTAGGTGTATCAAATCTTCAAGGGAGATGGCGTAGGATCCCAACCCATCAACATAGCAATGACAGAGACTTCAAACCCTAATAGCAATTTCAATGATAGATCCTTTATTTATCACCCATCCAGTGTAAAGGAAGATATACCGTATATACTCGAGTATAAGCCGAATTTTCCAGCACAGTTTTTGTGCTGAAAAAGCCCCCCTCGGCTTATACTCGAGTCAGCAAAAAAAAAAAAAAAAGACCAGCCTCAATATCAATGTACAGAATCTCCCATAAAATAGTGCAAAATTTTTTTTAAAAGTAATAAAAGTTCTAAATCCCTCCTTTCCCTAGAATACATACAAAAGTAGAAAATTACTGTGAAACACATACACATTAGGTATCCCTATGTCTGAAAGTGCCCGGTTTACTGAATATAGGGGATCTGCAGTGCTCCTGTTCCATCAGGAAGGGGTTAATAGGAGCACTGCAGATATCCTATATTCCGCCAGGCTGAATTCTAAGTGGGCGGGAAACCCCAGTCCTCAAGCTCAGGTAAGGGGCAGACAGACAACCAAAACACCCCCAAAAGCTCCGACCATTTTAATTTTTTAAATTTTCCAGTAGCTGCTGCATTTCCCCCCCTCGGCTTATACTCAAGTCAATAAGATTTCCCATTTTTTTGTGGTAAAATTAGGGGGGGTCGGCTTATATTCGGGTCGGCTTATACTCGAGTATATACGGTATGTACAAATAATATACTCCCAATCAGAGTATATGTAAACGTTTTCGTCGAGAGTGGCCTTCTTCGGATTCTAAAAATTACAAAGCATAACAAAATATCAACAATATGCATGAAGTGACAAAAAAAAGACAAAAAACCCAAAATAACGTGTAGTACATATTCAAGCAAACGCATCCAAAATCCAAAAAATGACAATAGAATTGTGTGTTATTTCACATGGACCCACCAAAAAACGTAAATATAAGCTAATTAAAACATTATATGTACCCCAAAATGGTGGCAAATGAAAGTACAACTCGTCACACAAAGAATAAGCCCTACATTGCTATGTTGATAGAGAAATAAAAATGTTATACATTTTAGAAGACGGAGGGAAAATATGAAAAACTTTGCCGAGCGCTAACGTACAAACTACCTTGCTTCTTTGAGGTTTATATTGGTGGAGGACGTTCTACTATTTTTTATTTAAGATTGGAAGGCAATACCAGCTGCTCTAAGGTCCAGGTGCCCAGTAGCTGCCTTTAATTGCTACCTCTGCACCCTATTGCTTCGCCCATGGTCACGTATGGGTAATGGTGGAACCTTTCTTTTAAATTGCAGGCTTATAGCCTATTAAGTAAAGGATACATACCATGATTGTGTGATCCTCTATGTACAAAATCTCTCATGTGAATATAGTTTATGGCCAAAAGGAATACTGCAGAGGATCTAGTATTGGAGGAGTACCAAATAAGTATAGACATTGAAATCACTTTAACTTTTAGAAAGTACGAAATCTGTAAAAATCAACCACTGACTTAATAAATGTTCACAGAACTCCTCAGTGACTTGTAATAATCTTATTATTGTGTATCTGTTATCCTAATTATGTAATGAAATACCAATAGTCATTGATTAGTAGCATAAATAATATGCAGAAAGCTGACTGTGCTTCTCAGGGAAAAGATCATCAGAATAGTGACTTAGCCGCTAATATAATAAATCACTATATTCAGCTATCTTTAATTTTTTTTTTTTTTTTTAAATACAAATGGTGGCCTTTCTAATAATCTAATAATAAGTGGGAATTTATTTAGAACACACGATGGAGGTGATTCTTCTAAAGCTTTTCATTATATTAATCACTTGTCATCACATAGAGCACTAGACATTAGTATCATTTATGGGTTATGTTCTTCTAACATATTATCATTTCCTCTGTAGTGCCATTGTTTGCCCTTCTGCTTGATTGCCGTATGTATGAAGTATGTAATACTTCATATACCAATATTTTTATGTAATTATGCTGTTAGACATCTTCAGCCTATCTGAAACTTCTGAGGAATGGTTATAAAACATTCTCCGGTGATATCATCAGGTCAGATGCCCACTGCTGAAAGCATAGTCCTTCAGCTAATAAGTCTTACACTTCCTTTATAAGCAAATCTGTTTTCCCTGATGTAAATAGGAAAACCTCTTTTTGCTGCCTCTAGGACAGCCCCTTAAACATCAGGCATGGCTTTTTCAGACAGCTTTATACCTGAGAAACTATAGACCAGGGTCAGGGACTAAGAGAACTCCTTAAGGAGAATGCCATTTGCAGGTGCATGGTGACTTACAAGCCATTGATGCTCTACTGGGGGATTCTGGGGAATATGCAAATCTGTTTTCCATTATGTAATTAGGAAAACCTCTTTTTGCTGCCTCTTAAACATCAGATATGGCTTTTTCAGACAGCCTTATAACATGCCGAACTAAGGGGTGCAGCAGACCAAAATTGGTGAAAGAACTTGATTGTCTTCTCCAAGCTGAATGGAATAAAATACCACTAGCCGTCATACAAGGACTTGTGGAAAGCATGCCCCGAACAGTTAAGGATGTAATTGCCGCTCGGACCACAGGGTGTACATATGACTGTTTGATCAGTATTTATTATTGATTGTTTTTGAGAGGTGACATGAACTGAAGTTATCGATTCTGACACCTGAATTTTGGTGCTTATGGTGTTAACCATGCAATCATGCAGGATACATAATGTACTAATTGTATTTCTGTAAGTCCACTTAGGTGCATCAGTTAGCAATGGCTGCAACGTCTAAGAGATTAATTGGCTTGTGTGTGGAGGCAACAAACAGCCTAACTAGGCACAAAACTGTGATTAGATGAGTAAGTGTTCTATTCACTCCAAAAATAATTCTCAGGTATGCAACAACACAAGGGAAGTATGCTGTCTGATTGATAATGGGGAAGTGATATGAACAAAAATTCATGATATTTTCTCCCATGGGGTGATATGGAGTCACAGGGACAGGAGAATAAGTAATCATTCTCCTGTTCCAGCACACTGTCAGATGCACTTCATCTCCTGCGCCCATGCTGAAGTGACAGGTACAGCCAATCATAGTTCTAGTTCTAAAAGGGTTGAGGTTCTTGGCATCAAAACAAGACCAAAAGCGCAGTCTGGAGCGAGAACCTTTCTAGTAACAATTGCAGTTTCTTTTCTCCACTCCTACTTAGACTAAACTCATAGGTTTGCTCAAAGCCCAAGCTAGAGATGGGCAAAACTGTTGGGGGACAAAACAGGTATGCACGAATGCTGTGGAATCAGGAAATAACTTTTATTGTTTGTGGGCATGTATTTATGTAGCTCTTACAAATTTGGCCTTGAAGGGAGGTATTGTATAAAGGGAAAACAGAAATCAATATTTGTGTTAAATCCACCATGGCCGCAGTGATGATGTGTTGTAAATTCTTGTGAGTGCTGCTGCCAATCCTGACTTCAGCTCTGATGCTTGCTTATATGGTAGAAGATAGGCAAAATACTTGTCACTAAAGATAATATTGCCATTTCTGTATACATAAGAGCAGTCAGGAATTACAAACAAAACCTTATGGATTTGGATATGTACGGTATTAATGGCAGTGCAGTAGTTGAGCTTAATGTCCTTATCAATACTGGAATAGGCTCCAGACTATCCAGAACAAATGTGAATGGTGTAATATACTTAGGCAGTGGTATTCATTTTTAACTCACATTCTTACCATTTTGCGAACCTCTTTAAGAATGGATAGTTACATATGGAACCTCTATCTCTGATAAAGAAGGTGCAATAAAACACAGAAGTGAAGGAAGCAAATTCCTTACTTAAAATAATTGCTGTCAAAACTTTGAATCTAATTATAAAAGTTGAAATAAACTGGAAGTAATGCTAATTATTTTGTATCTTACAAGCTTAACAGATTTAAGACTGATAGATCTTCTCTGACTTATTTAATTAGCTTCATTCAGGTTGTTAGTAGGGACATGATAACGGCAATGGTATGACTAATATCTAGCACAGGCTGCACTGATCGCAAATAGCTTTGTATTTTGGCAGGAATAATCAAGACACAGAGCCTCTTTTATTGGCTTTCTAAATGGAGACAGGTAATTTGTCTATCCAAAAGACTGATGTCTGTTCTCCCCTCAAATCTGCACTGATCGTTATCCCATACATTAAAGTGTATTAAAAGCGTCTCACAACACTTGTTATTTAGGGATGTTGTAGCGTCAACTAAGAAATGTAACTGTGACAGCAGCAAGACTGACTTTCAATAATAGTAAAGTTACCAGTCTTAGTGAACTGTATCTGGTTTATTTTCTTCCTGAAAAACCGTGTTCCTTTAAAGTGGAACTATCTGATGTCTTTTTCATTGAAGAGTGCTAAAATCCTCTTCAAACATACTGCTTTATATTAGGCAGAAATGAGGGTGCATGTTACCATAATGTATTGTATGCTGGGGAAAATGGGTTTTCAGTGTTTTGTGTGTTGTAGCTAGGGGTTTTCTGGGGTATACATATGGATGACCTATCCAAAGAGTGGGGGGGAATGTCTGACATCCAGCAACCCTATTGATTAGCTGTTCCCAGCATGTGTTAATGGAACAGGAAGAAGACAGCTCTATTCTCTATATAGTGTCTGAACAGAGTCCAAGCAGCTTAGCCCATTCCAATGATCTGAAATAACCTGGTCTGCTTCCTACTCTATTCTCTGTGGATCAGACTCTGCAACCCCATTGACTTTTTCGTACTCTGTATTTCCGTATTATCTTAAAATAGGTGTGTGTTAATACCAGACATGCCTAACCACTTCCCACCATTGACAATTTTCGATTTTTAATTTTTGTTTATGATTCCCTGTTTTCTAAACCCCATAGCTTTTTTGATACACAGAGCCATATGAGGGCGTAAAGTTTGCGGGACAAATTGTTCTTCATAATGGTACTATGTATTATTAATAAATATTATTTATTTATTGGAAAAAAAAATCTGAATGGGGTATAATAGGAGAAAAAGTACATTTGTGCAACTTTCTTATGGGCATTGTTTTTCTGGCATTCACTGTGTAGCCAAAATGACGTCACTTGTATTCTGTTTCAGTAGTATTCCTGGCATAGTATTTATTTACATATGAACCCCTTAACAAAAATCCAAAACATTGTAAATTAATTTTTTTTTTAATCTTAAAGTCACCATATTATGACAGCTTTTTTTTAATGTTTCTGTGCATGGCGATGCATAGGGCATCTTTTTTTGCAGGGTCAGGTGTACTTGTTAGTTATACCATTTTGGGTATATTGCATTGATCACTTTTTATTCACATTTTTATCAGAGGAGAATCACGAAAAAAAAGGTGGTTTTGCACTTTTGATTTTTTTTCTTCCCACTACTGTGTTCACTGAACGAGAAAAATATTTTTATAAGTTTGTAGACCAGGCGTTTTCAGACACAGGGGATACCTAATGTGTATGTGTTTCACAGTATTTTTTAAATTTTGTATTTAATCTAGGGAAAGGGGGGTGATTTGAAATTTTACTGTTTTTTAAATATTTATTTATTCATTTATTTATTTATTTATTTCGCATTGCATTTACTAGACTGGTCTTGAACACAGCTTGTCATAAAAATCACAGCTAGACAAGCCAGAAAGCCTTCAATAGGCTCCTGGCTGTCATGGCAACTGAATGTTGGCCCCTCGTCTCATTCCAGGGGCCACTGATTTTACCCAAAATGGTGTCACCCATTTTGGGTAAATGACTTTTTGTTCAAAGCTGCCAGGGGCCTTAATGCCAAGGGAGGTGAAAAAAAAAAAAAAAAAACACCTGCACTTTGCCTATTAATTTCTCACAAGTAGTATACCTCTATTTATTGGCCAGGAAAATGGGTGGGCTAAGGTAGGCAGTTGTCAAGGACACGACATCACCATAATAAGGTGTAAAGATAGTCTCCATCAGCATTGTGATGTAAGCATCCATTGATTGCAGAAGGTTGGGGGGGAAGGCGATGACCATAGATTATTTACTCATTAGGACCCATGTCTCTGGGCTTTCACTGCTCCAGAAGCTCTGCACTGACGTTATATGTATGCACGCAACGCTTAATGTAATGCTGTCATTCAGACCCTAAAAGAAACCTAAGACCTTGAGACTACGACTAGTTATCCAGTCTTATCCATATTCATTACTTGTTCCCCAGAGAAGCATCATCGTTAGGGTGCATTCACACTGAGTAAACGCTAGCTTATTTTGTAGAGTAAAATTACACTTGTAAATTTTGCTATCCCATTGACTTCAATGACATTTGACAGGCGTATTTTTACAGGCGTATTTTTTTACAGGCGTATTTTTTACAGGCGTATTTTTACACTTGTAAAAAAATATCATTGAAGTCAATGGGATAGCAAAATTTACAAGTGTAATTTTACTCTACAAAATAAGCTAGCATTTACTCAGTGTGAATGCACCCTTAGAGATGAGCGAACATTATTTGAAACAGCCGTTTCGAATAGCACGCTCCCATAGAAAAGAATGGTAGCGGCCGGCACACAGACTTTGCCGGCGGCCGGCCATTTAACAGCCTGCATGCCAGCTATGTCCATTCATTTCTATGGGAGCATGCTATTCGAAACGGCTGTTTCGAATAGTGTTCGCTCATCTCTAATCATCATTAGAGATGAGCGAGTAGTGAAATATTCACGTTTCGATATTCGTTTCTAGTAGAGCCTCAATATTCGACTACTCAATCGAATATCGAATCCCATTATAGTCTATGTGAAAAAATGCTTGTTTCAGGTGAAACCACTATTCGACTAAAGTAGAGTCACCAAGTCCATAAGTAGCAGGAGGAGAGTGTTGAGGAGGAACACTGTGCAGTTAAAGCGCACGGACCCCATAGACTATAACGGGGTCCGTGTGCTTGCAGCGCACTGCCCGCACTAATCATTTGTGCGGGCAGTGCACTGCAAGCACACGGACCCCATTATAGTCTATGGGGTCCGTGCGCTTTAACTGCACAGTGCTTGCAGTTGCGCTGATATTCCATTCGTGGGGGTCTTCCTGCGGACTCCTTCCTGATGGGAGGCAAGCGCTAATGTGCACCAGCCCTAAAAGCAAAGTGGAAGGAGTAGGACACGGCGCGGGGAGAATGATAGACCCGCAGGATAGTATTGCCGCATCCCTCCTGCAAAACCAGTGTTGATTGGCTGAATGCTATACACTGTATAGTGGCCAATCAACGCTGGTTCTGAATTGAATCTTTACTGCGAATAGCGAGTAGTATTCAATCGAGTACGAGTATTTTGAATACCGTAGTATTCAATGGAATACCTACTCGATCAAATACTACTCGCTCATCTCTAATCATCATGCAATGAAGGCATAAGGGGACACAAGGTGGCATATTCTGTGCAAGGAGTTATTATACCCTGTGGCGACACTAACAAGGTATTATACTGTGTGGGAGAGGAGACATCATGCCGTGTCTTCTAATTTGTCCGTGGACTAGATAACTAAAAAAGTTTATTCAAAAGCCAATTAATTCCAGTGGTCTATTTTGCTATCAGCTCTCCTCTGTTTTCCTCCGTTCCATCAGATGTTTACCCTTTTAACAGAAAAAAAAATAGCACAGTTCATACAATATTGTACCAAGCAGAAGAATTTGTTTCCATTTTGAATTAACTTCTATTGGACACGTTTGATACTCTGATCAGAATAATGGAAAGCAAAGCATTGATGAGGTGGGGCAGTTTTCCAAAACTACCTAGGACACCAAAATACCTTGGTCCTATTGGTGTTGGTCCTATTCTGTAGTGACAGGCTTAGATACAAGGACTTGACTCTAGGAATGGTAGTATACCACTCTAATTCAGTCATCAAACTCAAACATTATTTAGATTCCAGTTTTTATGCAATGAGAGGTGATCCCAGTGCACTTTTGTGATATTTAGTTCATTATGGAGATTAGTTCTTTATGATCTAGTTCTTTCAGAAGATTAGTTTACTTTAGTGCATTACTTCTGTGGCTCTGGGATACAGCTGAGAACATAGATCTAGCTTGTTATACAAAGTCACTGCTAGCTCCCTGGCTGAGTTATAGTGCTTTTAATGGTCAGATAGATTTAGATGTCCATTTAGATGGCAGATAGATTTAGATGTCCTTATAAACATTATTAATGTTTTATAAGAAGTTTCACGTATACCACATATTAGCAGTGCTATGTTGAGCTCTGCAGTGTTTATAAACGTTTTCATTGTCGACCTTAAAACCTGGGAATATTGTCCAGCAGTTTGGTAGCACACTGTATAGTAAACCACTGCAAAAGATTGTAATAAGAACAAGGACAAGATACCTAGTACAGTACGGTCTACGGTATAGTCTAGCATGCCATGCAGCTCTCAGTTCTGTGTCCTGATGTGGCAGTAACTGTATCATGTGACTTGTTATCTGAATGTGCTGTATGAACTACTGAACTAGAAACAACTCATAAAGGTGTAGTTCAAGCAGATGCATATGGCTATGGCTAAACAACTCATAAAGGTTTAGTTCAAGCAGATGCATATGGCTATGGCTAAACAACTCATAAAGGTTTAGTTCAAGCCGGTACATATGGCTATGCACAGTGACACCTATGGTACTGTAATGGTACAGGCACACGGTAAGTGAGTGTGTGAGACCTGAAAAGCAGTTTAGCAGCACCTAGCATATGTAGCATAGAGTAGACTTGACCTTTGGTGTGACTAGATTGTAATTTTTATAACAAAAACTGGTAAGTTGCATAAAGCTACACACAAACACATGAATTTTTCTACTTTGCTTATCCCGCATTATGAACTAAAAACTGGTACTAGTATGCTAGTGAGCCTGCAGGAGCTGTGGTGCTGTGTCCTCCCATTCACTCCACCCACTTCCTTTAGTTCAGGATGAACTAATGAGTTCACGATGAAGATCAGTTAATTTTGACCTAATAGTTCATGAAGTACCTATCACTAGTGTACTTATATCCAGTGATGTCTTTCCTGATTGTAGTAGTAGGAATGAAGTACTTTTGATATGAAAAGATTGCTGACCTCCAGGGTATGCAGATATTGAGGAACCTGTGTAGAAAGCATGGCAAAAGAATTTGATACATAGAATGCTGGACAGGTCCCCTTGACTTAGGGGCCGTTTGCAACAGCAGTAACCGCTATACCTGCGCCGCGGATTATAGACACAAAATTTGTAGTCTTGTACAGTACAGTAAAAACTCTCCAGGACGCTCTCTTATCCAAACCAGATGTCATGAGATCTTATTATATATCATACTGTTCATCATCTTTGATAACTTGCAATACAATTTTGGGCGGTTATCTCAAAGAGGTTTCACTGTATTACGCTCTACTTTTGCCTCTTCTCAATAATGTACAGACATTGCAAGAAAAAATGTCTTGTCCATTCATTTCAATGAGAGTGTTGAGAGAGCCTTGCACACACTGCCAATCACCGCTCTATTCAGAACAGGTGACAAAAGATATTCTGATCAGTGGGGGTCAGCGCAGTTGGACCCCAACTGATCTGCAAGTTATCTCCTATTCTATATATAGAGCATAACTTGTTTTAAGTGAAAAAGCTCCTTTAACTATAAAAACACATAGGTCTCTTTTACATAGCAGCACTATACATAAAGCAGAATTCTAATGTTATGATGTTTAATTGTTTGCGTTATATGCACTAAACCAATCACAATATATGTGTGAACATTCCCTTTAAAATGCAATTTTAACATTGCTTTTCAGATGCATTTTTTTTCTGTACCTCGAGAACATGATTTGCAGTTATGTCTGTGTCTTACTTTGTATTCATTTAACTCACCATACATTCATTATGTAATGCAGTACGCTCAAATTCTATTATCATGCAAAATGCATAATATAATGTACAAATCTGACCCCATAGCTCAATGCCCAAGAGACAACATAATAAAAAGTACTCGGTGTTGTAAAATATGGTAATAGATGAATATCTGTAGGAAAGGATATGATTGTGTATTGTTTAATGGACTTACAATTTAATGCAGAAATCTCAGTGGTGCTATTGTTATATATAAAAGGTAGGGGAAAACCAGACATGCAAATGAGCCTGGTTCACAGAAAGAGCTGAAACAATACTGGCAGTTTCTTTATTGTGTCCATTAATTAATGCCATATTACTCAGCTTCTCTGGGAAACAAGTAGAAAAGTAATTAAGATGATACATGAGGTAAGTAGTTTAGACATCAAAATGTAAAATATGTAATAATTATATTGTTAGATTGGGGTATAAGTTGTTTGTGATGGTGATAATTAATCTTCTCCTGTGTAGTACTGGGTATTATTATTCAACCAGCTGGACTACCCTTCCAAGTAAATGGGACTAAGGCTCCCATTAATGTCTGTTAGCGGCAGATAGAAAAGAGAAGGATTCATACAAAGGCCCCATTATCACATTGCATTCAGGTGATAAAACCTAGCCTAGCCGTGGCAAGTCAAATCATTCGTTTTCTGGAATGTTTTAGTTCCATTTCCCAAATTCTGCAGTTATTAATTGATCTGTGCGCTCAGTTGTGCTATCTTTCCACTCTTCTGGGTATAACCATTCTTTCCACAAGGTGTATTTAAAACTGGCTCAGTTAACTTTAATTACTTGCTGCAGAGCAATTATTTGACGAATAAATTTTGCTTTTCTGAAAAGTGTCTCAGTCTAAAGGCAGCACGTACCGGTTAAACGCCTTAGCCTACCTAGGACAGAACAATTCCAATAATTAACAATGCGAACGATATAGTTAACCAATTATAAGTAAGTTACAGTTTTCATGTTTCCGTGTCTGCAAGAGTGTCCCCACATGCTCCAAAGACATACTGATAGGGAATTTAGATTGTAACCCCTTGGGACAGTGAATGATGACAATATATCTGTAAACTACTACAGAATGCGTTGGCGCTATGCGAGTAACTAAATAAATAATGAATGGAACCTAGATAGTATCCGAAACGGAAGAAACCGCCTGACTCCTAGGCTGAAGGCTGGGCCTACCAAGGACATACCGTATATACTCGAGTATAAGCCGAGTTTTTCAGCACAGTTTTTGTGCTGAAAAAGTCCACCTCTGCTTATATTTGAGTCATTACGGTAATACCGTAGTTACAGACCTGGCATGGGGGCTGGTGCCGGGCCGCAGCAAAGCCACGCTCCTGGCAGAAGTACCGTGGCAGGCAGGAGCGCATACCTGAAGGAAGACCTCGGCCGTCGGACCTGAAGGGGACCTGCCACCAGCAGAAGCGCTGAGGGGAAATCCAGGCAGCTGAGTCTGCCGGGGATTCTCCTCAGCTCTTTTGCCGGCAGCCGGCCAGAGTTCCCCTTCAGGTCCGGTGGCCGAGGTCTTCCTTCAGGTACGCACTCCTGCCTGCAGGAGCTCCTCTATGCAGCCTACAAAAGAAATGACGATTTTTGCAATGTATTGCAATGCATTGCATTAGTGATCAGACCCCCTGGGGTTCAAGACCCCTAGGGGGGGTCTAATAAATGCAAAAAAAATAAAAAATTAAATCAACCCCCCCTTTCCCTAGAACACATATAAAACTAATACTGTGAAACACATACACGTTAGGTATCCCTGTGTCCGAAAACGCCCGCTACGGTAAACACCGTAGCTGGAAAAAAAAGTTGTCTAACTGCCCCTTCCCTGAGACTGTGTTTTTTTTCCCCCCACTTGGAATTCAGTCTGACTATAGCCAGGCTAAATATAGGGTATCTGCAATGCTCCTATTCCGTCGAGAAGGGGTTAATAGGAGCGCCGCAGATACACTATATTCAGCCAGGCTGAATTCCAAGTGGGGGAAATAACCCCAGTCCTCAAGCTCAGGGAAGGGGCAGGCAGACAACCAAAACACCCCCTCCCCTTTCCCAGCACCTACTGCACCCAAAAACTCCAACCATTTTAATTTTTGAAATTTTCCAGTAGCTGCTGCATTTCCCCCCTAGGCTTATACTTTTCCTATACTTTTCCCATTTTTTTGTGGTAAAATTAGGGGGGTCGGCTTATACTCGAGTATATACGGTAGCTAATCTGTAGAGTCTATTGTCATGCAATATGCTAGATGTTGAATACAAAGCTGCATGGCAAATCTGTTCCAGGCATTTGCATTAATTTTGCATTGGACACGGCTGTTGATCTGGTAGAGAGGGCTGAAGTAGAATAAGAAAAGTCAGCAGCTAAAATGGCTGACTTTATCCAGAGAGCTGGTGAAGTTTTGCTGGCCAGTAACTTTTTACTGAGACCTTGAAAATAACGAACTGCTTAACATCCAGATAATGAAGATTGGATTTTTTTTTTCACTCAGGATCCGGGAAGCAAATCCTGTTGAGAGCTTTGAGAAACTGCCTTCATATAACACATTTATAGCGGCAAAGTAAACCTATATGCTTTATACTGGTCATACCTTGTTTTACACTCCTTGTTAAATCCATCCTGAAGAACTTTGAAAGTCCGTGGCGTGAAAGGATGGAATCAAATTTTTATTTTATATTATAATTGTATTATAATTGTGAAGGAAAATGTTACACGGTTTTCAAATTTCTAATCAAAAAAAAGTCTGAAAAGTGTAACATGTAAAAGTATTCAGCCCCCCATATCAATACTTTGTAGAGCCAGCTATTGCTGCAATTACAGCTGCAAGTCTTTTGGGGTATGTCCTTACCAGCTTTGTGCATCTACAGACTGAGATTTTTCTCAGTCTTCTTTGCAAAATAACTCAAGCTCAGCCAGATTGGATGAAGAGTGTGTCCGAATAGCAATTCTCATGTCTTGCCACAGATGTTCAATGGGATTTAGGTCTGGACTTTCACTGGGCCATTCTAAGACATGAATATTCTTTGATCTAAACCATTCCAGGAATCATCAGGATGGTCCTGCTGCATATCCAAAGATATCTAGCAAGGAGAAATTGGCAAAGGAAGGACCACAAAAAACCTCATGCCAAATAAATCTGAGAAGAATCCTACTACATCTGTCTAGTAATCTAGCTTAATCAAATTAAGCTTTAGATCACTGTAGAGTTTTGTTTTTTTTGCTTTCAGCATTTGTAGTCATCAGGTTTCTGTAGGATACATCCATGCACATCCATGTACAGTAAAAATAGTGGCCTCTAAAATGTAATCCTTTTCTTTACAGTATATCAGTTTGCTGACGTAAAATATAGCTACCGTATATACTCGAGTATAAGCAGACCCGAATATAAGCCGAGGCCCCTAATTTTACCACAAAAAAGGCGAAAACTTATTGACTCAAGTATAAGCCGGGGGGGTAATGCTGGAAAATTTCAAAAATTAAAATGGTTGGAGTTTTTGGGTGCAGTAGTTGCTGGGAAAGGGGAGGGGGTGTTTTGGTTGTCTGTCTGCCCCTTCCCTGAGCTTGTGGACTGGGTCCCCCCCCCCCCACACACACACACTTGGAATTCATCCTGGCTGAATATAGGGTATCTGCAGTGCTCCTATTAACCCCGTCCTGACGTTACAGGAGCACTGCAGATACCCTATATTCAGTAGACCGGGCACTTTCAGACACAGGGATACCTAATGTGTATGTGTTTCAGTCATTTTCTACTTTTATATGTATTCTATGCAAAGCAGCGATTTAGAACTTTTATTTTTAATGTATTTTTTTAAAGCTTTTTTTTTTTTTTTTTTTTTTTTTAACTATTTTATGGGAGATTCTATACATTACTATTGCAGCTGGTCATAGACCCCCCCAAAAAATAAATAAATACATTTCTTTCTTTTGCTTAACTCAAGTATAAGCCGAGGGGGGCTTTTTCAGTACAAAAACTGTGCTGAAAAACTCTGCTTATACTCGCATTTATACGGTAGACTTTCTATGAATCTGTAACCATTCACCACCCTTAGATTTTGTATACATGATAGATAAAATAATAGGAATATTAATGAAAGTACTGAAACCATCTTGTGTAAGAATCTGGCACGTATCTGACAACCTAATTATTGATTAAACATTTTCCTGGATTTTTAGACCTTGAAAGATTTTAATTTTTTTATTTTTGTCATTTTTCTGGATTACAGTAGCTTTTCCCCACCACAGCATAGCACCCCCAAACAGTATAACATCCCATTTACACACACTATAATGTCCCAAATTGGCCTCCAGACAGTATAATGTCCCATAGTGGCCCCTTAACACACAGTATTATGCTCTATAGTGGCTCCTGGACACAGTATTATGCCCCAGAGTGGTCCCTTTACATAGTATTATGCTCCATAGTGGCCCCTGCACACAGCATTATGCCGCATGGTGGCCCCTGCACACAGTAATTTGCAGCATAGTGGCCCCTGGACACAGTATTATGCCCCATAGTGGATCAACCATGAACAATTATTATATTCTGGGGTCTTTTGAGACCCCAGAATATAATGATTGGAGGCCCAGCAGAAGTGACAAACATAAAAAAAAACCTTTTACTTACCTCTCCCTGGCTGTAGAGCACTCCCCGCTGATTTTGGCCATCTTCCATGTTGGATCAGATGTCATGTGAGCCAGACTGGCATCGCGTAATGACGCTGGCCTGGCTCTCCTGACGTCTGGAACGTCATCAAATAGGCCCAAAGACTGCCGGAGTGCAGGGGAGTTATGTAATATTTTTTATATTCCCTCTCCTCCTCTGGCATTCTGATCATTATACTCGAGGTCTGAAAAGACTGCAAAGTATAACGGTAGCAGTATTTATTGGGGTTTGCAGGCCCGCTGCCTCGCTTACCGATCCCCACTCCTCATCACAGCTGCTTCTGCAGAAGGGGATGCGCAGGTAGCTGTGAGCAGGAATGAGGATTGGTAAGTAAATAAGGCGTGTTTCCTGCTGGGCAGTCGCTACTGTTGCTACTCCGATATTTATGTCACTCAAATGCTATTGTGAACCTAGCGTAATTAATATAATCAATGTCAGCAAGTTCTCATTAATTAATTGGCCTGGATTTGGTGGTTCTACCATTTTGTAGAAAACAATAATGCTGTATGTTGTAAGAAAAATTGATCTGGGTGAGTCCTGAAACACATGTAGTATATTAGACTGTGTAGTTATTCTTTGTATTAACTTGAATTCTGCAACTTGGCCTGTATTGCTCCTAAAAAATCAGTTTATTTTCTATAGATGAATATACTCACGGGAATAGTCATAATTTAATAATCAGCTGTAATAATTCACACATTCATTCTTCTCTCAGTATCGACTCTTTGTCTTTTGATAATAAGTTATACGCCTTAGATGCCAAATATTATCGAAATGATCTGAGATGCCTCCAGATAGGAATGTTACATTTTATTACAGTAGATAATAGCTTTATCCAATGGGATAGTGTAAGGTGGTTAGGCATTTTTCAGTTTAATAACAAAATTTTTCTGGCACACAACATTAATAGCTTCATTAATTTCTTGGCATGTTTAGTGAGCAATAGTTCCTCAATAATTCACAGCAAGCTTTTTACAGGGGTGCAAACTCTTGGAAAGCTGAGCTGGTAGGAACAACTCTGAACCCTGCCCCAGAAGTTTGTACAGCATATAAATGCACAAACAGGACATGTCTATAAATTATCTTGTGATGCTGCAACAGCAGACTTCAATACTTACACTGTATGTACTATATCCATTAGTAGATATTTCAGGTTAATATGTATGACCTGTCGAAAAACAGTTTCATGTACGACTCTAAACTGCCTCCACACCCTTATACTGGATCTTAACATTTTTCTAAAAACTGCCTCATGCTACATAATGTTCAAACTGAGCTTGTTAAACTGCTTGCACCGCTGCTGAAGTCATGTAAACCTAGTGAGGTTGGATGGAGAGCGTTTGTGAACAGCAGTTTTCAGCTCTTTCCACAGATTCTCGATTGAGTTCAGGTCTGGACTGTGACTTGGCCATTCTAACACCTGGATACGTTTATTTGTGAACCATTCCACTGTAGATTTTGCTTCATGTTTTGGATCATTGTTTTGTTGGAAGGTAAATCTCCGTCCCAGTCTCAGGTCTTTTGCAGACTCCAACAGGTTTTCTTCCAGAATGGTCCTGTATTTAGCTCCATCCATCTTCCCATCAATTTTAACCATTTTCCCTGTCCCTGCTGAAGAAAAGCAGGCTCAAACCATGATTCTTCAATCACGTTTGACAGTGGGGATGGTGTGTTCAGGGTTATGAGCTGTGCTGCTTTTACGCCAAACATGTCGTTTTGCATTGTGGCTAAAAAGTTTGATTTTGGTTTCATCTAACCAGAGCACCTTCTTCCCCATGTTTGGTGTGTCTCCCAGGTGGCTTGTGGCAAACTTTAAACAAGACTTTTTATGGATATCTTTGAGAAATGGCTTTCTTCTTGCCACTCTTCCATAAAGGCCAGATTTGTGCAGTGTACGACTGATTGTTGTCCTATGGACAGACTCTCCCACCTCAGCTGTAGATCTCTGCAGTTCACCCAGAGGGATCATGGGCCTCTTGGCTGCATCTCTGATCAGTCTACTCTTTGTTTGAGATGAAAGTTTAGAGGGATGGCCGGGTCTTGGTAGATTTGCAGTGGTCTGATACTCCTTCCATTTCAATATGATTGCTTGCACAGTGCTCCTTGGGATGTTTAAAGCTTGAGAAATCTTTTTGTATCCAAATCCAGCTTTAAACTTCTCCACAACAGTATCTTGGCACCTGCCTGGTGTGTTCCTTGGTCTTCATGATGCTTTCTGTGCTTTAAACAGAACCCTGAGCCTATCTCAATGCAGGTACAGTTATACGGAGACTTGATTGCACACTGATGGATTCTATTTATCATCATCAGTCATTTAGGACAACATTGGATCATTCAGAGATCTTCACTGAACTGAATGGAGTGAGTTTGCTGCACTGAAAGTAAAGGGGCCGAATAATTTTGCACACCCTACTTTTTAAGTTTTTTGTTAAAAAAGTTTAAAATATCCAATAAATTTTGTTCCACTTCACAATTGTGTCCTACTTGTTGTTGATTCTTCCCCCCAAAAAATCTAAAATTTGATATCTTTATGTTTGAACCCTGAAATGTGGCAAAAGGTTGAAAAGTTCAAGGGGGCCGAATACTTTCGCAAGGCACTGTATATAGCACGTTTTATTTTCTGTCTTTTATCTAATTCTTAAAACGATGCCTTGGTCAGTGTTGCACTCGGAACATGTCTGTTACAATAATTTTATTGCTGCTTGGACCATTTTTTCGTGTAACGGAGCCATAAGCTGCACTAGACTACTGTACAGAAGGGTTTGATATTAAATTGTATTTTGTTCTGTCTTTTTCTTACAACTTTATTCTTGTTATCCTGAACAGGTATAAATAAACCTATGAACCATTATTTCCTTTTTTGTGCGTTTCATTGTACCCAGAGCACTAACCATTCAGATACAGTCTGGCACACTCCAGGTGTAATACAAGCAGGTCACTGTACGTGTCAATGTCTGTAGCAGCCAGAGAAAAGAAGCCACAGTGATCCTGCAGCATCCTAAAGACGAGCATTATTGTATTAATAAAGCCATGTGTGTGGCCAGAAGAAAGCAGATTTATATCTATGATGCCATGTCTGTGCTTCCTATTCAGAAAAACATATGAGATTTACTTTACATGTTGTATCAGGAAATTTAATGAATTATATTAAATGAACTGTAACTTGACTGTGCTGATCCCCCTATGTTATAATACTATGTCTCATAGAGACAGACTAGAAGACCCTCCTTCAAGAGCATGACCTAAACGCGACTGCAACTTCTGCATCCTAAATAGCTATGTCCCTGACTCACAAAGTACAGGTGCCTTTTACAGCAGCTTGTGTAATGTTAATGGAGTGCTCACAAAGAGTTTACAATGGCCACTAGCACATTAGAAGTGCCCTCCAGTATTTACTGCTGGATCAATCCTGCTTGTAAAAGGAACAATTCTGATGATGACTTAATAATAAAGAATTGCAGATAATGCGATTTTCTATTATGACTGGCCCCAAACCATAGATTCGCTCACCAGCTACCAAGAGAGCAGCATGGACTTGGTCATTTGTCTTCATGCTGTCTAGCTTCCGATATACTCAGTTTATGGAAGTGTCTGCCTTATAAACATTCTCCAATATGTGTAATGTACTTTGTGTCATTTTTGTTTCTAAGAACATTTTCAGATATTTTCAGGCCGTCATTTTCCAGTTGCTGCTAAGATTTGTAAGACATTCAAAACAGCGTGTGTTTCTTGAAACGGTAAAGCCATCTGCTTACATTTATTAGATAAGAGGAGACTAGTAGCTACACAACGAGAACCTGCAATTTGATATGCAGCAAGTGAGAGGGACTATGTATGAAAAATAGAAAATAATGATGCTTGTCTACAATGTTGCTTATTTGTATCAGCACCGCTTCACACGGTGTTTTACAAATGGAAGGTTGTTTATAGCTGTTCCTTGGTAGAGAAAAAAAAAACCTGTTTGCTGCAGTGGATAATAGTGCAGGACTGCGTTGTGTATTCTGCCCTAATGCTTCTTGTGTTGCTCTTTATTGTCTAGCGGTTTAGAACACCACTTAAAGACAAGGATTTATGTAAGCTGTAAAATTAATTTATTCTAGTAAATGCAGATCTGTGGGATTTATGGCCATCTACACAGTAGTAATGCTCCTGAAAACAAAAAAGTCTGTTGTATAGATCCCAAATTCTAAATCTGTTACATAGAAAAGATAAAGGACCAATAAGTTCACGCTGTTAATTCTAAATGTGTTATAATGGTCTAGCGGAAGACAGGACTTAAACCACAGGGACCCATTTGCACAGTTTCTTCAATAGGACTAAAATTCTGTGCCAATTCCTTTCATGGGAATCTAATTCATTAGTAGCATCTATTAATGAGTTCATGGTTTCAGTAAGAAGCTACTATATGTAGGAGAATTGTATTGTCAACCACATTCTTGTAAAAGGTGGTACTTTTCTGCTAAAGCCTTGCAAAATTAATCTGGGAAGAGAGAAGTCCTTACAATAATCGACCATATTCACCTGCCCGAGTTTCTGCCAGGGTTTAGAAGAGGATTCTGCCTAAATCCAGATAGAAAACACAGTCATCATATTTTATACCCCTTGTATGTGCCATCAAAGGTATTTTTGGAGAATAATATAAAATGCAAATTACACTCACAAATGTTTTGGAGTCGTAGATCTAATGGAATATGGTAGGGCAAGTCTATATGTGGCCAGTCTGTGGTAGAAATGAGAGTTTTAGGTTATCATTTCTGTTACAGATATTTTGAAAATCCATGACAGATTATTCTTGGGAAAATCCATGCAGTGTGAACATGGTATACTAGTTAATTTCTTGCTACATGGTTCATCGTTATAGGTATACTCTGATCCTCCAGCTGAGCTACTCCCCCCTTCTTTGGCTTAATCCAGATTTGTCTGAGTTGTTTGGTTAAACAGGCTTACAGTTATGGTCAGACGTTGGGATTTCTGCTCAGAGATCTACCGTATATGACAATGTGCTGTGCTCTCCCCATAACATTTCATGCAATAAGTTTCTTAGGTACCTTCATCTCAGACATTTACTGTCCACTAAATCCCCATTTATTGTAGTTTTGAGGTCTCAGGAACCTTGTGGTTTGGAGTTGGCCCTTTACTCTCATCTCTCTTATCTGATTCCTCTGCCCTAGTACAATGGCATGCCCTCCTTCCAAGCTTGACTGATGAAACCTTCCAAGATATACCAGAGGAGTGCTCTATGTATGGTTGTACAGTATTTCAGCCAACAAATAAGTTCATTCCATTTTCTATACCATATCAGTGCCACTTGACCCATGTCTCTGTGCACAGAATAGACAGAGTCCCCACCCGGGGAAGTATTAGATGCTCATGCTTGACTCTAAATGCTACTGGAAAGGGGCCACTGATTCCCTGTCACATTATCCCTAAAGATTTACAGTTTTGGCATGCTAGACTTAACCCCCAGTATATGTAATAATTCTGTCTAAATTCTTCTCTTCTGTTAAGCCATTTCATCTCGCTGAGAACTAACATAGTGTACGCGACATTATTGTAGATGGACTGTACCACAGATACTCTCCACAGGGGGTAACTAGCTACTGAAGAGCAAAGAGTTCATGTGACACAACTATGGATAAAGAGTTCACAGCTCAACCTTCCTAACTATATACATATAGTGTATTCGATTATTTAGGAGAATATATAGAGAATGATAATTACATAGCCCCACAGAGGATGAATATAGTGAAGTCTAGAACCGACCATGTAATGCTGTGCTGAGGCTTCATGGGATTCATAGCAGAGCAAAGAGGAAAATAAACATAAAATCCAAGATGGAGACTGATCAGGAACTTAGGAGATGCTGGATTGTAGGGATATGAGGGAAATGTACATGAAAGAAGCCTGGAGACAGACAGGCAGTCAGGTGAAGGGTACAGGGTTGGAAAAAAGTGTTTTTGTGGGAGTTCTTCTTTAAAATGGATGGCTCACAGCTATCCCTCAATGTCTTTGTTGAGAAAACTTGGGAACTGTTGCTCTCTGCGAAGGTTGTCCTACAGAGGTATAGTGGAGGGGCAATGGTGTGATTCTCCTCTGACCCCATATAATGCTTGGGTATTACTCTAGCATGTATCCACCTTGGCAAAAGTGAAGCCCCGTTATTCTAGCATGTCTCCACCTTCACAAAAAATGTTAATAATTTTATTCCATGTGCTCTCTGACTTTTACAGGCCTATAGACTTTAATGGTCATCTTTTCTCCATAACATAGACCAAAATACAGCATGTTTCCATTCTTCATCCATGGATACAGAGTCCTTCGGGGGGTGGAGGGGGGGGGAGGTGTCTGCATTGCAAAACAAAAATCAATTTGATTGTGTGCTATCCATTATCATCGAAGACATAACAAATCTGTAAACAGGGAAACATGAATGAGGCCTGTGTGCAATTTTTTTTTAACTCAATGTACCTACTAATACATTATATAAACATCAACTACCTTTAAGAGAGAAAAAAAGTCACGATTATGCAAATTGCTTATTCTGCAGAATTAGCTTTGAAGAAACCTATAGAAAATAACTTTTTTACTGCATTTTGGTATTTTTCAGTCTGAACCTGAAGGATTTTCCCACTTCCATTTATACGTATGTGCTGCCTTTTTAGTGAGATGGCGGAAAGAGATTCTGGAAGAGAGAGACTTTCATGTAAGTGATTCTATTTTACTTGATGTAACATATGGATTCAAATGAGGCCACTGTTATGTGCCTATGGTGACTATGCAGTAAATCCATTGAACAAAGGGAAGTAATTACAAACTGTAAAACATGTGACAAATTGTACACTTAAACAATGTCACCTTTGGCATCACAGACTTTTCAACTACAGCTGATTTGTAGTGTGCTCTAGTGTTCCAAACCGCAATTTAAATCTGACGGTAATAGCTCTGTAAGATTACTTTAGTGAGAGTTGTGCTATACGGAGGTGATTTACTCGAGTGTCTACTTATGGACAATACACAAATAACCACCTGTATTGTGTATAGTCAAATAATTATTAGATCCTTTTATATTAAATAATGCTTTTACTAGGTGTTATAAGTAGAGATGAGCGAACAGTGTTCTATTGAACACATGTTCGATCGGATATCAGGCTGTTCGATGTGTTCGATTCGAATCGAACATCACGTGGCAAACTCCAAAAAAATTCGATTCCCCTCCCACCTTCCCTGGCGCTTTTTTTGCACCAATAACAGCGCAGGGGAGGTGGGAGAGGAACTACGACACCGGAGGCATCGAAAAAAATCGGAAAAAGTCAGTGGCTGCCGAAATCAGGAGACCTCCCATTTTAGACGAATAGTGGATTTCAAATCCGGGTCATATGAGAATGTGAACTTTGTGACTATGAGACAGGGATAGCTGTACAGGCAGGGATAGCTAAGGATAACCTTTATTTAGGGGGGAATGTTATTAAAAATAACTTTTTGGGGCTCTATCGGGTGTGTAATTGTGATTTTTGTGACATAAACTTTTTCCAATAGGAATGCATTGGACAGCGCTGATTGGCCAGAGTACGGAACTCGACCAATCAGCACTGGCTCTGCTGGAGGAGGCGGAGTCTAAGATCGCTCCACACCAGTCTCCATTCAGGTCCGACCTTAGACTCCGCCTCCTCCGGCAGAGCCAGTGCTGATTGGCCGAAGGCTGGCCAATGCATTCCTATGCGAATGCAGAGACTTAGCAGTGCTGAGCCAGTTCTGCTCAACTACACATCTGATGCACACTCGGCTCTGCTACATCTGATGCACACTCGGCTCTGCTACATCTGATGCACACTCGGCTCTGCTACTCGGCTCTGCTACATCTGATGTAGCAGAGCCGAGTGTGCACACTCGGCTCTGCTGCATCAGATGTAGCAGAGCCGAGTGTGCATCAGATGTAGCATCATGTGTGCATCTGATGTAGCAGAGCCGAGTGTGCACACTGCTACATCTGATGCACACATGATGCTACATCTGATGCACACTCGGCTCTGCTACATCTGATGCAGCAGAGCCGAGTGTGCACACTCGGCTCTGCTACATCAGATGTAGCAGAGCCGAGTGTGCATCAGATGTAGCAGAGCCGAGTGTGCATCAGATGTAGCAGAGCCGAGTGTGCATCAGATGTAGCAGAGCCGAGTGTGCATCAGATGTAGCAGAGCCGAGTGTGCACACTCGGCTCTGCTACACCAGATGTATCAGAGCCGAGTGTGCACACTCGGCTCTGCTACATCTGATGTAGCAGAGCCGAGGGTGCACTAGAACCCCTGTGCAAACTCAGCTCACGCTAATAGAATGCATTGGCCAGCGCTGATTGGCCAATGCATTCTATTAGCCCGATGAAGTAGAGCTGAATGTGTGTGCTAAGCACACACATTCAGCTCTACTTCATCGGGCTAATAGAATGCATTGGCCAGAGTACGGAATTCGACCAATCAGCGCTGGCTCTGCTGGAGGAGGCGGAGTCTAAGATCGCTCCACACCAGTCTCCATTCAGGTCCGACCTTAGACTCCGCCTCCTCCGGCAGAGCCAGCGCTGATTGGCCGAAGGCTGGCCAATGCATTCCTATGCAAATGCAGAGACTTAGCAGTGCTGAGCCAGTTCTGCTCAACTACACATCTGATGCACACTCGGCTCTGCTACATCTGATGCACACTCGGCTCTGCTACATCTGATGCACACTCGGCTCTGCTATATCAGATGGGCTGACCGGCACACGGTGTAGTTGAGCAGAACTGGCTCAGCACTGCTACCAATAGGAATGCATTGGCCAGCCTTCGGCCAATCAGCGCTGGCTCTGCCGGAGGAGGCGGAGTCTAAGGTCGGACCTGAATGGAGACTGGTGTGGAGCGATCTTAGACTCCGCCTCCTCCAGCAGAGCCAGCGCTGATTGGTCGAATTCCGTACTCTGGCCAATCAGCACTGGCCAATGCATTTCTATGGGGAAAAGTTAGCTTGCGAAAATCGCAAGCTGACAGGGATTTCCATGAAATAAAGTGACTTTTATGCCCCCAGACATGCTTCCCCTGCTGTCCCAGTGTCATTCCAGGGTGTTGGTATCATTTCCTGGGGTGTCATAGTGGACTTGGTGACCCTCCAGACACGGATTTGGGTTTCCCCCTTAACGAGTATATGTTCCCCATAGACTATAATGGGGTTCGAAACCCGTTCGAACACTCGAACAGTGAGCAGCTGTTCGAATCGAATTTCGAACCTCGAACATTTTAGTGTTCGCTCATCTCTAGTTATAAGATCTACACAGAATACAAACATGAAAGATCTGCATTACAGATGTATATATTTAAAAGGTTTATACCAAGAAGAATGTAGGATAGAGGCTAAATAACTGATTAGTGGGAGTCTGACCACTGAGACCCAACTGTTCCTAAGAACGGGGGTTTTCCCCACATTGTGCATTCAACCTAGGCATTTAACTATTGGTTGGAAAAATCCATTCTCCTATTTACTTCATTGACTTTGAAGTACAACACTTCGGTCAGGCTGAATGTGCTAATAGAGGAGAATACCTCCCATTCTCTCCATGGGGGTCTCAGTGATCTGATCCCCCATGACGAACTATATATTCTATATCTTAAGCATAAAAGATCAGTATTCTTTGTGGCATAACTCATTTAAAGAGGATGAGTAAATGCAATTCTTTGATACAGATTTTGCAGTAAAGGCATAATGCATGGTTCAAATACCTTGTGCTCTTCTTTTTCTGATAGCCTCTTCATTTCTGTAATAGTTTCAGATTACTAAAATCTACTCATCTGATCTACCCCTAAGTATATTCCCTAGTCCATTTTTCCTACGCGTTTCTGCTACTTAATAACGCCATCGTCAGAGGCAAAATTGTTATGCCAAGATGCTAGTTAGGTCTGTTTGGCAGCATAGTGGCAAAATTTTGTCACCAACACATGGGGCAGTGGGCTAGAAAATACTTGTATGTATAGGGATAGATTGGCAATTAGAGATCAAAACTGAATGAGCTGACCTGACCAGCCACCCAATTTTTTCTATTTTAGCTGACATTTATTCCTGATCAGCAGTTAGGGCTGCAGAAATTAAGATTAATAGAATCTATAATAAAATGTTATTTTAATTGTCTTCTAAAACTAGATTTTAATATTCATAGATGTACAATGGTTAGGTAATAATATTAGTAGATTGTATTATCTTAAAACATAGCAATGTCAGAAGAGCCCTTTCTCCTCTTCCTCTTCTGTCTATAGACTTCTATGCTAGCAGTAAATTAGCCTCCTAAATGAACATAAAATATCATCTGTACTATTGAATTATGAAACATTGTTTTATAATTAAAGGTATGTGTTAATGAGATTAATGACAACTGTGAAACATTGCTTCAGGGTAGAGAATAAGAGATACATCTGTTATTGGCACATAGCACATTGTGTTAGATGTATAATGCTTACAGTGTTTAATGATCACAGTAGCTGTGAACTTTAGAACCTCGCCAGTCATAGGCCATTTGTGGAAAATGAGTACCATATATGATTCTTTATGTAAGAACGGAAGGCCTGTGATAAAAGGGAATAGCTTTTAGAAGATAAGTCAGACACGTCTGCAGAGTTTGCTGCATTCTGTTTACTATTTTGGAAGAGCTTGCTGCAGTCATTGCTTACTTTGCATAAGTCTCCTATAGGTTATAAAATCATATACCAAATCAAAATTTATTCCACGCATAGTTGTGCTTTAGAGCATCACTTAACTATATAGCCAGTGTAATAACTTACTTTTTATTGAGCTTAGTGCAGCATCTGCCGTATCTGTCAGAACAGGTTTGTGATATCACGGAACATTTATACATATGTACAGCCTTTGCAGTACTGAGTAGTGACTTGTGTTTTCTTCTTTGTTCTTGCACTAATACAGTTCCAGCAAGAGTATTTGGTGCACTGAAGCCAAACGTTTTATGGGAGGCTCTGACTTTATGTCTTAGAAATTGAGATGCAGAAAGTAGCGATGGCCAAAAAGCATGTTTTGGTTTAATTAGTATTTAAATCATATGCCATTTCACCTTTCACTGTTTTATGTGTGTATTAGCAATATTCTGCTATCTCTTAGCCAAATCACAGTAATAAAGTGCATTTTCTTTAATTACTGACCTCCATCAAGGGAACACGTTCATTCTACAGTCTTATTCACATAATAAATGGTAAAGATGTAGTTTGAGTTTAGTTTGTGCTGTAAATTGCAGCCATGCGTAATAATTGTATTATTGAAGGATACTGCACAGAAGACTTGCATTGCCACTGCATTGGCTTTTACAACACTAATAGGAGAAAAAAACATTTTAGTCAAGCACTCGGACTGCATTTCCTGAGTAGCAACAAAGACTAGTAAATGATATTAGACCAGTACTTAGGCAGATAATGGGGGCTATATATCAAGTGTCCTAGGGCACAACTGTAAATCATGGCATCTTTAAATATAATAATGGTAGTATGGCTAATATTTGTTACATCTAACACCAGCAGCCAAGAAAATAAACCGGTCTCTATAGGCAGGAAATATGCAATATTAATTTGTTCCATATATATATATATATATATATATATATATATATATATATATATATAACCGGTTAATCAGAATCCTTTACAATACACTTAGTAAAAAATAAAATGATGTAGCAGCCATAACCAGGTATTGAAAAGAAACAACTCACCCTGAAATTAAAGCTCCATGCTGCGAAACACCAGCATTTTTTGTTGTAAATTTTGTTGCAATTTTTGAGCCAAAGTCAGGAGTGGATTAAATAGAAGGGAAATGTCTGAGTGCCTCCTTTTATATTTTCCACTACTTTTCAAGCCACTCCTGACTTTGGCTAAAAAAAACGCAACCATGTGGGGCCTCAGTCAACCATAGCTAAAGAGCAGTACAGAACATGTACAGTGAATAAATATATTACTCGCTGTCTCATTACTGAATAAATGTGCAAAATTAACCCATAGTCAGGAAACTGGATAACACCCCAAACAAAATGCACTATATAATCAGATGCATAAGTATTGGCCCATCAGTGTGTATAGCAATGATGCAACTGAGGAAGATAAATACGCTATGGTTAGAGATATGGATAGTCATATATTATCAGCTAGATCAGCCTCAGGGGAACAAGTCAGTCTCAGTGGCCGAATATTGTAAGTGACTATTACAGTTCTAAGCCCCTAATTTTCACCCTATCAGTATGTCTTTGCAATCTGGAAGGAAACCCACACAAATACAAAGTCCATGCAGATGTTGCCTTAGGTGAAATTCGAACCCAAGACTCCAGCTCTACAAGGCTGCAGTGTTAACCACTGAGCCACCGCACTGCCTTAAGCCCTTTAATGAGATACCTCCACTGGTCGAACGAATAATGGTTTCCTGCAGGTATTAGCTAAACCGTGAGTTAGTGAAGGAGTCAATACGCCCTGACAGTTCCTGCGGTCACAACAGCTGGTTAGAGCAATAGCATTCTAATCTGATCAATGACTGTATATCAACGCATTTCCCCTTATCTCAGGGTTCATCAGGGAAGACAAATATGTGTAGGTAAATTGATATTCAAGATATTGCAGTTTAAACAACATTTCCTAGTGTCTTAATGGAGGACACCAGTACTTATAGTTGGCTATTCATACGTACCCAAGTTGTGCTATTAATAAAGATTAGTGTTAGATCATTAGCAGAACAGAGAGGTGGTAGACAGAGGTGAGGGAAGATTTGTAGATAAGAGTGAGAAGTTTAAACTATATTCTATGATGGATGGACAACCAGTGTATCACTGGTACAGGCGACCATGTTGAAAGATGAGTTTAGCTGTTGCATTCATTGTGTATTCTAGAAGGGAAAGTTTAGTAATGGACAGTCAATTAGAAAAAAATTACAAAAATCAAAACAAGATCAAGCCAACAATTAAGATTTTTGATGTTCAGAAAGAAATTAAGTCTTTAAGGAATTGGTAAGAAATTCGAAAATTCTGGAGATGTTCAGTACTTGTGGTGAAGATGACATGAGCGTCAATGAATAAAATAGATATTGTAAACTGATGTTCGGGTAAAAATATAAATCCATTTGTCGTAATTGGTTGTGTATGTTCCGCTGCAGTATAATTATGAATAATAAATTATGTTACAAAAATGACCCATTGTGGAAGACGTACCATGCAACTGTACGTTGCTTTCTCCGTTGCAGAGGTTTCTAAATAAATGAGATACATGACATGTAGTACTATCAATATGGAACATTTTAACTTCTTTCATCTTTTTTTTTTTTTTTTTTTTTTTTTTTCTTTTAAATGCAGATTGTGAGCCCCACATAGAGCTCACAATGCACATTTTTCCCTATCAGTATGTCTTTTTTTGGAATATGGGATGGAAATCCATGCAAACACGGGGAGAACATACAAACTCCTTGCAGTTGGTTTTATGCCCTCGGCGGGATTTGAACACCAGGACTCCAGTGCTGCAAGGCTGCAGTGCTAACCACTGAGCCACCGTGTGGCCCAACTTCTTTCATCTTTTTAATAGTATAGCACCATACAAAATGTGCCATTAAAATAATATATCCCTAATTACTTCCAGGCCTTTGCTCTTATTGCATATTTTTTTCTTCAACATTTTTACGGTGAAAGAAAAGAGAAAACCCATAGTCAGTGGCTGGTATGCCTTTGATAAAACTATATTGTTCAGTATTCATCTGCATGGACAGCTGCTCTCTCTTACATTAGCTGCCAAGGTACCCAAACACTTTATCATAGTTATTACATTCTTGAAATACCTGATGTTTCAGATTCCCATTTTCCTTGGCCTTCTTGTCTCGGCTAGGCCAGCTTGCCACTATTAATAGTTGTTTTTGTTTGATGTGCTTGTCTGTAGAATTGTTAAGTTGACAGTGATCTGTCCATGAGTTGTGTCAGAGTATTAATAAAATAGCTTTGGTGCTGTCCTTAACCTGCAAACATTGTGGTGTTTTAACACTGTTCTTCATTGTAGTGGTACATTTTATCATTTGAATTTGTTTAATCCTTTGTGTTTGACCAATTGCTTTATTAGTTATATTCTCATGAAGAGGGCATCATGGTTGGCGCTTTCCAAATGTGTGCAGAATGTCTTAAAGAAAGATTTTACCAATTCTCTATATCTATTCTGTAAATCATTCCTCTCTATGTATAGGTGTTATTTAGGCAATAGTATGCAACAGGGATCAATGACTCCTTGCACCAGTGCTGGAGATAACATTTCAGGCATATCTATCTAGTACAGGGCTCTCTGCTGTTTTAAGTAGGCAGTGGAAGGCAAGAACCAGAGGTTCAAGATGAAGTGGAAAAACTGCGCTCCCTGGTTGTTGATAGCCAGACAGCTATGCATCTAGCCTGATGTGTCAAGCTTTGTTCTTGCACTTGAAGAAGGACCCTTGAAGGTCCGAAACGTGTTGTGCTTTTGTTTCTCAATAAATCCATACGTGGACAATTGGTCTTTGTGTCACTATCTATCAACAACCAGGGAGCGCAGTTTTTCCACTTCATCTTGAACCTCTGGTTCTTGCCTTCCACTGTCTTCTCTCCGGGATTCCGGTACATCGTGGATTCTGCTGCCACTCTCACCTGGATTGTTTACTAACTTAAATCCACATTGGGGTTGTGATATCCCACAACCCTTCAGGTGAGAGGCCAACTGGTCTGAATTAATATTAATGAATATTGTCTACCACCATTTTAACAGATCTACTACGCTTAGAGCGCTCGGTGTCTTTTTCCTCTCTGCTGTTTTAAGTATAGAGCAGTTCTGCTCCAGATGGCAGTCTCATTCTCTTTCCCTCTCTCTTTCTCTTGGACCATGGAAACAAAATCAGAGGGAAGGGGGCACTAGTAGAAAAGCGTAAGCCATGATGGCATAAAGTTCAGGCCATGAGCTAGCCTAATCAGAGTGCAGCAATAGCCTGTGCACTTCATTTTTGTACCTTGAAACAAATGCAAAAGTATAGTATGTACACTCATTCATTCATTCATTGTAACAAGGCTTCGTCCAGATCATGCTCTGTCCCTTCCATACACACACAAAAGCAAGCTTTTTGCAGACCACTCTTAGTTATATAAAAGTTTCATCCAAAAGAGAAGGATCATCTTTGAAAAAAAAAAGTTTTGGGCAAGGATCACATTGAAATGTAAGCTTAATCACTTCAGTACCGGGCCAATTTCTGGTTCAGACCCAGTCACATTTTGTTTTTTTTTTGTATGTGCAGTTTTGAAGACTATAACTTTTTTTTTTTATCATTTGTGTAATACAACTCATTTTTGCTGGGGGTTTTTGTGACACAAAGGTCTTTATTTTTATGTTGTTTTTATTTTTGCAAAATGCAAGAGGAATGAAGTCGCTCATTCTTCTCTCAGACTCTATTCAGAAACTCTGTGGATTAGCCCTATGGCTAGTCTTCATGTAAATCTGTAGCACATATACGCTGGAGATCAGTGTCAGCCTCACATTGCTGCTTCTGATCCTTCTGCAAAATACATGTATTCAATCACATCAGGTGAACGTACCCCAACATAACACAATTTCTGATTGCCTTATACTCATATATAATGATATATAGTGATGTATGCTTTTGAAAGGACCCAGACATCACTGATAACTGGTAGAGCATAAAGTAAATGACCTCTAATTACAACTACATTTTAGGAGAAATTAACTTTCCTTGATACCTTATTTTTTATATTGTACTGTGATTCCTTCTAGAACATTTATCTAATGGGAGTGTTTGCTATCTCCCTGGTAATGTTCTTGCTGTAGGCATATTTTTGCATACTCTCTGCAGAGACATGCCTTTTTGTAAAATGTGGTTTGGACTATCATTTAACTCACTTAATAAGCTTTCTCTTTTTATATGCCCAGGATATTTAAATTCTCATTCGGTATTCAGGACTAACTGCTGTTCACTGACTTTATGGCTAGTAGAATATTGGGAAACGTGGGTTGTAAAAACTGTCCCATAAATCCATTCCAGTAGTCTAACTATTTAAATTCTAGCAGACCTTAAGTATGTCTATAATAATTACAATAATGAAGTTATCCTGGCAGCTACAGGTAGGTGTCAAAGCAGATAAACTTCTGTAAGTTTATGCACTAAATCATTAAGGAGATGTAATTACATGTATGGTCTTATTTAAATGACTCAGCGAAGTTCTATCCTTTGCATATACTTCAATTTGGCACAGCACTTAGAGGAGGCCCAGTACAAATGTAGTGTAAAATTAAATTATCTCTCACCCTTGAGAAAGTAGGACTGCAGTCCTGTGCTAAATTCATTTGCTAGGCATTTTATCAGAAATTATATGGCAGTCCTGTGTAGAGTGTGAGAGACGAGTTGCAACCAAAATCCCCAGTATACATTCTTCCTCCAATCTGTAAAATATAATTAAGATGAAACGTGGAGATACAACTAATGATTGTAATTAGTATAATTTAGCTTTTAGCACTAATTGTAAAAACAGTTCTTTACAAAAGTGTACAAAGCTAAGACAATTTAGTCGTCGCATATCACTTGTTCAAAAATTCTCAGTACTGAGCGTATTTGCACATGAATGAAAGCAACCCAAGACACTTTTGTTCTGCGAGTACCCTGGGGAAGTCTAATGTTCTCTCTTTGTGACTACTTATTATTTTTCTTACTACATACTGACTGAATTTTGCCATATTGTATTAGACTGAAATATATTAATTTACATGTAAACGAATTTACTGAGAGTGTCATAGTGTAAACCTTTGGCTCAGCTGTGAAATTGTTCATATTCAATACATACCAATGATTTAGGTTCAACCTGCATTGTAATAACAATGTTACAATGTAATGCTCAGAGATGCAAATCTGAACCTTTCTTGTTAGCAGCAAATCTGTCCTTTAGAGTTGTAGAGTATATATGTTTTTTTAATGAAATAAACAGCATTTTTACCATGATAATTCTTATCTTACTGAATAAAACTACTTTTAGAGATATCTTGTAATCTTTTGCATGTCACATTACACAATATAAATTACCAGCTCTAAAATAAATAACATTGCATTATAAACCTTACATCTCTAACATTTTTTTTTTTTTTTTTAAATGTAGATTGTGAGCCCCACATAGAGCTCACAATGTACATTTTTCCCTATCATTATGTCTTTTTTGAAATATGGGATGGAAATCCATGCAAACACGGGGAGAACATACAAACTCCTTGCAGATGGTTTTTTGCCCTTGGTGGGATTTGAACACCAGGACTCCAGCACTGCAAGGCTGCAGTGCTAACCACTGAGCCACCGTGTGGCCCCCTCTCTAACATTTTTTGTTTACCCCTCTACGATTTTCCAACTAAATTCCATTCTTCCTTAAAGAGTTGGCAAAACTAATATTTTTGTGTATTTCATACTGCTTTCATAGGTTATTATTTTAAAGATCCACCTACAGCAAGAATTGGCAACTTTCAGTACTATAGCTGCTATGAGAACACCGACTCCCAGTATTTTCCATTGTTTTCTATGGGAGCTACATAAGAGAGCAAGGAAGCATACTGGAACAGTTGGTGTGCCCAAGGTTGCCTACCCCGACCTACAACTTCTTTTAATTGAAAATGCACATTCAGTTGTCGTTATTCTGCATACAGACACTGTACAGGGGGGAATATAATAGCACGGGCAATTGTACACTATACAGTAAACCAGGTTACACTCAGGCATACATAAAGGGGCGGTGAGGGTGTTAAAACTGTCCCCTTTAAAGCTCAGCAAGTTTTACGCAATGTCTCCCGATGTTCTCCGCTGCAGCTAGTGCAAAGGCAGTGTCAGAGTCGCCACTGGCAGACTCTGCTCTAGCAGTGTAACCTAGATTGCTACAAAACTGGAAAAGTCAACATGTCCTTCAGCTAAACACATAAAAGCAAGAGCCCTAAAGAGTTAATCATTAGAGATGAGCGAACAGTGTTCTATCGAACTCATGTTCGATCGGATATTAGGCTGTTCGGCATGTTCGAATCGAATCGAACACCGCGTGGTAAAGTGCGCCATTACTCGATTCCCCTCCCACCTTCCCTGGCGCCTTTTTTGCTCCAATAACAGCGCAGGGTAGGTGGGACAGGAACTACGACACCGGTGACGTTGAAAAAAGTAGGCAAAACCCATTGGCTGCCGAAAACATGTGACCTCTAATTTAAAAGAACAGCGACGCCCAGCTTCGCGTCATTCTGAGCTTGCAATTCACCGAGGACGGAGGTTTCCATCCAGTTAGCTAGGGCTTAGATTCTGGGTAGGCAGGGACAGGCTAGGATAGGAAGGAGAAGACAACCAACAGCTCTTATAAGAGCTAAATTCCAGGGAGAAGCTTGTCAGTGTAACGTGGCACTGACGGGCTCAATCGCCGCAACCCAGCTTTCCCAGGATCCTGAATGGAATACACTGTCAGTGTATTCCCGTATACCCGATATATACCCCGATACCCGTTCCAACGGTGTGCCCCCCCACCTTCACCCCAGAAATACCCTGCAAGTCCCCTAGCAATAGAATTGGGGCTATATACACCCACAATTTTTACTACTGGTATACAGTGCCATTGTCTGACTGGGAATTCAAAGAATATATTGGGAATACAAATACCCTCATTTCTTGCTACTGCCATATAGTGCCAGTGTCTGACTGGGAATTCAAAGAATATATTGGGGTTACGTGCACCCACAATTTTTACTACTGGTATACAGTGCCATTGTCTGACTGGGAATTCAAAGAATATATTGGGAATACAAATACCCTCATTTCTTGCTACTGCCATATAGTGCCAGTGTCTGACTGGGAATTCAAAGAATATATTGGGGTTACGTGCACCCACAATTTTTACTACTGGTATACAGTGCCATTGTCTGACTGGGAATTCAAAGAGTATATTGGGAATACAAATACCCTCATTTCTTGCTACTGCCATATAGTGCCAGTTTCTGACTGGGAATTCAAAGAATATATTGGGGTTACGTGCACCCACAATTTTTACTACTGGTATACAGTGCCATTGTCTGACTGGGAATTCAAAGAGTATATTGGGAATACAAATACCCTCATTTCTTGCTACTGCCATATAGTGCCAGTTTCTGACTGGGAATTCAAAGAATATATTGGGGTTACGTGCACCCACAATTTTTACTACTGGTATACAGTGCCATTGTCTGACTGGGAATTCAAAGAATATATTGGGGTTACGTGCACCCACAATTTTTACTACTGGTATACAGTGCCATTGTCTGACTGGGAATTCAAAGAGTATATTGGGAATACAAATACCCTCATTTCTTGCTACTGCCATATAGTGCCAGTGTCTGACTGGTAATTCAAAGAATATATTGGGGTTACGTGCACCCACAATTTTTACTACTGGTATACAGTGCCATTGTCTGACTGGGAATTCAAAGAGTATATTGGGAATACAAATACCCTCATTTCTTGCTACTGCCATATAGTGCCAGTTTCTGACTGGTAATTCAAAGAATATATTGGGGTTACGTGCACCCACAATTTTTACTACTGGTATACAGTGCCATTGTCTGACTGGGAATTCAAAGAATATATTGGGGTTATAAATACCCTCATTTCTTGCTACTGCCATATAGTGCCAGTTTCTGACTGGTAATTCAAAGAATATATTGGGGTTACGTGCACCCACAATTTTTACTACTGGTATACAGTGCCATTGTCTGACTGGGAATTCAAAGAGTATATTGGGAATACAAATACCCTCATTTCTTGCTACTGCCATATAGTGCCAGTTTCTGACTGGGAATTCAAAGAATATATTGGGGTTACGTGCACCCACAATTTTTACTACTGGTATACAGTGCCATTGTCTGACTGGGAATTCAAAGAGTATATTGGGAATACAAATACCCTCATTTCTTGCTACTGCCATATAGTGCCAGTTTCTGACTGGGAATTCAAAGAATATATTGGGGTTACGTGCACCCACAATTTTTACTACTGGTATACAGTGCCATTGTCTGACTGGGAATTCAAAGAATATATTGGGGTTACGTGCACCCACAATTTTTACTACTGGTATACAGTGCCATTGTCTGACTGGGAATTCAAAGAGTATATTGGGAATACAAATACCCTCATTTCTTGCTACTGCCATATAGTGCCAGTGTCTGACTGGTAATTCAAAGAATATATTGGGGTTACGTGCACCCACAATTTTTACTACTGGTATACAGTGCCATTGTCTGACTGGGAATTCAAAGAGTATATTGGGAATACAAATACCCTCATTTCTTGCTACTGCCATATAGTGCCAGTTTCTGACTGGTAATTCAAAGAATATATTGGGGTTACGTGCACCCACAATTTTTACTACTGGTATACAGTGCCAATTTCTAACTAGGAATTCAAAATGCGCAAGGCTCCCGGAAAGGGACGTGGACGAGGCCGTGGGCGAGGTCGGGGGAATGGTTCTGGGGAGCAAGGTAGCAGTGAAGCCACAGGGCGTCCCGTGCCTACTCCTGTGGGGCAGCAAGCATTGCGCCACTCCACAGTGCCAGGGTTGCTTGCCACATTAACTAAACTGCAGGGTACAAACCTTAGTAGGCCCGAGAACCAGGAACAGGTCTTGCAATGGCTGTCAGAGAACGCTTACAGCACATTGTCCAGCAGCCAGTCAGACTCTGCCTCCTCTCCTCCTATTACCCAACAGTCTTGTCTTCCTTCCTCCCAAAATTCCGAAGCTTTACAGAACAATAACCCAAACTGTCCCTGCTCCCCAGAGCTGTTCTCCGCTCCTTTCATTGTCCCTCAACCTGCCTCTCCACGTCACGATTCCACGAACCTAACAGAGGAGCATCTGTGTCCAGATGCTCAAACACTAGAGTCTCCTCCATCTCCGTTCGATTTGGTGGTGGATGACCAGCAACCCACCCTCATCGACGATGATGTGACGCAGTTGCCGTCAGGGCATCCAGTTGACCGGCGCATTGTGCGGGAGGAGGAGATGAGACAGGAGTTGGAAGAGGAAGTGGTGGATGATGAGGACACTGACCCGACCTGGACAGGGGGGATGTCAAGCGGAGAAAGTAGTGTGGATGTTGAGGCAGGTGCAGCACCAAAAAGGGTAGCTAGAGGCAGAGGCAGAGGTCAGCAGCTTAGGCGAAGCCAGGCCACACCCGGAATCTCCCAAGATGTTCCAGTTCGTACCCAGCCCCGAAAAACTCCCACCTCGAGGGCACGTTTCTCGAAGGTGTGGAGTTTTTTCAAGGAATGCGCCGAGGACAGATATAGTGTTGTCTGCACAATTTGCCTCTCGAAATTGATTAGGGGCTCTGAGAAGAGCAACCTGTCCACCACTTCAATGCGCCGTCATTTGGAATCCAAGCACTGGAATCAGTGGCAGGCAGCAACGGCAGGACAAAGGCCGCCTGCCGTTCACGCCACTGCCACTGCCTCTGCCACTGCCACTGCTGACTGTGCTGGCGATGCACTCCAGAGGACGAGCCAGGACACCACTTCATCTGCCTCCGCCACTTTGTTGACTTCTACCTCATCCTCCCCTGGTCCTGTCTTATCTCCTTCTCCTGCACCATCAAAGGCACCATCTGGCGTTTCTTTACAACAACCCACCATCTCTCAGACATTGGAGCGGCGGCAGAAATACACTGCTAACCACCCACACGCGCAAGCCTTGAACGCCAACATCGCTAAACTGCTGGCCCAGGAGATGTTGGCGTTCCGGCTTGTTGAAACTCCCGCCTTCCTGGACCTGATGGCAACTGCGGCACCTCGCTATGCCGTCCCTAGCCGTCACTACTTCTCCCGGTGTGCCGTCCCCGCCTTGCACCAGCACGTGTCACTCAACATCAGGCGGGCCCTTAGTTCCGCGCTTTGCACAAAGGTCCACTTGACCACCGACGCGTGGACAAGTGCATGCGGACAGGGACGCTACATTTCACTGACGGCACACTGGGTGAATGTAGTTGAGGCTGGGACTGCTTCCCAAACTGGCCCGGTGTACCTCGTCTCCCCGCCTAACATTCCTGGCAGGGACACGAGAAGAACACCCCCCTCCTCCTCCTCCTCTACCGCCTCCTCCTCCGCCACCGCCTCCTCCTCCGCCACCGCCTCCTCCTCCGCTGTTAGATTGACCCCAGCTACGAGTTGGAAACGTTGCAGCACTGGCGTTGGTAGACGTCAGCAGGCTGTGCTGAAGCTGATCAGCTTGGGGGACAGACAGCACACTGCCTCCGAGGTGAGGGATGCCCTCCTCGATGAGACGGCAATATGGTTTGAGCCGCTGCACCTGGGCCCAGGCATGGTCGTTTGTGATAACGGCCGGAACCTGGTAGCAGCTCTGGAGCTTGCCGGACTCCAACATGTTCCATGCCTGGCCCACGTCTTCAACCTAGTGGTGCAACGTTTCCTAAAGAGCTACCCCAATGTTCCAGAGCTACTGGTGAAAGTGCGGCGCATGTGCGCCCACTTTCGCAAGTCGACAGTAGCCGCTGCTAGCTTAAAATCTCTCCAGCAACGCCTGCATGTGCCACAACACCGGCTTTTGTGCGACGTCCCCACACGCTGGAACTCAACGTTTCAGATGTTGAATAGAGTGGTTGAGCAGCAGAGACCTTTGATGGAATACCAGCTACAAAACCCTAGGGTGCCACAAAGTCAGCTGCCTCAGTTTCACATCCATGAGTGGCCATGGATGAGAGACCTTTGTGACATCCTACGGGTCTTTGAGGAGTCCACAAGGAGGGTGAGCTCTGAGGATGCGATGGTGAGCCTTACAATCCCGCTCTTGTGTGTTCTGAGAGAATCCCTGATTGACATCAGGGATAACTCAGATCACACAGAGGAGTTAGGGATAGCATCCGATCCGTCACAGCTGGAGAGTAGGTCCACACATCTGTCCGCTTCACTGCGTTTAATGGAGGAGGAGGAGGAGGAGGAGGAAGAAGAGTTGTCCGATGATGTGATGGTGATACAGGAGGCTTCCGGGCAACTTCGAATCGTCCCATTGTTGCAGCGCGGATGGGTAGACATGGAGGATGAGGAGGAAATGGAGATTGAACTTTCCGGTGGGGCCAGAGGAGTCATGCCAACTAACACTGTGGCAGACATGGCTGAGTTCATGTTGGGGTGCTTTACAACCGACAAGCGTATTGTCAAAATCATGGAGGACAACCAGTACTGGATCTTTGCTATCCTTGACCCCCGGTATAAAAACAACATCTCGTCTTTTATTCCGGTAGAGGGGAGGGCCAATCGCATCAATGCTTGCCACAGGCAATTGGTGCAGAATATGATGGAGATGTTTCCAGCATGTGACGTTGGCGGCAGGGAGGGCAGTTCCTCCAGTAGGCAACCAAGTTCTCACCGGTCCACACAAACGAGGGGCACACTGTCTAAGGTCTGGGACACCTTGATGGCACCCCCTCGCCAAAGTGCCGCCACGGAGGGTCCTAGTGTCACCAGGCGTGAGAAGTATAGGCGCATGTTGCGGGAATACCTTTCCGACCACAGCCCTGTCCTCTCCGACCCCTCTGCGCCCTACACGTATTGGGTGTCGAAGTTGGACCTGTGGCTTGAACTTGCCCTATATGCCTTGGAGGTGCTGTCCTGTCCTGCCGCCAGCGTCCTATCTGAGAGGGTGTTCAGTGCAGCCGGTGGCATCATCACTGACAAGCGCACCCGTCTGTCAGCTGAGAGTGCCGACCGGCTCACTTTGATAAAAATGAACCACCACTGGGTAGAGCCGTCATTTTTGTGCCCACCTGTGTAAAGCACCCCAACATGAAACTCCATGTCTGTACTCAACCTCTCCAATTCCTCCGCATCCTCATACTCATCCACCATAAGCGTTGCACAATTCTGCTAATACTAGGCTCCCTCCACCCTGATTTCCCCCAACTCTGCTGGTTAGAGGCTCCCTCCACCCTGATTTCCACCAACTCTGCTGGTTAGAGGCTCCCTCCACCATGAATTTGCCCAAACTGGGCTGTTTAGAGGCTCCCTCCACCATGAATTTGCCCAAACTGGGCTGTTTAGAGGCTCCCTCCACCATGAATTGGTCCAAACTGGGTTTTTTAGAGGCTCCCTCCACCATGAATTGGTCCAAACTGGGCTGGTTAGAGGCTCCCTCCACCATGAATTTGCCCAAACTGGGCTGTTTAGAGGCTCCCTCCACCATGAATTGGTCCAAACTGGGCTGGTTAGAGGCTCCCTCCACCATTAATTGGTCCAAACTGGGCTGGTTAGAGGCTCCCTCCACCATTAATTGGTCCAAACTGGGCTGGTTAGAGGCTCCCTCCACCATGAATTGGTCCAAACTGGGTTTTTTAGAGGCTCCCTCCACCATGAATTGGTCCAAACTTGGCTGTTTAGAGGCTCCCTCCACCATGAATTGGTCCAAACTGGGCTGGTTAGAGGCTCCCTCCACCATTAATTGGTCCAAACTGGGCTGGTTAGAGGCTCCCTCCACCATGAATTTGCCCAAACTGGGCTGTTTAGAGGCTCCCTCCACCATGAATTGGTCCAAACTGGGTTTTTTAGAGGCTCCCTCCACCATGAATTGGTCCAAACTGGGCTGGTTAGAGGCTCCCTCCACCATTAATTGGTCCAAACTGGGGTGGTTAGAGGCTCCCTCCACCATTAATTGGTCCAAACTGGGCTGGTTAGAGGCTCCCTCCACCATTAATTGGTCCAAACTGGGCTGGTTAGAGGCTCCCTCCACCATTAATTGGTCCAAACTGGGCTGTTTAGAGGCTCCCTCCACCATTAATTGGTCCAAACTGGGCTGGTTAGAGGCTCCCTCCACCATGAATTTGCCCAAACTGGGCTGTTTAGAGGCTCCCTCCACCATGAATTGGTCCAAACTGGGTTTTTTAGAGGCTCCCTCCACCATGAATTTGCCCAAACTGGGCTGGTTAGAGGCTCCCTCCACCATGAATTGGTCCAAGCTGGGTTTTTTAGAGGCTCCCTCCACCATGAATTTGCCCAAACTGGGCTGGTTAGAGGCTCCCTCCACCATGAATTGGTCCAAACTGGGCTGGTTAGAGGCTCCCTCCACCATGAATTTGCCCAAACTGGGCTGTTTAGAGGCTCCCTCCACCATTAATTGGTCCAAACTGGGCTGGTTAGAGGCTTCCTCCACCATGAATTTGCCCAAACTGGGCTGTTTAGAGGCTCCCTCCACCATGAATTGGTCCAAACTGGGTTTTTTAGAGGCTCCCTCCACCATGAATTGGTCCAAACTGGGTTTTTTAGAGGCTCCCTCCACCATGAATTGGTCCAAACTGGGCTGGTTAGAGGCTCCCTCCACCATGAATTTCCCAAAACTTGGCTGTTTAGAGGCTCCCTCCACCATGAATTGGTCCAAACTGGGCTGGTTAGAGGCTCCCTCCACCATGAATTTCCCAAAACTTGGCTGTTTAGAGGCTCCCTCCACCATGAATTGGTCCAAACTGGGCTGGTTAGAGGCTCCCTCCACCATTAATTGGTCCAAACTGGGCTGGTTAGAGGCTCCCTCCACCATGAATTGGCCCAAACTGGGTTTTTTAGAGGCTCCCTCCACCATGAATTTGCCCAAACTGGGCTGTTTAGAGGCTCCCTCCACCATGAATTGGTCCAAACTGGGCTGGTTAGAGGCTCCCTCCACCATGAATTGGTCCAAACTGGGCTGGTTAGAGGCTCCCTCCACCATTAATTGGTCCAAACTGGGCTGGTTAGAGGCTCCCTCCACCATGAATTGGTCCAAACTGGGTTTTTTAGAGGCTCCCTCCACCATGAATTTGCCCAAACTGGGCTGTTTAGAGGCTCCCTCCACCATGAATTGGTCCAAACTGGGCTGGTTAGAGGCTCCCTCCACCATTAATTGGTCCAAACTGGGCTGGTTAGAGGCTCCCTCCACCATGAATTGGTCCAAACTGGGCTGGTTAGAGGCTCCCTCCACCATGAATTTGCCCAAACTGGGCTGTTTAGAGGCTCCCTCCACCATTAATTGGTCCAAACTGGGCTGGTTAGAGGCTCCCTCCACCATGAATTTGCCCAAACTGGGCTGTTTAGAGGCTCCCTCCACCATGAATTGGTCCAAACTGGGTTTTTTAGAGGCTCCCTCCACCATGAATTGGTCCAAACTGGGCTGGTTAGAGGCTCCCTCCACCATGAATTTCCCAAAACTTGGCTGTTTAGAGGCTCCCTCCACCATGAATTGGTCCAAACTGGGCTGGTTAGAGGCTCCCTCCACCATGAATTTCCCAAAACTTGGCTGTTTAGAGGCTCCCTCCACCATGAATTGGTCCAAACTGGGCTGGTTAGAGGCTCCCTCCACCATTAATTGGTCCAAACTGGGCTGGTTAGAGGCTCCCTCCACCATGAATTGGTCCAAACTGGGTTTTTTAGAGGCTCCCTCCACCATGAATTTGCCCAAACTGGGCTGTTTAGAGGCTCCCTCCACCATGAATTGGTCCAAACTGGGCTGGTTAGAGGCTCCCTCCACCATTAATTGGTCCAAACTGGGCTGGTTAGAGGCTCCCTCCACCATTAATTGGTCCAAACTGGGCTGGTTAGAGGCTCCCTCCACCATGAATTTGCCCAAACTGGGCTGGTTAGAGGCTCCCTCCACCATGAATTGGTCCAAACTGGGTTTTTTAGAGGCTCCCTCCACCATGAATTTGCCCAAACTGGGCTGGTTAGAGGCTCCCTCCACCATGAATTGGTCCAAACTGGGGTTTTTAGAGGCTCCCTCCACCATGAATTTGCCCAAACTGGGGTGTTTAGAGGCTCCCTCCACCATGAATTTGCCCAAACTCTGCTGGTTAGAGGCTCAATCCACCCTGATTTTCAAAACAAATGTTGGTGCCAACCTCAACTTACTACAAGGGCCAAATTCACTGCTGGTGACAAGCTCTCCTCACTGCAAGTGCCAAATACACATGTTTCAAGGTGTTTTCCTACTGTCAGAGAGGTGGTATTGAGTGTGTAAAGTGTGTAGTTGTTAGGCTGTGATGTTGGGGTAATAGAGGGTCTTTGGTGTGTTAGATGCCCCCAGACATGCTTCCCCTGCTGTCCCAGTGTCATTCCAGAGGTGTTGGCATCATTTCCTGGGGTGTCATAGTGGACTTGGTGACCCTCCAGACACGGATTTGGGTTTCTCCCTTAACGAGTATCTGTTCCCCATAGACTATAATGGGGTTCGAAACCCGTTCGAACACACGAACATTGAGCGGCTGTTCGAATCGAATTTCGAACCTCGAACATTTTAGTGTTCGCTCATCTCTATTAATCATTCTTTACAGCAGATAACCACAGCCTCCTTTTTTTGCTGCTAGAGAGTGGGTTACCGCTGAGTATAGGTGTACCCCTGCAGTAAACTAGGATTGAATTGACAGTCTCTAATACATCTATGGCCTAGACCCAGTGACTGCTCTACAGAGAAAGGGTTTGATGAAGCGCACTGGTCACCTCAGTTACCTAATTTAAGAAAAATATGTAAAATATACAAGTCATAAATGTCAAATACACAAATGAGCTGTGTCTGCACCTTGGGTTTTCTATATGTGCACCATGTCCTTGTGTTAGCTGTATCATGTGTTCACTGTATGAGATGTGTGCGCATCATGTACCCCATGTGAGTCATAAGTTTTCTGTGTTTGAGATTGGTGTGTGTTATGTACCGCCTGTGTGAGATGTATGTGAGTCATATGTTTTCTATTTGTGAGCTTGGTGTGTGTCATGTACCCGCCATATGAGATGTTTATGTGTCATGCATCTCTTGTGTGCCCTGTGCCAGGTGATACCCTGTGATTTGTAGATATTAAAACTTACTGCCCCATCTAGGCTCACAATCTCCATTGCCTATCAGTATGTCTTTGAAGTGTGAAACCCATGCAAACACAGGGAGAAAGACAAACCCCTTGCAGATGTTTCCTTGGTCAGATTTGAACCTGGGACATTAGTACCGCAAGCTGTAGTGCTAACCACTGAGCCACCGTGCAGCCCAGGGTATCAATTCAAATCAAATCAAAGCAGGATTTATTGGCACGTCCGAATAGATATTTGGCATTGCCAAAGCTAGTAAAGTGTGTGTGGGGGGAGAGTTGGAGTCGGGGGGGGGGGGGGGGGGGAGTGGTGGGTATGGGGGGGGTTTGATTTGGGGTATAACAGTCCGTGGTATTTTCTCCTTTCTCAAAATGAGGCAGTTTCTGCCAAGCTATCACACAGTTTAGCTATGCCTACTAGTCACTGTGGTTTATATCTGCAATCACTTTAGCAAGAGTCGGATGACATGGCTGAATATCAGGGAAGAGTATGGTTAAGCTAAAATTGAAAATAGCTCTGGAAAGACCAATTTTTTTTTTTTTTTATTATGTGGAGTCTATAACAGTAATGTGTTTACAATCCTTAGGAGTGCTGGATTTTTGTTAGTCTGAGTAATGGAGAATTGTTAAGGATAGGGGATCATATTGAAATATTGGATCATATACAGTATGTTGTACATTGTTTGCACAGGTACGTAGGTGTAGCAAAGTTTACTTAACACGCTAACAAACATGTGGTGCAGAAGTTGCAGTACACACTAGCACACCATATAATGTGTATGAGTGCCCCAGCTTTCTCCCAGATGCCATGAGAAGAAGAATTGGGCAGATGAGCTTCAAAATATTTATTTTTTTTGCTTGCATCATTGCTTAGTTTGCTTGTTAACAGTAAGGAAATCCATTTCTGCCCGTTTTATGACTTGACCACAGCTTGGATTTTCCAGCCATTCCTAATTGTACATAGTATTCTGGATTTGGGATTTCATAAAGCTGTCAGTTATCATGTACATTATGGTGTAACAATGTACAAACAACCTTATTCATCTTGCGAAACATCATCAATGTATGAGCTTTCATGATGACTTACATTTGGCTACTCAGGACATTTTCCTTGTCATTTTCTTTGATCAATAAAAGGCTTTATTCTCCGATTAACAATTCTATCTTTCTTTCCTCCATGGGCTCATCAATTTGATTTTTTTTTTTTTTTTTAAGGCAGATCTCTATGTCTCACCTTGACAAAATGTGATTGAATGGATTTCATCGATTTGCTGAAAATGTTACAATTACTATTCAGTTCATACATCAAGCAATTAGATAATGACTGTTGTGTGCCATCTCTTAAAGGCAAAAAAATACACCACTCGTATTCTTCATAACCTGAAATATGGCATCTATAGGGTCAAGGGTTTCTTGAAGAAAAATTTTTATGTTGAGACTGAAATAAAATTCACATCAAGTTCTTACTACATAACTGAGTATTAACTAAGGATTATACTTTTTTATTTTATATCATGAAACTTTTCAGTCTAGTTTGTTTTAGGTGTGGCCTTGCTATTGATTATGATCGAATATAATATTTGTGTATAATGAGGTAATCACTTCAGTTTTTTAACTTCTTCATATGGCAAATAAAGGTGGCCATATATATTAAGTTATTGTCAGACAAACCTGTATAGGGCGTCCTAACTTTTGCTGGTGGTATATATCAGGAGTAAAAATATATCAAGCAAGTAAGATTACAAGTTGCCCAATTTTGTTGTCATGCAGATATGCCACCATTAGGGGTATCTGGCAGCAACTTACTCTCCTTATTGCGGTGTACAGTGCAGTGCCTGGTAAGTAGTGAAGAGGCCAAAGCAATCAATATCATAGACCTGGATAACCATTTTAAGTTTTGATCTTTCCATACGTCTCCACGGGGTATTTGGGGCATTGAATTGGATACCAGAAAAAATGTTTGTGTCACCATTCATGGCTCAAATATGGAAAAACATGATTGTTGGGGAACAGAGACACACCTACAGATATATCTATTCAATGTATACAAATACTGGTGGTTTATCTGTTCACCTTACAGCACGCACATTTGACCCTAATGCAATTATAAATGGGGTGCCCTACTTCCTCACTCCCTTTCAACTCATGTACTGCTCTTTTACACTTGTGCATCCACACAAAGCTGTCACCAGTCACTACTTGTGCTAGACACTGCCCTTCTAGCACATAGCACATCAGACACCATAATTAACTGCACTTGTTACTTGGGAATGGTGGAGGCTAAAGCGATTATTATGACTGTGCTGGAACCAGTGGAGAGTAACCTATTAACAGGTGCTAAGAACTTGAATTGGTGTTTTTGTTGTTGTTTTGTTTTCAAGTACACTGATATAACTAGTTGATTTAATATTGAAAGGATCTGAAGAGTTAAAGTGGCAATAGGGTGGGGAACAGAATATTGATTACACATCACAGTAATTCTGGTAAAGGGAATATCTATTTCTTCTGACATTGTTTAGTACATAACTTGTACATCAAAGAGAGGTTAACAGCTTCAGACTTCCATTCTATGAGGGTCCATTCACCTAGAGTACTTTGGTACTTTTGCTGATTCTAGTGTGGAATCTGTGTCAGAATCAATGTGGAAAAAAAAGCCTCCCATTGACATCAACGGGTTCCGTTTTCCATGCAGAATCCATTGAAATCAATGGGATGCTTTTTTTTCCCATTGATTTCAATGGGTTCTGCGTGCAAAACGGAACCCATGAAGTCAATGGGAGGTTTTTTTGCACACTGATTCTGATGCGGATTCCGCGCCAAAATACTCCATGTGAATGGACCCTTAGGTACTTATTGCCACTCATAACCAATTTATTTCTCTTCCTTATATAGCACAATTATATTTTGCAGTGCTATACGAACATTCATCACTCATTGAACCAAGTAGGACTTACAATCTAAATTCCTGTCAGTGTGATTGTTTTTTTCTTTCTTTTTCGTTTTTTGGGACTAAACCTATGCAAACACAGGTAGAACATCCAGACTTTAGATGTTTTGCTTGTTCTGATGTTAATGCAGGACCTCAGCGCTGCAAGGTAACAGAGCTAACCACTAAGCCACATTTCGGTTAAAGAGAACATCAGAAATAGGAAACAAAGAATAAAAGAAGATATTAGGTTGAGAAGGAATGTGTGTATGGAAATCTGCCTCACAATAAGTTAACACAGGAGGCAATGCTCACAGGCGTAGCTGGTATTCCTTCTATAAAGACAGAGGAGTCAGCAGTTGTACATATGGCAATTAGCAGATCACTGGGCTAGATACAATTTAGAAGAGTATTATGGCCAAAGATAGATTCCTCTTGTCTCATGTCTGTGGAATTATTAGATGACATCAGCACATCTTCCCCGTGTTCCTAATATTTAAATATCTCATGAACTGTTGTTTATATGAAAGCTAAAGATATATCCTTGTTTCTATTATAGTACAAAGACCCAACTATTCTGCTTAGAGACAGATGTAGTTAAAACTATCTTGCATATATTATTAATTAACATATTTTGCATTAATTAAATTTTTTCCTCAAGTCTGAATGGCATACAAATCTAAAAATGGTATTTGCATTTGTTCTGTTCTGTTTAGAGCTGTAATTAATCCTGATCTTGTGAGCCATCTCATTACATTCTGCATTCTCCTTTGCTATGATCTAAAGTTAATCCTGTTAGTTTACATTTTCTTAGGAATACTAAAGATATTCACAGTACTGCAGTCTGACAATGACATAGATATTCTTTGCTTTCCAACATATTGTCTGTGACAGAGATTAATATGATTGAACTACAATCACTCTCTGACATATTGTTGGTGACAAATGGAAGCTTATTTGAGTACCTACAATAGCAGCTGTCTAGCCTACAAATTAGTCTCATGAAATTTTAACGCAATATATTGCTACTTAGCTGGTATTTAGTTTGCTTTAGGTGTTTTCTACCTTAGTAAGAATTGGTTATTCGGCTGAAAGCCTAAATGACAATCTGAGAACTTTTCTATACAGACTCCATAATCGTATGTTTTTTATCCTGTAAATGTAATAAACTGTTTCCAGGAACTAATATGTAAGTATAATATGATAAAGAAAATTCTTCTATAATTATAGTTACATAATTAAGTTTTAATATAGTATTGTTAATGGGTGGTCCTATCTCAGCCCTCTATGGCTGTGGTTGCCTCCATTTGGTAGTATTTTGCATTATAATGACATATACTATTATCCTTAGACATCTTTGTGGAACTTTGTCTGAACTTCAGATCCATGACTGAGACCAGTCTCTTCAGAAGTTGAACAGAGGTGAACAAAAAGGGAAGGGCATACTTGGCAGGCCATTTTCCACCTCATGTCCTGTTCCGCCTCCATCTTTCTATAAGTCTAGACTGGAAGCAGTTATCTGAATACACATCTCCAGCATTTTATCTCCATAAATTATAATTTTCCTGTCTACAACATTATGCAGATTCAGTAGTCACCCACAGGCTGATACTAACCAGCCATTCAAATGTTCTCAATAGGAAACGCGTTAAGTTAGCCCTTGTAAGGGGCCACACGGTGGCTCAGTGGTTAGTACTGCAGCCTTGCAGTGCTGGAGTCCTGGGGTTCAAATCCTGCCAAGGGCAAAAAAACATCTGCAAGGAGTTTGTATGTTCTCCCCGTGTTTGCATGGATTTCCATCCCATCTTCCAAAAAGACATACTGATAGGGAAAAATGTACATTGTGAGCTCTATGTGGGGCTCACAATCTACATTTAAAAAAAAAAAAAAGTTAGCCCTTGTAAGACAGATGTTTCATTGTAGCGAAAAACTAGTATTGCTTCATTGGGGTTGTCCGGTCACAGGAATTTACCGCTGTCCACATGATAGGGGTGACTTTGTAATTGGTGGGAGTCTGACCAGTACCTCTTTAAAACTACAGAACACTACAGTTCTCATAATCAGTGGGGGTCCATTTGGTAACCCCCCCCCCCTCCCCAATCAGCAAGGTACACCATATGCTGTAGATGGGGGTAACTTTTTGTAACTAAACAACTCATTAACGTATAAGTGGAAGTGTAATAGGTATTTTGGGGGCATTCTTGTTTCCAAACAAAAAAGCTTTGTCCATATTGTACTCGTAGCTGTTAATTGTATAGAAAAATCCCATGTATTTTTGACATTAGAGCAGTGTTCTAATAGTACTTTTGAGGCATATATACCCACCTTTCTTAACCCTAAATAACAATCACTTGTTAAAATAGATGTGCTATTGTATATTCAGTGTGTAAACAAGCTTGCATTTTTACTGGAAACATATGAGATCTGTATTTCAGAAATCAGGTGATGACTTTAATCGCTCACTTAAGGTGGAAAGCCATGTTATAATCCCGCTCGTATGCATTGCGGACAGCTAGTCTATGGTAATTGTCTACATTAATACGCATTTTCCCAAAATCCTCCACAGCTTTAAATGTGTTAAGCGTAATTCCTTGATGTATGAATAAATTTGAGATCTTTTCATTTTTGGTTATTAGCATCCACTTAAGACAGAATATTTTAAAACCGGATACTTCTGGTCTTGCTGAGCATAATGCTGCGGTAGGCAATTGTCTCCAACACCTATAGCTGGGATGTACTATATGTTCAACCTCTCACTATATCTCTTGCTTCAAGATTATAAAGGTTTTAAGTAATACTTTTACGTGGCAGCAATTTAACATGTTATTTTAAAAGCCATGTTATTCAGTAACACAAAATTAAAAACTAAATTTGTATTGAGGTTTAAAGAAGGCAAATAGAGGTTTTACACCAGGGAAAATAGGTAATGGAGAAGGAAGTAATAAGCATATAAAATTGTTCCTCTCTTGGGATGCTGGAAATTGAAATGCATAAACTTATAAAATATTTTACATGCCTCTCTAAGTACTGGTTAAAGCTAAAGGCTTTTATGAGACACCTAAGCTATATCTCATTGAATGAAGCTCTACAGATAAAATAGGCTTTGCATCTTAGAAATTAGATAGGAAAAAAGAACATTCAGGACTTTTTCTTTGCTCATCTTTAATTCTTGTTAGCATTTAGAGAAGGGGAAGGCTTACATGGCACATCTCGGCGCGTACTTACTGTGTTTTGTTTACTTTAAAAAAGTAATAAGAATGAAGGTAAAAACTTTTACAGGTAAAAAGACACACACACAAACACACACACACACATATGTAAATGTTTGTGGTGTTTAGTGGGAAAATATATAATAGTCTTCTTTCTTTATTCATATGCGAGTGATAAATATTTTGTACCGCAGATTTTTTCTTCTTAAAAATTATCAACATTGCATAAAAAAATAATAAAACAGATACTTAACTGAGTAAGGCCTGGTTCACATCTGCGTTCGGTATTCCTTTTGTGGATTTCACTTGGGGACCCCCTGAATGGAATACCAAATGCATTGACAAGTGGGGAGCTTATGAAAGCACACGGACTCCATAGACCATAATGGGGTCCGTGTGTTTTCCGTGCGCAGTCAACACGGAACAGGCGGAGAGGAAAGTAGTTCATGAAGTACTTTTCTCTCTGCATGACTTGTGCGGACACTGCTCGAAAAACACACTGACCCTATTATAGTCTATGGGGTCCGTGTGCTTACATTGTTCATCGTTTGTCAAAGCATCCAGTATTCCATTCAGGAGGGTCCCCATTCGGACTTCCCGAATGGAATATTGAATGCAGATGTGAACCAGGGCTCAACCTCCTCTCCATTGTGCTGAGTGCCCAGTGCTATCTGTTTCCTGGTCCTGTTCAAGATGAAGGAAATCCCGCTCTATAAATCATTGGCCAAGGTAGGTTGCTATTACTGTAAATGGTTGGATGCAGGCATTTCCTCCTTGTCCAGCCTAACTAATAAGCAGCATGCTGGAGATATATGGGCATAAATGGAGATCTTTCAATAAATTATGATTTGCTTTGTCCTAGTTTCAGAGAATAAGGTATAATCATATTGCCCTTTGTTGTTGCATTTGTTTGTGTACTGGTTGGTCCACCAATGTTTTGTGCTTTGGTTATTGGAAAAAGGAATACAGTATATTAAAAACTTAATAAATTGCTGCCACGTAAAAGTATTACTTAAGACCTTTATAATCTAGATAACAAATAGCAATGTGTTGAGTTTATCCAGGTACTTGTTAATAAATGCGTCTTGCTGTCGTGAAGAAAGTAGCTTGTACTCTTTATCATTTTCATTCTCTTGTAACGGAGTTTATAGGGATTACCCTTTAATATTGTATTAATACAAGCACACAGCTTGTGGGTGGCTCTCGATACTTAATGAGAACATTTGTCTTAAATGTAGACCATATTGCAATTTCACAGTTGCTTAGCTGTTTTGTTTTCAGGGAAAGAGATCTTCCTGTCATCCTGATTAGAATCTGAATTGTTGCTCTTCTGTCTTCTAGTTTTTAAAACAAGCAAGGTCGAGATAATTATTTTCCAATCAGCACATTTCATACACAAAATTAACACCTACGATACATGAACAAATCATAGATGACAGTGACAGAATATTGTTGATAGAGAAGATAAGACGCACAACAGACAGGAACTGAACAGTTACAGAAGGCTTAGGAAATTGTTGGCAGTGAGGAGAAGAATTCATTTTACTGGACAAGGTCTCTTTGATCTTTACATGGTCGTACAACAATAAACAATAATATAAGAAAATTTGGGTATATATTTGAATAAAAATTTTAAGGAACTGCAAAATAAGCAATACGTGAAAACAATCTGATAATAAAGTGGTGTATCATTATTATTACAGAGGTGTTGCTAGGCTTTTCATCACCATGGGGAAAGATTGAATTTAGAAACCCCGTTCCCTTCTGGATCGTAACTTTTTTATTTATATTTTAATCTTTTAGGATGGTGGAAAATAGAGCATTTCATTTTTATGGTATATCCATAAGAAATGTGTTAATAAATGGATAGTATTTGCCTGTAACCTGTAGTGCAGTAAAAGCAAAAACACAGCATATTGTTTTTATTGTGGGTAGTTATTGCACATGACCTCAGATTTCATTATCTGCAGTGAAATCTCCAACGCTGGTCAATTTCTGCCTCATATTTATTTCAGCCTGTAAATGTAAATGCATTGCACCTCCTCTGAGATACCGCTGCAGCACTCATAACCGTCTCTATCAAGAATACACTATAGGGGGTGCTGTTTTGATTTATTTGAAGGGTGCGATTTTGAAAATGGAGAGTTTCTATTATATAGACTTTTAAAATCCTCTTCAAAACTGAAGTGGTCCCTAACAAATGGGTTCTGGAAATTTTCTTGGAAGTAGGAATAGACTGGGGTGAGAAGAGCATAAAAGATATGTACTATACAAATTATATTCTACAATCTAGCAACTGTACCCTCAATTTTCAAATATACCCCCTAGTTGAACATGAACCCGACCGGAACTTGCACCTTGCACTAAAACCCTTCCTAGAACAATATTAGACTATATCAACTGGTACAAACCCAAGGAAAAGTGTGAAAGTGGGAGGTCAAATGCAATAGCCTAATACATAGATTATTGTATGCTGGATCTAATATAGTGAATAAACAGTAACTACACACCTCAGAAATTCAAGCACAATTCTTTAAATAATGCTCAAGGGTGCTAGTAGTAGAAAACAGGCATATGCCTGAATGATAAGATGTCAAGGTCATGTAATACTCAAGTCCTTTTCATATAAAACATTGACAAGATGAAGTATGCACATCATACTATAATCCCACCCCAATACATATGTTTCATTCACAATCAGTGATCTGCACAGTCTAAACCTATTGGCCCTCTGTTAAAGAGGACCTTTCATGTCCTCAGGCACATGCAGTTTTATATACTGCCCCGGGGATATTGGTACCATTAATTTCAGCACCAATCTCTGCCCAATCTTAGAAGTGTAGCTGGGCTGTGAGGAACGCCCCCTCCCCCCAACAGTACACGTCCATAGCCCTGACTGTACTATGGACCGATACAGTCTAGAGGGGGCATTCTTCACAGTTTAGCATCATCGCTGGGTGGTAAGGAATGCCCCCTCTAACAGAACAAGCCCAGCTAGACTGTTAGAAATGCCCTTCTGACAGTGGGTAGAGATTGGTGCCGAAACTAACGGGATATAGTCCATATCTTTTATATTCCTTTCACCCCAGTCTGTTCTTTCTTCCCTCCTCTGTTAAGGAGACCATCCAGCAGTGTTGTATGTTGGAGCCCATCTGCATCCAGCTTTACAGGGATATGTTAAGACACCCTGCTTTGTTTACATTTAACTGGCTTGTTTTCCTAACCTGCATGTGGCTATATAACCTATATGTGGCATTATGGATACTGAATAGTTTTTATTATTCCCTTCTATCTTTGGTTTTAGGATGTTTATATTTTATATGATACATTGAAGCTATGTTTTAGAGTTTCCCTTTTTGGATTTCCATTTAGAAAACATTCACAATTTCAATGTGAAACTAGGCTCCATTGATTTCAATAGGAGTCAGACACTAAATTTTTTTCAGCTACCATAAAAAATAAGTGTCATGCTTAATCTTAAGATGTATTCTGCCTGGTAACTCCCATTGAAGTGAATGGGAAGCTGAAAAATTCTGCCTGGCAGAATTTGTTCAAGCAGAAAAATTCAGTTTCAAATTCTTGAAACTGAATATTTCAGCTAAAATATATTCCAGAGACTGAATATTTCAGCTAAAAAAAATAGCTGAGGCTGATTTTTTCAGCTAAAAAAAAATAGTACTCTATGAACATACCCTACCTGTAAAACAAATTGTCCTATTCACTGAAAATATTGAAGACCTATCCTAAGGATAAGTCATCAATACCAAATCAACAGGGTGTGACACCTAGCAACGCCACCAATTAGCTATTTTCAGCAGCTGCTTCATAGAAATGTGATGTAAGATATGGTTCACATCTGCGTTGGTAATCCGTTCAGAAAGTCCGCATGGAGACCCCCCTAAAAGGACTACGGAACACACTGGCAAGCAGTGTGCATTGAAAGCACATGGACCCCATAGACTATAATGGGGTTCATGTGCTTTCCACGTTCTGCCCACACGAATCATGCGGACATGAAAGTAGATCACAAAGAACTTTTCTGTCCACATGTTCCATGTGGACATCGTGTGGAGAGCACACAGACCCCATTATAGTCTATAGGGTCTGTGTGCTTTCACTGCACATCGCTTGTCAATGCGTTTGGTATTCCGTTCAGGGAGTCCCCATGCTGACTCCCCAAACAAATTACCAAACACAGATGTAAACGAGGGGTAAGTCAGCACATGGAGAACAGAGCTGTCTTTTTTCTGATCCATTCTCTGTGTTCTAGTTGCTGACAAGATCTAATCAATGAGGGTGCCGGGTGTCAGACTTCAACAGATCTGATATTAGTGACATATCTCTAGAATAGGTCATTAATGTTTTAGCCCAGAAGCCCTTTAACACACCCTTAACTACACTATGGCAAAGAATTTTAACTTGAGTCTTTCAATGGTTTTTCAATTGCTTTTATTGTGTTCTATGATATCTCACTACTGAAAGTTATCAGTATCAAGATAAACTTTTTTTTACATCTGTACACATATATATACATTTGGCACAACGTATCTAATGAATAGAAAGAGCATAATGGCTTTTTAATGGCTATTTGTACAGCACAATAATACCAGGCTATATGTGTTTACAGCTAATTTTTACACCATTGTTGTCAATTCTATCTAGACAAATTCTGTCTTTTTAAATTTATGAATGAAGACCTGTCAAAAGTAATAGCAATCACAGCACCCAATGCGGCTGAGTGACGGTGCATGCAGCATAACTTTAAACCGAAGGTGCCGGTAGGAAGATTGAAATTCTAGTACACATTTTATGGTGACTCTAGCCTTTCTGTGGCACCCAGCAATAATGTATAAATATGTTTGCTTTTGTATTTGTGAACTGTGAAGATATGGTCACTGTAATATAATTTTAAATCACAGAAAAAACAATGTGAATGTTGCTAATAAAACTGTTTCATTATCTAGTTTTACTTTCTGTCTGCATGACAGAAAGCAACTGTAAAGATGAAAGGAAGCCATACCAGGCGCCAGTTTTTACAGCATGAAGAAAAATGGAGCGACTGGTTGGCCAAGTACTTATCTGCCATCACATTGTGTTTAAGGCTGTGCAAAATTCCTGTTACATTTTATCAGTTTAATGATTTCAATCTCTGGTTTTGTTACACATTTCATTTAATATTTGCTTAAAGATTATATCTTCTAAAACAGAAGATTTGCTAAAGGAGCAGAGCTGGAGTGTAAGCTTTTAGAACGACCCTCAAATTCATAGCAGGATTCTAAAATGTAAATGAATTGACTTGGTTTTAATTTTAAAGCTTGTCCAAGTTTTCAATAATTGTATTCTGTGTATGTGTGTGACTTTTATAGTATAGGTGCTTGGCTAAAGAAATAGTTCTTTTTCACCATGGCTTGAGCCGCATCACTATCACCCAGCTCCCATTATGTGTGAACTTGAACTTACACCACTTGAGTTTGCATGGGTAGTTTAGCTTTTTGTTACTGTTGTGTAAGGGGGTTGTTTGGTTAATGAATGATGTAATATACTTTATTAACCTATTTTCTTCATTTTATTACAAGTCGGATTCTTAATTCTCCCTAGCAACTGCTCTAGCTAAGCATTGTTGGGAAGAATCAGGAAATAATTTTGTATTGCCAGTATGTTCAGAAGAGGGAATGATTTCCAGTGGCTGTTATGGATTCTTAGCTTTCTTATTACACCAGAACCACTGTTCTAGATGGTATAACTACTTTAAGTGACACCCCACTTTGGCAACTGCCATGTATGCACATATTGGCAATACACAATGTGTAAGGGTTCTTCCTGTTAATGCTTAGTTAGAGCATTACTAGGGAGAATTTTGGAGTCTTTTTTTCTACTAGAGGGAAGTAAAATAGGTTAATAAAGTATATAACAAGAATACTCACAAACACCCACTAAACAGCACTTTAAAGGGGCTCTATCAGCAAAATCATGCTGATAGAGCCCCACATATGCATGAATAGCCTTTAAAGAGGCTATTCAGGCACCGCTAAAGTTATATTAAACTACCCCCCCCCCCCCCCCGTTTTAAAATAAAACCCTAAAAACGAATATGTGAAAATTATCTATCATGCACGGTGGGCGGGCATTCAGGGTCCAATGTCATCTTCAGCCATGCCTCCTCTTCCAGCGATGTCTTTGGGTCCCATCTTCCTCCGGCGCTCACAAACTGCCATTGATAAAAAATGGCATGGGTGCATGTGCAGAAGGCACAGTAGTAGTAGTAGAAGCATGCTACTGCGCATGCACCCGCGCCATTGTTTATCAATGGCAGTTCGCGAATGCCGGAGGAAGACAGGACCCAAAGACATGCCTGGAAGAGGAGGTGTGGCTGAAGATGACCTCGGACCCACGGGCCCACCGTGCACGATAGATGAGTTTAACATATTCTTTTTTTGGGGGGTTTATTCTAAAATGGGGGGGGGGTAGTTTATTATAACTTTAGCAGTGCCTGAATAGCCTTTTTAAAGGCTATTCACGCATATGTGGGGCTCTCTCAGCATAATTTTGCTGATAGAGCCTCTTTAAACAATAAGTGAAAAGGCAATTACACATTAAAGGTGACATTTACTGTTATCTCAATGGTCTAATGGGAAAATGTCCAAAAAAAAGTCCAGTCAGCTGGTCGAGAAAATAGAATTTATTGAAGCTAAAACACTACACGTTTTGGAGATAAGCCCTTTTTCAAGTGTATCAGGTAGCAATAGGTGGACTCTACTTGGAACTTGGCATTTCATTAATTCTTTGGAATCTGATATGTACATTTCACGATTATGCTGCCATTCATTGTCAACCAACAGTCATTGCAGAGATATATACGCTAAAACTATTCATTGTATGAAATGTGGTAAAATATTACCAATTGAATATTGTTTACAAAATGCTTTTACCTTTGCAATGCAATCATTCCAGATGCTGACTGATCTGGTAGTTATACTCTTGCATATGTGCACAGTGCTATGAAGTTTACAATCTTTGTCACTGTTGACCAGTATGTTTCTTTCTAATAGTGGCTCTTAGTGTTTTGTGTATCTGACAATGTATTTTGTAGCATTTCCATCCGTCACTCTTTTTTTTTTTTTTTCTTATTTGAAGGATGTGTTGGATTTAAGTAATCCTCTTTGTAAGTGGGTTTTATATCAACCATACACTTTACGGATTCACAGATCTGCTTTTGATATTGATTGGCATTACTGAGCGCTGCTAGAGTGTAACAAAATAAATGCATAAATAAAAACCATGAAATGACAGGACTTATTTTAATTCATTTGAAGAAGCCTGTGATTACCAAGGTTGAAGGTCAGCAAGGTTAAAACGCGTAACACGTAAACATTTTTTTTTACGGTCTCTGAATTATATAATCCATATTTATTTATTTTCCTTGTTCTGCCCTGTAACAGATTTTACAGCTTTAGGCTAAACATTTTACATCTTAGTATAATCTTCACATCCTAGAACACCTGCTTTCAGGCATGCCTGCTCCTTGTCCTTGCAATGTCTCTTTGTAATTTCTGTGGCTTATAAACAAAAACTTAAAGGATCTCTTGTATAAAAGACAAGTGAAGCCAAAATGTGCGGCAATTGCCAATAGTAACCAATCAGATTTGAGATATTCAAGTCATCTGATTGTCTATGACGGACAGCTCCTCTATTTTGTCTGTTATTTATTAATTATTTTTTACATGAGGCTGGTAATCTTTTTTTCTATTATTATTTTGTGTATAGTTATTGCTTCTGCCTAATGTTTATTGTATGTTTGTATGATACCAGGTCTTTTACTTTATCAACGACCAGGATCACTACAGAAGTACATAACCCATTTAATCCAAAGTCTCTTGTTTGGAAAGACAAATGTTCTGAATAATCAATCCATGAAATGAGCTGGTAAAGCATTGGATAATAGTAGTAAATATCAGTAGTCAGAACTTGCTACATCTGACTAAAGTATATGTACTGTACTCTTCAGACTATAAGACATGCCCGAGATGGGCTTTTATGGATCCTTGGACACCTTGGATTCTCTTCCAGGGTTCGCAATCATACAGAGACGTAATGGGTTGAGGTCACATTGTGGGCCAGGTTCCCCACCGCTGGGGCTCGGAGTTCCTCCCCCCTCCCCCCCTCCTCTCTCCCTTCAACCCCCTCTTTTTTTTTCTTTCCTCCTTCTCTTTTTTCTCTCTCCCCCTCCTTCTGATTCCAGGGTTGTTCTAGGTAGTCCTTTTACTTGATTGTATTTGAGATGCCCTGTTTTGTTGTTGTCTACTGTGATCTGTTCCACATGCGGTCCCTTGATCGTTTCTCGTGCCCTGCTATGCTACTGATCTGTGCTGTTTATTTTGTTGGTGTAATACGTTGTTGACTTTGCCAAAGTAAGTGACTAGTCACATGCTTACAGTGTTGTTCAATCTAGGACTTTTCCTTTCTGCTTTGGCTACCTATGAAAGGAGGTATGTGCCTCAAGACCAGTGCCATGCCGAGGACTGTTTTTCTCACAGACTTATACTCCTTTCCATGACTCGAAGATGAAAGCCTGTCCTCGCCAGCACTGAGCTCATAGGCAAAGCAATTCGGCAAAGATTAGACAAAGAAATATTTTTCTTTACAAGAAGTGCTTTTATAATACAAATATGGTGTATACACATACACGTCTTCCTTCATCTGTCCTCATGACTTAACATACTGGGTTATATGTATTACAGGTTAAGCTGCTCTTCCCAGCACAACATGGTTTCTTGACATGTTACCAGAAGTTTGTGTCATGGGGCAGCCTTTTAAGGCTTTTGTTAGCATGATGTTATATGTTGAATTTTTTTCAACAAATTAGTAATTTTACTAAATATGAGATCAGTTGAATATGTATATATCTGTATATGCAATATGCAGAACACTCCTTCTTCCCATCAGCAGATTATAATATGTAACCTACAATACATTCTGATTAGAGATGAGCGAACACTAAAATGTTCGAGGTTCGAAATTCGATTCGAACAGCCGCTCACTGTTCGAGTGTTCGAATGGGTTTCGAACCCCATTATAGTCTATGGGGAACATAAACTCGTTAAGGGGGAAACCCAAATTCGTGTCTGGAGGGTCACCAAGTCCACTATGACACCCCAGGAAATGATACCAACACCCTGGAATGACACTGGGACAGCAGGGGAAGCACGTCTGGGGGCATAAAAGTCACTTTATTTCATGGAAATCCCTGTCAGTTTGCGATTTTCGCAAGCTAACTTTTCCCCATAGAAATGCATTGGCCAGTGCTGATTGGCCAGAATACGGAACTCGACCAATCAGTGCTGGCTCTGCTGGAGGAGGTGGAGTCTAAGATCGCTCCACACCAGTCTCCATTCAGGTCCGACCTTAGACTCCGCCTCCTCCGGCAGAGCCAACGCTGATTGGCCGAAGGCTGGCCAATGCATTCCTATGCGAATGCAGAGACTTAGCAGTGCTGAGTCAGTTTTGCTCAACTACACATCTGATGCACACTCGGCACTGCTACATCAGATGTAGCAATCTGATGTAGCAGAGCCGAGGGTGCACTAGAACCCCTGTGCAAACTCAGTTCACGCTAATAGAATGCATTGGCCAGCGCTGATTGGCCAATGCATTCTATTAGCCCGATGAAGTAGAGCTGAATGTGTGTGCTAAGCACACACATTCAGCACTGCTTCATCACGCCAATACAATGCATTAGCCAGTGCTGATTGGCCAGAGTATGGAATTCGGCCAATCAGCGCTGGCTCTGCTGGAGGAGGCGGAGTCTAAGGTCGGACCTGAATGGAGACTGGTGTGGAGCGATCTTAGACTCCGCCTCCTCCAGCAGAGCCAGCGCTGATTGGCCGAATTCCGTACTCTGGCCAATCAGCGCTGGCCAATGCATTCTATTAGCTTGATGAAGCAGAGTGTGCACAAGGGTTCAAGCGCACCCTCGGCTCTGATGTAGCAGAGCCGAGGCTGCACAAGGGTTCAAGTGCACCCTCGGCTCTACTACATCAGAGCCGAGGGTGCGCTTGAACCCTTGTGCAGCCTCGGCTCTGCTACATCAGAGCCGAGGGTGCGCTTGAACCCTTGTGCACACTCTACTTCATCAAGCTAATAGAATGCATTGGCCAGCACTGATTGGCCAGAGTACGGAATTCGGCCAATCAGCGCTGGCCAATGCATCCCTATGGGAAAAAGTTTATCTCACAAAAATCACAATTACACACCCGATAGAGCCCCAAAAAGTTATTTTTAATAACATTCCCCCCTAAATAAAGGTTATCCCTAGCTATCCCTGCCTGTACAGCTATCCCTGTCTCTTAGTCACAAAGTTCACATTCTCATATGACCCGGATTTGAAATCCACTATTCGTCTAAAATGGAGGTCACCTGATTTCGGCAGCCAATGACTTTTTCCAATTTTTTTCAATGCCCCCGGTGTCGTAGTTCCTGTCCCACCTCCCCTGCGCTGTTATTGGTGCAAAAAAGGCGCCAGGGAAGGTGGGAGGGGAATCGAATTTTGGCACACTTTACCACGCGGTGTTCGATTCGATTCGAACATGGCGAACACCCTGATATCCGATCGAACATGTGTTCGATAGAACACTGTTCGCTCATCTCTAATTCTGATGGAAGTACAACTTCCATTTCATGTTCGTATCTATGGGCAGCTCTGAGTGTAACAATTCCACAGTTCAAGGGAACTTCTCCACTAATAACCTAAATGTTTCAAGAGCAGATTTCATTTTGCAAATTAGGATCCAAGTGCAGCTAGCCTTATATATATATATATATATATATGTATATATATATATATATATATATATATATATATATATATATATATATATATATATACACTCACCGGCCACTTTATTAGGTACACCATGCTAGTAACGGGTTGGACCCCCTTTTGCCTTCAGAACTGCCTCAATTCTTCGTGGCATAGATTCAACAAGGTGCTGGAAGCATTCCTCAGAGATTTTGGTCCATATTGACATGATGGCATCACACAGTTGCCGCAGATTTGTCGGCTGCACATCCATGATGCGAATCTCCCGTTCCACCACATCCCAAAGATGCTCTATTGGATTGAGATCTGGTGACTGTGGAGGCCATTGGAGTACAGTGAACTCATTGTCATGTTCAAGAAACCAGTCTGAGATGATTCCAGCTTTATGACATGGCGCATTATCCTGCTGAAAGTAGCCATCAGATGTTGGGTACATTGTGGTCATAAAGGGATGGACATGGTCAGCAACAATACTCAGGTAGGCTTTGGCGTTGCAACGATGCTCAATTGGTACCAAGGGGCCCAAAGAGTGCCAAGAAAATATTCCCCGCACCATGACACCACCACCACCAGCCTGAACCGTTGATACAAGGCAGGATGGATCCATGCTTTCATGTTGTTGACGCCAAATTCTGACCCTACCATCCGAATGTCACAGCAGAAATCGAGACTCATCAAACCAGGCAACGTTTTTCCAATCTTCAATTGTCCAATTTCGATGAGCTTGTGCAAATTGTAGCCTCAGTTTCCTGTTCTTAGCTGAAAGGAGTGGCACCCGGTGTGGTCTTCTGCTGCTGTAGCCCATCTGCCTCAAAGTTCGACGTACTGTGCGTTCAGAGATGCTCTTCTGGCTACCTTGGTTGTAACGGGTGGCTATTTGAGTCACTGTTGCCTTTCTATCAGCTCGAACCAGTCTGGCCATTCTCCTCTGACCTCTGGCATCAACAACGCATTTCCGCCCACAGAACTGCCGCTCACTGGATGTTTTTTCTTTTTCGGACCATTCTCTGTAAACCCTAGAGATGGTTGTGCGTGAAAATCCCAGTAGATCAGCAGTTTCTGAAATACTCAGACCAGCCCTTCTGGCACCAACAACCATGCCACGTTCAAAGGCACTCAAATCACCTTTCTTCCCCATACTGATGCTCGGTTTGAACTGCAGGAGATTGTCTTGACCATGTCTACATGCCTAAATGCACTGAGTTGCCGCCATGTGATTGGCTGATTAGAAATTAAGTGTTAACGAGCAGTTGGACAGGTGTACCTAATAAAGTGGCCGGTGAGTGTGTGTGTGTGTATGTGTATATATATATATATATATATATATATATATATATATATATATATATATATATATATACTGGACAACCTCTTTATGCAGTTGAATCATATCACTACACAAAGCAAACATTCGCTATTAAATTTAAATTTTTATAGACATTAGCTGATTATAAACTTAAGGATTCTGTTTCTGTGTCCCATTTTTTGCAACTCTGTGGAATATGTAGTCTCTTTATAAATAAATAACAGTGGCAGCATGTCATTCTAATTCTATTGTAATATTAATATTCTTTGTCCATTGCTTTGATACCAGCACAGAGTCATCCAAAATTGAAACTCATTTTGTGCATAGCATTAAAAAAGTCAGCAAGAAGGTTGCTAAATGTTTTAAGAGCACTGTGATAAATAAATGAATTGCTGATCATATAGAAATGTGTTGCTGAGTGTAAGCTTTCATTGCATATTTCTGTTTTGATCCATAAGAAAGCTTCCAGCTTAAAACAAGTTTTGAACAACATAAATATGGGAGTGTAACAGCATGACCCAACAGCGTGAACCTCCAACTGTATGGTTTTAATTGATGCCTTCCATTGATTTGCCCTATAGTCCTGCTGTCTCAACAAAACAACTGTATGATAGCAGAGCTGTCATGTTATTACAAGTGGAGCATTAAGAATGCAGTCTAAATTCTTGATGCACTTTTGATCTTGGGTCATTGATCATACAGTAAGTACCACCCTAATAGACTGGTGTTTTCGTGACTTATATTACATAGTGACTCTTTTCTGAAGAAATAGTTATTGTATCAACTCATATGCCGTATGAGTGTGGTTAGGTTTTTTCATACATCTCTCTAGCTAAAATGACTATTAAGAGTCCATAGATGTAGAATAGCTATAACAATTGTTATATCAACTGGCATTGGACCCAATCCTTAAAATTAAAGTTGTTGTCCCAAAACCTAAATTATTTTTAGAAATCACATACATTACTAGAAAAATGATAACAATAATTTCTTACTAATCCCACTTTTCCAGATTCCTTACTGGTCTCTTTACCTGGAGCGATGACATATCTACAGAGACTTATGGCAATTGCTGCCAAATATGGTGACAGCTGACTGCTACAGCCAGTGATTGGCAGCAACAGTGACATATCCTAGTAGGACCAAAGACATAAATCAGTAAAGCCCCCACAAAACTATGTATCAATATGCTCACATGGGTTCTTTTTCACGTTTAAACTTTTTAGTGAATAAGCCATGTAATGACCTGTTCTTTGTGGGGCTAGGTCCATGTATAAGGTATTTATGTATTGTACTTAATAGGTTTTATATGTTTTTAAGTGGTGATATTAAAAATAGCAATTCTGTTGTTGCTTTTTCTCTAATTTTAATGTTTACAGTGTGATAATTGCAGTATTATGCAGGTCAGGAGGCACGATCTAATAGATTCACAAACATGAAAGACCTGGGGAACTTCTGTAAGTCCCCATCAGCCATGCCAACCCTTTAGCAACCTGCAATCACGATGCAGTGGGTTACAAGAGGTAACAGGAATCATCATCAGGGGTTAATAGTATTTTGAAGGTGTATCTTAGCAGACAGAATGTTTAAAGGGGCCCTATCATTAAAACATATTTTTTTCTCACTACCACGTAGGAATAGCCTTAAAAAAGGCTATTCGTCTCCTACCTTTAGATGTCTTCTCCACGTCGCCATTCGGTATATAATCTGGTTTTCGTCGGTATGTAAATGAGTTCTCTCGCAGAAATGGGGGCGGGCCCAAGTGCTCAAACAGCACTGGGGGCGTCCCCAATGCTGCAAGAGAACTCTCCAGCGCCGCCTCCATCTTCTTCAGGAACGGGTCTTCATCGCGTCTTCTTGTGGCGGTGGCTTCAAACTTCTAGGCCACAGCAAGCCCCATAGAATTGGGGCTTTCTGTGTTCGTTTCCATGTATCATTAGTATGTTAATTCTATGCAGAATAATACAGTTATCAGTTATCCCAAGTTGGAAATCAAAGTTAAACGATACAAACCTCACATTGGAAATAGCCAAATCTGCAGAACAAACCCACAAAAAATGCACAATGGATTCTAAAAGCAAAACACGATTATAAATTCTGTATGTAGTGATACATTATAAGACCAACTATGTCAGTGCAGAAACGCTGTCTGTTCTTTTTACATATTTTGTATATTTTTATGTATTGGATTCTAAATTGTATATGGTTTGAAGGGTATATCATATATGCCTTGTTTCTTTATATGTGTTCTCTTACATAATTATGGAACACTACAAGGTCTCTTTCTTCTGTATGCAGTGCTTTAAATCATATTTTGTTTCCAATAAAATATGCTGTTGATTATAACTGTTGGACATTGGTGGGTTTGATGCTTAGAATGTTTATACTCCTGTATATACTCGAGTATAAGCCGAGTTTTTCAGCACAGTTTTTGTGCTGAAAAAGCCCCCTCGGCTTATACTCGAGTCAAGTGTGGGGGGGATATTGTTATATACACTCCAGACCCTGTATTGTTTGCACAGTGTAGGTTGGACTCACATTATGCTGCGGTTGTTCCTGGGAGAGAAGGTTGTCCAGCCAGAAGGTCCATGGAGCATGCAGCAGGATGCCCTCAATGTCCGGCTTCTGCGGCAGCTCCAGGCCGGTGAGCTTGGTCCGGTGATGGTTCAGGTGCAGCTGCTCGTCGCTCTCCGCCTTCAGCTGCTACCACTCCGAACCTGCGGGGAGTGCCAGCTTCCTGTGGACCCCGCCAGCATCATCACTAACTGTGCAGAGAGTTTCGGCTTGTGGGCTTGCCGCCGTAACTGCTGACTCTCTGCGCAGTTAGTGATGATGCTGGCGGCGTCCACAGGGAGATGGAGCTCCCCGCGGGTCCAGACCAGTGGCAGCTGAAGGCAGAGAGCGACGAGCAGCTGCACTTGAACCATCACCGGCCTGGAGCTGCCACAGGAGCAGGATAGTGAGGGCATCCCGCTGCACTCCCTGTGGACCTTCTGGTTGGACAACCTTCTCTCCCTGGAACAACCACAGCAGAATGTGAGTCCAACCTACACTGTGCAAATAATACAGTGCCTGGAGTGTATATAACAATATTCCCCCTGTTGAAATGAATAGTAAGAGTGATTGTTTAAGTATTTATCCCCTATCCATAGGATAGGTTATAAATACTAGATTGATGTTAATGGGGGGTCAGGGTTTGGGGTGCTGGGGAAAGGGGGGTGGAATTTTGGTTGTCTGTGTGCTCCTTCCCTAAGCTTGAAGGGGCAATTCCCCCCACTTAGAGCCAGGCTGATTATAGGGTATCTGCAGTGCTTCTATTCCGTCGGGAAGGGGTTAATAGGAGCACTGAAGATACCCTATATATTCAGCCAGGCTGAATTCCAAGTTCTCAAGCTCAGGGAAGGGGCATACAGACAACCTAAACACCTCCTTTCCAGCACCCAGCATCTAATGCACCCAAAAACTCCGGCCATTTTAATTTTTGAAATTTTCAAAGAACGTCACATTAGTCCATGAAGTTATCTTTTATCCTAATCCCAGTATTGCATAGCTATCTGCATGGGTACGATAAAGTTGTACATCTATATATGCCAGAATTTAAGGTTTTTCTAATATACATAAAATAAACTGCGTATTTCTTTTCATACAAACATAGAAGATTGACAGCAAATAAAGACCACATGTCGGTCTAGTCTGCCCTTATAGTATTACCATTTCATCTTGGAATAGACGTGTTTATCCCAGGTATGCTTACATTCATATACTGTACATTTCCCAACCACATGTGCCTGAAGTTTGTTCCAATATACAACCACCCTTTTAGAGAGAGTATTTCTTAACATTTCTTCTAATGTTCCCCCCAACTAATTTCAGATTTTGCCCTATTGTTATTTTCTGTGTATGATTTACATGCTCTTAAAGTTTTTTGTTCTCTATAAAAAGTCCTTGATGTGTGAAGTGATCATAAGTCTACACGGCACACACAAAGGAACAGTGAGGACACTTTTGCTTCCACTTCTGTATTGGTATATGTTTGCCAAACTACTCTACTAATCTTAATGAGACATGTTTTATTCCCTACACAGAGCCATAATAGCTACTCTTGGTCTCCAGTAACCTTCACTGTAGTAAATAAATAAAGTTCTTGTGAGTCTGAACGGCACTTCTAAGTAAAGAAGCATCAGTTTCTGAAAATGGGCCAACTACATTTAAGGAGTAACTTCTGATACTTTGAGTTACAAAGCTGTATTGAGATCTATCAATGCGTATCGTCACACATTCTCCCTGTATACTTGATCTGTGAGTTTACACATATATAAATTGTGTGTATATATACAGACACACACACACACACACACACAATTTATATATGTAAACTCACAGGATAGAACTGTATAGTGGATAGTGGATATTTATCAATACATTTATTACATTTTAGCAGTTGTCTGGTGTAAATACGTCAAAAATATAGGGACTGATTTGTACAGTGCATGTCAAAAATAGCAATTTTTGCCTCACTCCATAAAATTTTGGCTTTCCCCCTCCATTTGCGGAATACTGGCAGTTTTCTTAGAAATGAGTGGGGGGGGGGGGGGAGATTTCCACGCCATCAAATTTTCCAGTGCAAATAATGACTTAAAGCATAACAACATATGGGCAATTTTGGATTTTCTTGCAGAATTTTGCAATATGTTTTAGTAACGAATTTTTGGCCTCCTTTCTGTGAAATCCTGCATCTCTTTTTTTTCTTTATTTTGCTCATCTATTAAGAGCTATCCCTGCTTCTCACTGTGTCTGGAGTATGAGCTTGTGAAAACTGAAGAGAAAATGAGGAGTGTGGAAAGTCATTTCACATAGTTCTACCTGTATTATTTCCAGAGATATCACTGGCTGAAAACACAATTGGGATTGTGATATTTCTATGCATCTTATTTTATGAACACAAGCACAGTTTTGATTTTCTCTTTCTACTGTTTCGTTAATGGCACTCATAAATATATGTGGTACTTATATTTTATTAAAATAAAGAAACATATAGATCGTCAGACGTAAACACTATTAATTCCAGTTTTCATCTCTAAGGCCGTGGCGCAAATGCTCCAGAAAAAAATGCTGCGTTTTTGCAGTTACTGCAAAGTGGATGGGATTCTAGCAGAATATGCACGCAGCAGACTTTCTAAAATTTTCAAAACCTTTGCAGTTTCGGAAATCGCAGCATATAGACATATAGATACAGACATATAGACCTTAGTGGTTTCCGTATAGGTATTATGGAAGCAAAAAATTAGAAGAGGAAACTTCTGTGGACTTTCTGTGAAAAGCACTGCAGGAAAAAATTCAGTGCATTGCCACCGAGGTTGTTCCCGTATCACTTTTTTGCCTTTTTGCTCCATATTGCGGAAACTTTTTTTCCTGCAGATTTTGCTGCGTTTTTTTTTTTAGCCAAAGCCAGGAGTGGATTGAACATTAGATAGAAGTATAAGAGCATCCTATATACTTCCCATTCCTTTTGTAGCCATTCTTGGCTTTGGCTCAAAAAACGCAACAAAATCTGCAACAAAAAAAGCTTTAGCCTTATATGGGTTTTCCCATATCAGAGTTTCACCTACTCTCCTTTCTCCTCTCCACTTCCTGGTTTCAGTGAGTTAGACTAGCTTAGCCTGTGTGATTTACAGTTCAGGCCAGCAGTATGTTCCCAAGACTAAACCATGTGCTGTTATCTCTGATTTACATACAGAGATAACATACAGAGATAACAGAGTGCTGATCAAGGCACAGTTCTAGTCCATATTATTGTTCACAAACTAAGTGCACTTTCCAGACCTGAGAGAAGGCTTTATTAACTGCCACTCACAGTGAAGAGAGAACAAACATGGGTTTAAGCCACAGGTTTAATTTGGATCCTTGATTTAGGAATACCCCTTTAAGTATTTGTCTAGAAGTCCTCCCGACCCATTAGACTTTTATTTTTCTACAGAAAATAGGCAGTTTCCTAGCAAAGAAATCTGAAGTACTTGTTGGTTACAAAACTGGATTACCTTATGCATGAGTGTTTGGGGTTACCATATATCTGACTTCTACCTGTACCATCCCTAAAGATGGCCTTACATTTCAGTAACTGTCAGATGGACCCTCGTTTCTGTTTCCCACAAATAGTCTGTTTTATCAGCATGTCCATACTCAAGGGAAGTACAACATAGCGTTAATTTTTAAAGGATAGAATGCAGGTTTATAAATAGGTAAATAGAACTGTTTGCAGAAATTTTAGGTCGCTGACTGTAGTTTCCTTGAAGTTAAGTATTCAGTAAATTATATGGTGTGATACATAATGAATGTATCTGAAATGTAGAAAGTACAATGTACATAGCAAGACTATAAGTCTCTTCCTATATCGATAACTGCTTAGAGTAGATGACTATAGTTGATGCCCTACATATACTGATAGATTTATTTTTGTTGAGATGTATTTTGGTGAATACTGAGAAAGCAGCTTATGTTTTCCACTGATTGTAATAGAATCTTGAAGGTCAGTCTGAAGGAACACAGTAGACTTGCAGCTTGGCTATGGGCATTTCTTGGAAAACAAATATACTGGAATAGTGTCATTCAAACAAAAGCTTATCAAATACTGTTGTGTTTTATTCATGGTATGCTTTGGGAAATGTTTGCGACCCTTTTGTCAGTTTTCCATTTTAATTTGATGCATATGTTTAATTAATGGAAGTGAGATGATAAGCATACGGTTTGGTTAGGTTTGACATATTCAGCTAAGAGCTACACTGTCTCTTCAGATTGTAAAGCATATGGAAAATGTTTCTGAGTTCTTGTGTTGCGAGGTGTCGGCACAATTCTTATGTAATCACAGAGGCTGTTATTTTAAAGGCATTTGGACAGATTAGCACTAGAGATGAGCGAACACTATTTGATAGCCGTTTCGAATAGCACGCTCCCATAGAAATGAATGGAAGCGGCCGGCAGACTTTGCCGGCGGCCGGCCGCTTAACCCCCTGCATGCCGGCTACGTCCATTCATTTCTATGGTTGCGTGCTATTCGAAATGGCTGTTTCGAATAGTGTTCGCTCATCTCTAATTAGCACTACATTGGATTCCAGACATAAAGGTCAGTATGTAATTTGTGATTACACATCTATACCTCTGCTAGAGATAAAGACCCATCAATAATAAAGGACCTGCTGAGCCGCACTACAAGAGTGGATGCTAGAAAATCCCTTTTCACCGGTCTTCTAGGACCTGTATTGTAGCGTATTATATTCCTATATTATTTATTGAGGCTGATTTGATACCTCTTCAGACACAATAGATTCTAAAGCATTGCCAACATATTATGCCTTTTTTTAATCAAAGGTGGGCCCAGCTTTAGACTTTGTTCAGATTGGTATATTATCCTCCATGAGCAAATACTGTCCATCCAAGAAGCCAGAACAAATAGCCAGGTTATGCAATATTTTTCACTAAAATGATTAAAGCCCAACAGTCCACACTAAATTAAGAGTCATTTGTGTCTGTCATGTGACAGATCTTACACTGCCATTATGTTTGTTCTTTAAGATTTTTACAAATGCAGATGTGAATCCAAGCTTTCCATCCAGTCAGTAATTTTTACATTTTATTCTTTAACTATTTTGCTTGTCTTTTCACTTTTTCTCCTATTACAATAATTGGTTATATTTAATGTCCCAAAACTGTATTTTTTAACATAACAATCAAGAGTTTGCATATTATTTTATGCAGAAGCTTATAAATGCTTTAGTTATGTATGCTTATCTTTTTACTGACTTTAACAATAAATATATGATCACCTATTGAAAGAAATTTGGTGAAGTGTTGCATGGTAACTTAAATCTTAAAAGAAAATGGTTTTCATTAAATTGGTATATAAAAAAAGATATTCTGACATATCTAAAGCGTTTTCCAGGACTAACGGCAGGAAATGCTTGCTATATGAATGAATAAACTTAACTGGATACATTTTTACCAATCCACATATTTTCAGGCACATGCAAAAATTCTTGGTTTCAACTTACTGGTTGTGAGATTGTCAGTGCCCTTCCAGACAGTTCCTTCCAGCATCCATCCACTGCACCTACTAGCAGGTTTTCATTCACGCTCAATATACATATATACTTATGTATATACATAAACAAATATCTCATATATATCTATTGTGTATAAGACATATGCATGCATATCTGTATGTATATATATTTGTGAGAAGGTGACAGGCAGAGTGCTGGAGTCACGCTATATCCCCAGATTCCTGACATATGTGTGAGCCAGGGTGGATCTTGAATAAGCTGCTGCCCAGGTTTGGGCCATAGGCTCATTACTGGGCCACAAAAGGCTGCAGAGCCTGCACTTCAGGACAGATCCTGGAAGGAGAGGAAGTGGCTGGGTCTGTCCTGACACTGAGAGCCTTGTGTTACAGTACAGTGTTGTTTTGGTTGATTGGTGTGGTTGGTTGTAAACCACACATACAGATAGTATTTTCTGTTTAATTAGCGCTCAGAGGAGTAGGGTTTCGTTTTGTTTAAAACACACACATTTTTAATGTTTTACGCGCATGATTGTAATGATAAAGCATATTCATCTTTTGTACATGTTGTTCATCTCCTTCATTCTCTCTATGCATTATCTTCTGCGTCCATCTTTATAATAGACATGTCACCTTCCATTGTAATTATGCAAGTGATGATAATAGCAAGACTGATTAAAAGTGATTTCTACAAAACATGAAGTATGAGCTTAGTGTGATGCTCAGTGGTCACAAGATTTATTTATTTTTTTTAATGTAAATATGATCATGGAAAATAATATAAAAAGAAGAAATATTTTTAATTTAGTTTTTATATTTTTTTACAATCTGCTACATGTAGTCAGTAGTATACAAAATCTATAGAATAGTTGTGTATAACTCTTTGATTTGGAATCGTTGGTAATTAAAGTAGTATGTATAATATATATACTGTATAGAGAGAGAGAGAGGGAAAACGACTGGATTACATAGAATTGCTTCAGGGTCTGGTGCCATAGAGCTATAGAAGTTTTTCACTTTGTCGTCTGAGAAGAGTCGATCTTGTTGCTCATTCTGCTGTACAATCTGCAGTGAGACTTGAGGTAGTATGTGAGCTCTGCAAAGCACGCTGTTAACCTCCGAGTTACATAGATCCAATCTGATGTGTGTTTCCTGGAGTATATTCTTACATTGCTCCTTTTTCATCCAGGCAAAATTAGAATAGACTATTCTGTACTTGATAAGATGTCAAGGACGTTACTGCACTCCGACACAGATGTCTGCCATGTGTTTAGAATGAAGGTTGTTAGTCAGATGTCAGCCTTACTAAATCTATTCCTCTTAGATGGAACAAATGTATTGTATAGAAGAGTGATCTGGTTTGCTCAAGTTTGTGATTTCTTGTAAGTATTTTGTATTAATTTATCAATCTCTAAGTTTTAAGAAACCCTGTCATGTGTAAAATGCACACTGTGCTTCTTAAGCAATTTAGTGGCCCTATTCAGCAGAATGTTAAAGCAGAACCTTCATTTACTTAGTAATTCACTACTGTCACCGGAGACATTTCTCTCTAAAGAAAACCATTTTCTTGGTGTGTTTATTTCTCAGGTAGAATATGCTGAATAACAATGTCAGTTATTGGCCTTATCAGTGTATAACCCCAGAGATGAGGAAAATCACAGGAGCTTGCATACTTGACTACCAAATTCAATCAGAATGGCTGATAAGGAAACTAATAGAAAGTAGAAGTGTTTGGAGAATGAGCACCATAATACAATGAAGTGACACATGCCGCACATTGAAGGAAGCTGATTTAGGATTAGGTTTTTTTCTGCTTCTGATTTTTACTACTTGCTTGGTGCTTAGTTTCCCCAGAACTCTACCTTTGTCATGCAGTCTTCTGATCAGTTGCTTTCACAGTGCTAGATGTTTCTACCCCGCTTGCAACACAGATACTCAGGCCGTTTTCTTAAATCCAGACAAAATCTTTAACCCTCGAAGTGTTTTTTTACGCGTTACTTCTCTGCGACTTTTTTCATATTTTCCTTCCCTGTCTTTGAAAATTCATAACATTTTTATTTTTCTGTCCCATCAATTCTATCATAATTTTTTGCTTTTGCTTTTGTGGCTTCCGCTCTACGTTAAAAATGATATAGTATCGTCCAATGGATCATTATGATTATGGTGATACCATATTTAAATAGGATTTATTATGCTTTACCATTTTTTACAAATAAAATGTCACGTTTTGAAAATGAATGATTTTCCTGAAGTCAACGTATTCTGACGTCTGTAAATTTTTAGTTTCGTTGACAGAGATATGTAAGGGCTCTTTATTTGTGAGGCAAGTTGTACTTTTTATAGCTACCAATGTTTGCTATGTATGAAATTTTGGTCACTTTTTTGCTGTTTTGGGGGAAAGTGAGGTGACCAAAATACGTTATTTTACGTATTGTGGTGTTTTTTTTTATTTCATGGTGTTCACCGTTCAAGATAAATAACACTATTTTTGGATAGTGGGAACTTATACCCACATGGGGATAGCTAACATGTTTATTTATTTTTTTGTTTACGTTATGTTTTTTAACTTCTGGACCACCTATAGAGTATATACGTTTGTAAGTGGTTGTATTGTTCTGCAAGTTCTGCACATACTGGTATGTCATATAATTACATATAGTAGATGAGGTTGGATAAAGACTAGAGATGAGCGAGTACTGTTTGGATCAGCCGATCCGAACAGCACGCTCGCATAGCAATGAATGGACGTAGCTGGCACGCGGGGGGTTAAGCGGCCGGCCGCCGTCAAAGCGGAAGTACCAGGTGCATCCATTCATTTCTATGGAGCGTGCTGTTCGGATCGGCTGATCCGAACAGTACTCGCTCATCTCTAATAAAGACATCATTCCATCAAGTCCAACCTATAACTAAGAGAGACATACTCTCGAAACGCGTCAGCTAGCGCTGGATCTATCCCTTTGTATTATACCATCCTGTGTCTGTGATCGCTATTTTTTATAATGAATATTTGTAACTAACTATGGGAAGAATATGCAAATCCGCCTTCCATGATGTAATTAGGAAGACAGTTGCTGCCTCATTGTTGCAAACCAATAGAGGGCGCTCACTGGAATGTGCAAGCCTGTCTTAAGACAGGATTCCAGTGAAATAACCCAATAATGGCTGCTCCCTTTAGCCTCATGCCCGACCTTCCAAGAGGCCTTTGTTTAGCAATGACGCTGGGATTATTACCAGGTTATAGTCTCTCAATCGAGGACAGCTGTTTCGATCTGGTTGGATCTCATCAGCCCGATGTAGAGAGGACTATAACCTGGTAGAGGTGAGAGGCTTAGACAGGGTTCGGGGGATATTGTCACTCCTTAGGGAGAGACCACCATATAGGTGTGTGGAGACTTGTTAAGCCTTTAGCACTCCACTTTGCAAGGAACTATGGGAAGAATATGCAAATCCGCCTTCCATGATGTAATTAGGAAGACAGTTGCTGCCTCATTGTTGCAAACCAATAGAGGGCGCTCACTGGAATGTGCAAGCCTGTCTTAAGACAGGATTCCAGTGAAATAACCCAATAATGGCTGCTCCCTTTAGCCTCATGCCCGACCTTCCAAGAGGCCTTTGTTTAGCAATGACGCTGGGATTATTACCAGGTTATAGTCTCTCAATCGAGGACAGCTGTTTCGATCTGGTTGGATCTCATCAGCCCGATGTAGAGAGGACTATAACCTGGTAGAGGTGAGAGGCTTAGACAGGGTTCGGGGGATATTGTCACTCCTTAGGGAGAGACCACCATATAGGTGTGTGGAGACTTGTTAAGCCTTTAGCACTCCACTTTGCAAGGAACTATGGGAAGAATATGCAAATCCGCCTTCCATGATGTAATTAGGAAGACAGTTGCTGCCTCATTGTTGCAAACCAATAGAGGGCGCTCACTGGAATGTGCAAGCCTGTCTTAAGACAGGATTCCAGTGAAATAACCCAATAATGGCTGCTCCCTTTAGCCTCATGCCCGACCTTCCAAGAGGCCTTTGTTTAGCAATGACGCTGGGATTATTACCAGGTTATAGTCTCTCAATCGAGGACAGCTGTTTCGATCTGGTTGGATCTCATCAGCCCGATGTAGAGAGGACTATAACCTGGTAGAGGTGAGAGGCTTAGACAGGGTTCGGGGGATATTGTCACTCCTTAGGGAGAGACCACCATATAGGTGTGTGTAACTAATAAAGGAAGAAACTATTTTTTAACCGAAGATACGTTGGACCACCATTTTTTATTGCACTGCTATAACCCTACAGTGTTGATCTAGGGAAGGTAAAAACCCCATGAGGCTTATGCCATTTGCCCCAATTCAGGGAAAAAATTCCTTCCCGACTCCAATCTGGCAGTCAGTATAAAAACCCTGGATCAATGTGTCCTTAAAATCTAGAGTCCATAACCTGTTGTTGTTTTCTCTTCAAGAAAGGCATCCAGGCCCTCTTTGAACTTGTTCAGTGAATCCGCCATCACCACTTCCTGCTGCAGAAAGTTCCAGAGCCTCGCTGTTCTTACTGTGAAGAATCCCCTTCTATGTTTCTGGTGAATCCTTCTCTCCTCCAGATGTAGAGGATGTCCCCTTGTCACTGTCACTGGCCGAGGAGTAAAAATATCCTTAGAAAGTTCTTTGTATTGTCCCTTCATGTATTTGTACATTGTTATTAGATCTCCCCGTAGACGGCTTTTCTCTAAACTGAATAACCCCAAGTTTGTTAATCTATCGTTGTACTCCAGTCCACCCATTTCCCTAATCATTTTGGTTGCCCGACTTATTCAAGTTCATTTATGTCTTTCTTGTATATCGGGGGCCCAAAATTGCACACAATATTCTAACTGTGGCCGTACCAGTGATTTGTATAGAGGCATAACTATGTCCTTGTCATGAGAATCTATACTTCTTTTGATGCATCCCATAATTTTATTTGCCTTGGCAGCAGCTGCCTGGCACTGGTCACTAAAGGTAAGCTTGCTGACCACCAAAATCCCCTAGTCTTTTTCATTGGCAGTCTTACCCAGTAATTTACTATTAAGTACATAGTCATACATTTTATTTCATCGACCAAAGTGCATTACCTTACATTTGTCAACATTAAACTTCTTTTGCCCACCACACTGGTGACTGTGACCCAGTCTGAATATTTACCATTAACAAGTACCCTCTGTTTCCGATCAGTAAGCCAGTTGCTAACCCAAATGCATATGTTTTCCCCCAGTCCCAGCATTCTAATTTTGCATACCAACCTTTTAAGTGTGCCTTTGAAAAGTCCAGATACACCACGTCCACTGCATTACCCACGTCCTTGCAGATATAATCAGCTGCACAAAATCGTGCAGCTGTATAAATGGGGAGCCGGCTGTTACTACAGCTGGAGCTCCTTTAGAGCTGCCTTCTTGATTGTTGTTTAAACAGCGCTCTATGAGCACCTATTCCACAGTCCCTGTACCCATTGGAAACATGTACACATTACAAACAGTTCACAATAATTAATTAATTAAATTAATTATTAATTAATAAGTGTTCATAATAATTAAGTTCATTTTAGTGAGTGTCAGAAAATTGGAGAACTTAGAACAAACCCACACAACCACAGACAAGAGTGTACAAACTTCAGGTAGATCAGTAGACTAAAACTCGGCCATGTAAATGGCCTGCACGTAGAAAAAAATTTAAAGCTGATGTGCTGCATTCCTTATATTAACCCCATACAGGAAATGGCCCCCACAAGTTGTCATCCACACAATGTTCCCCCTATAGCAGCTAGGGCCAACAATGGTTCTCATATAAAGGCGATTATTGGTAAATTAGTTACCTCACTGCTCCCTGGCTACACTGCTGTGACATATCATGTGTGCCCGGAGCAGGAGGAGTCGGAGCGTAAATGTAAGTACTGCACTTGCACTGCCCACAGCCTGTTAGCTGCAGGTCTTATGTGGCCTGCTGTCTAAAACTCGAAAAATACCAAACTGGCTGCATTTGTAAATACCAAATTGGCAGACTAGGGTAGGATCTGCTACATCACAGCCCCTAGCCATGGGCTGCATGTTTGAGACCCCTGATGTAGATTTTACCATTGGTTTGCATTTGACCAAGAGCCTTAGTACTGCTAATAATTGTGCCAGAACATGCAATACTATGTTTTATCTGTCACAGCCTCTTATATGAAAGTGAGCAGCTGAAGGCAGCTTGCCACACAGCTCACATATTAAACATGTACCCTGTGCAGTCAATTATAATTGTAACAATGATGTAAAGGTGAGTTCCCTTTTAAGTAGCATGCTTTGTGGCACTTGATGTTGCAGCATTACTGAGGAAACTCATAGAGAAGTACTATCATTTAAAGAAAGAATGGAAAGATTTCTAGTCACATTGAATTGAAAGATTTAGTTTATCGTGAAGGGTCACAAAGACTTGACCCATAGTCCCCCCCCCCCCCCTCCAAAAAAAAAAAAAAAAAAAAAGTATGGAGGCTGCACTCCAATTCATTGATCTGTGTTTTTCACCCAGAAAGCTGTTGTATGCATCTTTTGCAGCCCTGGCTTACAAAAATGGATAGATCATTGAACTGGAGTGTATTGATCTGAATGGAGTGATAAAAAAATACCACCAAGTTATTCTGGTTTCTAGTTGTGATTCTCCCCCCCCCTTAATCTTCTCTTTTCCTTTTGATTCTTTTGTGTTTGATATTGTAAAATTGAGAAATATACAAAGAAATCTTCTCTATGTATCCTGGAAGTCTTACAGAACGGTGTCTACCTGTAAGACAACTGGATGCAGCAAGAAGTTTCCCCTGTACTCTATAGGAATAGGAACTTGTACACTTGTCTATTATATTAGTACAGTTGTCTTTATAAAATAAACAAGCATGGCCCGTATGTATTCTGTGTAATCCATCCCTAGTATTAATACATTTTTCTCTGTGTCCCCTAACAGCTAGTTAAAGGGAATCTATCAGCAGTAAATTCATTAGGGTAAGTTCACACTTGGTTTTTTGGAACAGAAACTGAGATGAAACCCGCCTCATTTTCCGGTCCAAAAAACAGGTAGCCGTGACTGAATGCCGATGCACTGCATCGGCATCCAGTCGCGCACTCCGCTCCAGATTAGGCTCAATGAATGGGCCTAGTCAGGAGGAGGGAGTGTCTTCAGGCTGAATTGCGAGGCCCCCGTCTCAGGTTCCGGTCCAAAAAACAGTAGCCGTGGCTGAATGAAGGTGCACTGCACTGGCATCCAGTCCAGTGCATCGGCATCCAATCGCGCACTCCGCTCCGGATTAGGCCCAATGAATGTGTGCGAAACAGCCTGAAGAATGAGCATCTCGCTTCTTTTTCCAGGAGCCGAATCAAGCCGGCTCCTGTAAAAAACACCTGACCGGCTCCCATTGATTTCAATGGGAGATATCTTTTTGGTCAGGATTTTGAGGCGAATACGGCCTCAAAATCCTGACCAAAAAACTCAGTGTGAACTTACCCTTATAGTCAAGTACCCTTTTAGCCAGGGTACTGAGATTAGATTTAGACTTAATTTACTGCTGACAGATTCCCTTTAATTGCTTAGGAATCTGACAAGTAAATTTTTTTGAGAAACAGAACTTATAAACTATTCCTACTAATAAAAACATCTCGGCTTCATTCACGTGGAGACTCTGGCACAATTTCTGCATGAAAGCGGCATAAGAAAAAGTCCTGCATGCATGTTTTTCTCATGTGCTGTTTTCAGTTTTAACTCAATGGACAGCTGTCAGACCCCATTATATTCAAAGGGGTCCGCCTGGCTTCATAAGTAACTGCTATTTTAGTTGTTCTAGACTTCCAACAGACAAACAATGAGAGAAGACTGTATGTGGTTTATTTTTCTAATTTATAAAGGCTTTTTAACCTTTCTTATAGGTGAGATGTCTACTTTAATGAAAGTGGTCATTGAAGAGTGTATTGATAGCTGTATCGCATTTCTAATTGGAAAGCCTTTGAAAGCGCGTATTATTTGCGAATGATGTATTAATCATACATTTATTCCAAACGGAGACATGAGATGGTTGTAAAATTGGGCTGGATGGCATTTTAAGTGCCATTTTTAGAATTGTTAAACAGATCTGTTAAAATCAACATTTTTTATTTTTCAAGACATGAAGTGGCATTCATTTTATTATAGCTGAATATTGCAAATGTGTTTTATTTAAATGATTTATTCCTTGATTATTGCAATAAGGATTCCAATTCACAAAGGCAATTTATTGTGACAATTTAATGGAATAGTTATACTCCTGACTTGTCTTTATTCTCTTGAAATGAACCTTAGATTTATTAAATTACAGAAATCCCAGACATGACATTATTGTGAAATTAGGCATCGAAGAAATTATTAAAAGTAGATGTCAACTTATCCTAACATTATCAAGTGACTATGCATTGCCTAGATGAACTCATTTGTGTGACACCTCAAAGCCTTTACTTCTCCTTGAGGGGTTCTAGATTGGACACTGAATTGTTTTGCCCAATAAAGCAATATTGCATGGCTCATTTTATTGACTGTGACCACTGTTAGGCTTTTTGCTGACCGGACTGCAGTCTTTTTCATGGCAAATAGCTAAATGTTGATCATAAAGGGAATTTGGAAAAGAAACCTGCGTTTGACTTAATCTAAGTACTCAGTTAGGGGCAATAAATATAGTTGGACAAATGTGTCAGATGTTGTCTCTGAATGAAGTCCAAGTTACAAGGCATCAACACATGTAAATCTGAAGTAGCCAAGAAAGAAAATGTAGCACAGAATAGGCAAAACTAGCTCTCATTTTAGGAATTAAAGGTTGCTGAAACGTTGTTAATTCTAGTGCTGTTTTCATTATTATACTACAATTAATATAGCCTTCTGCATCTGGCAGACCTGTGAGCCATGTGGGCTATATGGCAGCCTGCAAAATACTCACCACTCTGTACTGTGGAGCTTTTGGTAAAGTGTATTATTACATGCATCATAACAATTTCAGACCATGTTTTCTTATAACTCTGTTGCAAATCAAATCTTGTGCATTTCATTTGTTTTTCCTTCTATAAAATTGAGTAGTTTGGCAAATAGGTGTGGTCAACTGGGTTATCCCTGTATAGTCTGATACTTTCCAGTCACTGCTGGCCGTATCAGATTGGGCAGAGACACATCCACAACCCACTTGAACAATATGCATGAGGTGTTAAGATAAGATAATCTTTTAATAGTCCCACTGTGGGGAAATTTCAGTGTGTTACAGCAGCATGGTAATACAGATGCAGGATGATAGTAATATATTACAAAAGGCTGAGGAAGATACTAGGAATTAATAGCAGCTAAGGAGGAAAGAAAGAGGACTTCAGGATTAGCTCTCTTTTCGCTTGGTCTGATGTAAGTATATGTAGCCTGACCGCAGTTGGGAGGAAGGACCTCCAATAGTGCTCCTTCTCTCACTTGGGGTGAAGCAGGCCACACCGAAAACGATGGCTGAATCAACCACAGAGTTGAAAAAGGCCCTAAGAAGTGGCCCCTGGACCCTAAAGGCCCTCAGCCTTCTGAGCAGGTAGAACTTGCTGTGACCCCTTCTGTGCAGCACCACCATCTTGTGGTTTCCCGATCGACAGGTGCCTAGAAACTGCACGAGTTGTTGGGTCCTAGATGACCCAGATCAGCTCAGCGGTTGTGAGTGGTAGGAGGTTGTATTTGTATTCCTCCTGTAACTAGGGCTAAAGTATTAGCAACATTTACATGGAAAATCATCATTAAAAAAAAATAAAAATTGCAATCTTAAAATACATACAGGACCAGTATGATTTTGTGGGAGGGGACACAGTTTGTAAATAAATAGGCAAACAAAATGTAATAAAAAAATTAAACCCACATCAAATATTGTAGCCCACCCCCAGCAACACACATTTATGTGGCATCTGTATAAAAATAAAAACTACATACACTAGAAAAAAAACAGACACGGTCCTGCTAATGCACAACAAAAATGGCCTGTTTATACCTAGCCTTTCAACAGCCTTTGCAGAAACCAGTAGTACAGCAGGCTGTCACAGGCTGTTTTCATTAGAATAATGAGGAGGGTAGCTTGTGGGGCCTTTTGGAAAAAAAAACCTCTACAAGGACCCAGTATGTAGAGAGTGACAGTTTGTCATAACACCGTACAATACTGTCTACAAACATTATAAATTGTTATGCTTCTAAACTTCCTGCATATAGTATTATTGTTCTATGCTATTAGTCAGTATTCTCCACACTTCCTACAGCTATGCCACTGATCTTCCAGCCATGTCAGGTCTACAGAAAAAAAATAAATATTTTTTTCTTTTATCCCAGAAGCTTTATTAGGCTGCGCCATATCCTCCATGGGTGCTATGATTATATTTTATTTCCGTTTACCTGGCTATGTTATATATTGCATAGCTGTGTACATGAGGGAATGCATTCATTATGGGTTTTGCATGTATCTGCCAAGGCAGCCTTCGGTAATTTTCATAAACACCAGCATCACAAAAGGAGTTAAATTAAGGTAGCAATTTAAAATCCGTTTAGGGAAGTGAACAGCACCTATTTTTCAATCCAAGGAATTAACCAAATGCGTATTTATTAACCTTTAGTAATTTTGTTGGCTGGAAATATCAAATTTTTCAGCATTTCCAGAAATTGCTTCGTCAGTTAAAATATCAATATCCTTTTCTTGTAAAATAATTTTAGATTGCTCCTTGGTGAAAGCAATATGTTTCTTTTGATAAGACATTTATTCTGGCCAAATGTAATGAATATTATTTGTTTGTCCCATGCAATGAATAACTAATCTTCAGCCACTGCATAATAAATACAATCGAGAACATGGATAACCGCTTTCTGTAATAAAGATGGGCAATCTACATATCTCTTCCCTATAATTTATTTTCACTTTCTGGAATTTAATAATGGTATTGTTTTCACAAATAGGGTCTTCTCAATTAGTGTGCTATGCAACTGCAATTTTAGAATATGCTTTACAATATTATTATATTAAGATGTCTGAGGAAGCTGAGCAGCATTTGTTTTCACAGCATATCCACAGGGTTTGCCATACATAACTGATAGATGTGGCCCTCAACCCATCCTTCCTATAGTAGGAAGTTATAAAACCAGCATAGTTCACTGTGCCGTGCTGTTACTGCTACTTCTGCTCACATCTCTGAATATTATGGAAGCAGCATAGCTGAGCAATCTTGTTTGTTTCAGTAATCCTGGTCACACATTGCAGCAGGACATGGTTGGGGCAACCCATCTGTAGAAATATAGACATAAATGTGGTTCCCCTAGCTAGGATATGCCTTAATTATCTGAGATGAGAATAACATATAAATGATATACAAAGTTGCTTTATAGATTTTAATGTTTGAGATTTTTTTTTTCACTTAGTAAGGCATAATACATTGCAATACAGAAGTATTGCAATGTACTATAAAGGCAATCACACTCGCTAGATTTCAAGCCTAAGTATGGAAAAAGTACAGAGGTTAAAAAAATGAAAATAAAATACTGTTATGGAAAAATAAAAACATTATGGCTCTCTGAATAATGACACTAAGGCTAAGGCCCCACATTGCAGACAGGCTGCTTTTTTGTTGCACATTTTGCTGCAGTTTTTTTGAGCCAAAGCCAAGAATGGCTATAGAAGGAATGGGAAATAAATAGCAAACTCTTATACTTCTCCCTTCTGCTCAATCCACTCCTGGCTTTGGCGCAAAAAACTGCAGCAAAATCTGCAACAAAAAAATCAGCTTTTCCACAATTTGGGTCCCCAGACTTAAACAGCACCATAATGATACTTACTGGTATGTCATTTATGTTGCCCAATCAAAAATAAAAACATAAAAAAGAATTGCAAAACTGATGCTTCGCCATCCCAAATTGCCATTAACAATATTTGACCAGTAAGCTGTGTTTACAGGTCACTGTGCAAAAAACAAGCCTTCATATGGTGATGTTGATGTTAAAATAAAACAGTTATGACTGAAAATGTGACAATTGAAACAATAAGGGGTTAACCCTTGTTAGAGTTAAGTCCTCCATCTTTGTATTTTGTGAGCCATCTTGTACTCTTTCACATATAAACTGTATAAGTATGTATTTTTCTGCTTAAGTCAAGGAGGCCTCTTGTTAGACTTTAAGGAATGTGATAATGAACGTTAATGCATAGGTTGCTAATCATTATCTCTCAAGGGCCTCATTTTGAGAAGATGCAGCTGACTTTGTATATCTCTTATCTCCTTTACATGATGTATGGACACATAACCAACAAAAGTATTAATCTTATGGTATCTGGGCACTCTGTCATATTTTATGGTATATGAAGGTCGCTTAGAGTGTGTATAGACACAGAGTCTATGGAACGTGTCATCTTATCTCTTTTGCCATGATATATACATATAGACAGTCTGGGATGTTAGCTCACACATAAGTATTTTGAATCCTTCTTTGTTTCATGGGAAAGTCCATCCCAGTGTGGAAAGTTATAATGAGATGCAGATTATAGTGAGCCTCAGCCAATAGCCATGTGCCAGGCTTGTCTTATATCTCTATAACCAATCATGTTGTATTGATTAGAATAGCCAATCCAGCTCTTTATCTGTAATGTATTTAAACTACCTTTTTCTTACAATAAAATCAGAACTCTTTTGATACACCATCATCTTGTGTCTTAATCAGTTCTCCAGGCCTAAAAGAAAGATGGCTGCAGGCCATCTAGCCCTGTTAATTAATTATCTAATTAGGACCTCTACAACATACGGAGGGATCCATATGTCCCTATCACCCTCTAAGAGGGTAGAGTATACATACTCCCATTTTGGGTAAGCAGTTCTATCCCCTGTGACAGCAATAATGAAGTATAACTAACACACAAAAATAGTCCTGTCAAACAGTATTCTGCTAGCACCAACAGCATTACTGCCATGTCTAATGTATATATTAATACGGAAAGTAGATTGTCATTCTGTTAGCCCTTCAGCCAGCAACAATACAACCTCTTTAGATGGGACCCTACACTTCAAAGACTCGACTTTCTCTAGACATTGGGACTCCAAATGGATTCAAGGGAAGAGTAGTTGAACTTTATTATGCTCTTAATAATATCTGCCTTGAGCAGATGGGTGGCAGGCATGGCCAAAATGACTCCAGTTGCTTTTCCCCTGAAGTAATTTGGTAAGTATATTATGGCTGAACTGCACTTCCTATGAATTCATTCAGAGGCCAAAGCCCAAAGACTGGTGAGTGTTTGTAGTGTCGGGTCCCATATAAAGAGGCTGCCTTGTTGCTGACGGATGGGCTTACACAATTTTCTCAAAATGTGCCGTAAGAGCCTCATTTAGTTATAAATACAGTGAGATGGCGATAATACTCCTGATACGAGCGGAGTGCTGTTACAAATGATTGTTTTCAGCACTGCAGTATGTAATGCTATTCCTGCAGTCAAAACATTGGAGGTGTCAGTGGGGCAGATTTATTAAAATTCTCTAAAAGCAAACAGTCTTAGGTGGCCATAGCAACCAATTAGAATGCAGCTTTTATTTAGTACTCTGCCCCTGGAAAATGAAAGTTGCATTGTGATTGGTTGCTATGGACAACTAAGACTGTTTGCTTTTAGACTATTTTAATAAATCTGCCTCAGTGAGTTTATTGGGCACCGTTTAGATCCACTTTACAGCATCATGGATTACATTCTGTCGCTGCAGCCATACTATCTAGGCTGCCTCTGTAATTCCTGATATGTAAAATGAATAGATGCATTTGCAGAACTTGTGGTTGTAGAAGTTTCATCAAGTTTATTAGGTAACTTGAATGTAAGAAATAACGTATAGCAGATGCTGAAGATGCCGAATGAGATTTTATATTTTTAAATACCAGAAAGTAGCACCATATATACTGTGTGTAAAATCTCGGATGATAGCATTTCCCATTTAATGTGGCATGGTAACAAACTTGCTGTAACATGTTTCTTGAGGAGAAAGTAAACACTATTTTTCGCTTGAGTTCCTTTATGACTTTAATCTTGTCCGTCTCCCCTTCCTAATTCTGTTTACTTTTATGCCAGCTCCTGGATCTGCCAGGTATTAAATCTTTCTTATACATCTGAGACAGGATTTACAAAATTGCAAAGTATTTCAGATTGATAGATGAAACATGCTGCGTGCAAAATGTCTACTAAAATATGCAAGAGCACTAAGCTCTGATGTCATTGCCTTTGTCATTACCGAGTATTTTATGATATTGTGTATGAACAGTATTGTTATATTTTTCCTACTTGTATTACAGATTTCCCTTCAATAAATCTATCTTAGAGTCCCGATATACTGTCATATAGCTTTCTTAGGCTGCGTTCACACGGGGATTCCGCATGTCATATTCCGCATCGGCTTTCCGCTCCGGATTAGGCCCAAATGAATGGGCCTAGTCCGGAGGGTGCTGTCGCGAGGCAGGAATCCACCTGAAGAAAGGGCATCTCGTTTCTTTTTTCCGCTAGCGGAAAAAAAGAACGCTAGTAGTCTACATAGACCACCATTGTGAGGTGGATTCCACACCAAAATCCGCCCCCTATTGCCCCGTGTGAGCAGGGCCAAATAGTGCTCAGTTTAGTGATTCACTCATTGTCATATAGTACCTGCCTAGTGTGCCATCATATTCCTAGGTAGATCTATACTGTTGGCACATAATTCTTTCCAAATATTCCCTACTTTTTTACTTGTCATGCAGTGCCTACTTGGTAGCATCAGCCATTCATAGTGCCCATATAGTGCCATATTGCACCATTACATAATCAATACAGTGATCACATAGTACCGTTCCACAAATACTACATTCATGTACATCTCTACACTAAGCTTGAGTTTACAGTAAAAGCTTTATTGAGTTTTGTAGAAGAAAATCTTCAAAGGGTGTAATTCCATTCCAGAGATGTCCATGTGCAATGGCTACCATATTGCAACAAGTCTCAGTTCTGGTGTTAGTGCCATTGCAATACCACAAAATGAAATTCTCACAGAAGCCATTTCTCATGTATTCACTTCTGTGCATACACCATTTCGATGAGATAGGCTTGGGAAGCATTCTTTGTACAGTGTAGGTTTTCGACATCATTACCCCAGGTAGTAGAAATTACCAGTATTTTCATAACTTTCTCTATTGCTTTTTTGTTACAGGATTCGAGGAAAAGATAGAGATAGTAAAGGTTGGGAGTCTTCTTTCATGTAGCGGTATACTCTGCATTCAGGAAATATTGTAGTTGCCAGCAATTTCACTTAACTAATTGAATCAGGTAATAAGTTTATACGCTACTGCTCAGCTATCTCCTTAGTGTCGGTACAGCCTTCTCGCATTTGTGCACAGGTATTCTGCTTGTTCAGTGTAGCTTTTAATGTAATTGACTCCCTTGATCTATTCAATAGCCTTTAAAGTGCATTTTTATTGAATTGTTTCCGTACATAAGTTGGTTTGTGGTTTCTATGGGTATGTTTTATTCTAATTTTCTGTAATAATTATATATCTATCCTAATATCATGCAAACAGAATTTTCAGGCAGCTATCAGAAAATTAAAACAGCAAATATGATGAAGTATGGATCTAAAGTGATTTGTATGTCCATGAGATTATTAAATGGAAAGCAGTTTTAATATCTTTACAGCAGTGGCGTAATTAGGAATGGCGGGGCCCTGTGGCGAACTTTTGACATGGGACCGACGCTGAAGACCTCGACCAACTGACCCCTAACGCCACCGCACCCCCCTCCCCTGCGCACATTTCTGCGCACACTATAATATCCTATATTGGCCCCTGCACACAGTATTATGTCCCCATAGTGGCCCCAGTACACAGTATGATGTCCCCATACTGGCCCCAGTACACGGTATTATGTCCCCATACTGGCCCCAGTACACGGTATTATGTCCCCATACTGGCCCCAGTACACAGTATTATGTCCCCATACTGGCCCCAGTACACAGTATTATGTCCCATTGTGGACACCCATGAACAATTATTATACTCTGGGGTCTTTTCAGACCCCAGAGTATAATAATCGGAGACCCAGAAAGATACAAACATAACAGACTACTGTTACTTACCTATCTCCCGACTCCCCTGCATTCTCCGTTGCTGTCGGCGATCTTCCGGAACGTCATGTGACCGGGGCCCTGCGTCGCGGGTCATATGATGTCACGCAAGTAGGCCGAAGCCTGCCCGGAGAGGTAAGTAACACTGTTTTTTATGCTATCTTACCTCTCCCCGGCCTCCGATCGTTTACTCAGGAGTCCGAAAAGACCCCCGAGTATAATAGTGCTTGTGGGGCCCGCGCCGTCACTTACCGATCCCGGCCTTGGCCAGGTAATGGCCTATTAACAAAAAAAAAAAAAAACGCAACGGTAGCGGCTGTCGCCGGGCCCCTAATGTCCGGGGCTCTGTGGCAGCTGCCTCTGCTGCTATGGCGGTAGTTACGCCCCTGCTTTACAGCCTCTCTACACAGTTCAAATAATAAGTAAAACAACCATAGAGCAACTATTAGAGCTTTAATTTTTTATAGAAAAAGAAGGGAAATGATTATATAGCAATTCCCCTAAGTAAGTGAGTCATTTACATGGGCTGCACTAGCAACTGCTTATTTTAGGACAGTGCACAGTTTGGACACCACTAGATGACTGGGGTTATTTTCTGCAAATAGCAGTCGGGACATAGATTTCCTTCCCTGGAATCTTCTTATTTACCATAGTAGTTTCCTTTTATTCAAGTCTGAATCCCTAACTTGTATTATTATTATGGTATATCACTATTAGAGCATTTCATATAATTAAAATGATAGGGGCTGAACCTTGAGGACCCCTGAAATACTTCAAAGCTCAGCAAGATAAATAATACGTTTTATTGGATTGTTATAGACCCAGCAATACCAAATATATATTTAAAAAAAACAAAAAATACAATACATAATAAAATCTGGCTGTCAGCATTGTCTTTTGCATCCAATAGCCCTCATTTACAACCTCTCCTCATTTAGACCTCCTTTGTACCATTCACGTTACCCTCTCTGGTAGTTTTGGTTATTCATAAAGGAGTGCAGCTTCCACCCAGGTCTGCCCCCACACATCAAGCTTTCAGCAATGATTTTCCATAACTGTGCACATACACATACACACAGCCTTTAGATGTTCCCTCTAAAGACTAGTCAGCTTGTACTGCAGGAAGAATGTTTTTAAAGAGAACCATTTACCACCTCCACTAAATCCAGTTCTTTGTAATTTTTTTTCTCTTGCCCCGGCCATTCCTGAGAAATAAGTGCTGTTAGCTTTGGTGCCTGATATGCTATTTAGGCTCTTTATTGTCAGGTGGGTGGTGCCAGGCAGGGGAATGCAAAGGGTGTGATTCTAAACCCTGACACTGTCCACCTCTGGAGAGAGACTATCAGCAGTAAATTGGTTATAAACTTGATGATGGGCAAAGTTTTCAGCCAAGAGAGTCCCCAAAAACTTTCTCCTCCATGGATTATGAATATGAAGATGATTTACATGAAAATCGGGCTCCATAGTGGTATATGTAGAAACACCTCTACAAGGTACTGAGATTGTTTATAACCAATTTACTGCTGACAGACTCCTTTCAATAGAAACTATCTGCAAATGTTTAATTTCATAATATGAATAAAATAGCCATACAAATTTTTATTTTGTAAATGTGTCCATATCCTTTAAGTTGATGGTAACTAGACTTGGAGGACGGTGCTATAAATATAAAATACAAAAGCCTATTTACCTTCTGATAATTCATGCACTGTATTATTATGTCTTAGAACATTTATCAGTTATAAGTCTTGAATGCATTAAATGAAACAGACTGCACATTAAAATGTAAAATGGGTTGTTTACAATTAACAAGCTGCTTCTATCTGTTCTGTTAATATAATCAGAGTCTAGTTATATTGCTCATTAATGTTTGAATTAATATAGTTTTATGCCCTCAGCATAATGCGGATGACTTCAATTACCTGTAGACTATGCACATAATGCTACAATTCTGATGTGTTTGGGTTAGCAAGCATATTAGTTATTATATGAGTGAAGTGACTTGAATATAGATATTATACGTATTGTACGTACTGTATGTATTATGACACTTGGGGGTTCTGGCGTCCTGGACAAGACAGAGGTATTTGTAGTGCTGGGTGCCAAATAAATAGCATTGAAGCTAATGGCAATACAAAAGAAATGGCTTTATTCAGTCAAATGAATAACAGCAGCATAGCCCACACTCGGGACAATACCTCACACCTTACTTCTAATAATAATCCCTTTAAAGAAGCCCCTCCTCAGCACTCTGTGGAAATCAAGTTCCTTCCTCTTTGACCTGACTACCACCAGTCTGTCTCTAACTGATCTATTTCAGTCCTGTTTTTGGATTGAAAACGGGTTCACACACTAATACTGTAATATACACTCGCAAACAAACAAAAAAAATAACGCACCCAGATGCAATTGTTAGATTTCTGCAGAACTCAGCATCCAGTGATGTCTCATGCAGGCATACAAATGTGTAAATGGTCTGATCAGTCACTGGGTCTTGTCACAAGAGGGTATAAGGGCACATACACACTGCAGACAGGCTTTGGACAGTCACGGCAGACCACCATTAGAGAGAGGATTGTTTGATCCACTGATAGAAGAAGCTCCCACAGTTTCCTTGTCAGCTATCCAGTCACAGGTTGCAGTTGCACTTTCATTACACACCCCTGTCTCTACCCGTATCATTTCCAGGCGCTTAGCAGAAGGAAATATGGTGTCACGATGACTGTACTTCCATTGACAACTAGCCACAGTCTCCTTTATTTACCATGGTATCATGAGCTTCTCGTATGAATGGAGTGCTGTGGAATTAAACTGTATCAACTTTAGCAATGAATTGATGTTCCCTTTAGACTATGATGACCGATGGGTTCAAGCTTGGAGGCCTCATGGCGACTGCTTCAATCTTTCCTTTGCAGTGGAGCGACACTGCCCCAACTGCTGTATGATATGTATGTATAATCTGGGTAGCCATTGCTTTCCATAGTCATTCACTCCTAGTAGTGATATGAGATACACTAACAGCTCAGCAGTATGAAAATATACTGGATATCCTACAGCCACATTGTCTCTCATGACAGGGCTATTTTTGGCAGGATATGGATAGTCCAAACACAGCAAGGATTTTCCAGGAATGTCTCCACCTGATTGAAACACTTTCTTGGCCTGCCCATTTGCCAGATTTACTGCCACTCGAACAATTAGGGCTAGTTCACACGGGTTCCATGTGAACATATTCCATAGTTGCTGCCTGCACTGGCATCCCGTCGCGGCATTCTGCTCCGGATTAGGCCCAAATGAATGGGCCTAATCCAGAGGGTGGGGTTGTGAGGCGGACGCCGTGGCTGAATTAGCCGAGGAATCTGGCTGAAGAAAGGGAATCCCGCTCGCGTAAAAAGGAAATGACTGCCTCCCATAAAAATCAATGCAGACAGCTGACATGTCAGCTTCATCAGCCTACGAGTGTGCAGGATTTACAGGACCAGCTGTACCATTTGTGAACAAATGTGCTGCAGGATACCATACGGAACTTGTATGCCTCTGTGCTCAGCCTTGTGTCATCATGTAACCAGGTTAAGAGACTGAACCTAAAGGGTACTAGAGCCTCCTTTCATTTGTACAGTTTCCGCCAGTAATTGTATCCTTAATATTGTAATCACTTACATGGTATCATCATTACATTCACGCATAGAAAGCTTTATTCCATTCCAACAACTTCTTCTTTGTACGTTATTTTTTTATGGATGTGTATATACATCCTAAATATTTTTGAAGATGTTTTTATTGATATAAAAATTATTCTGCGTAATTGAGGAATGCTTAATTTTTGCGCCCTACTATGGTCCTACAAGCAACAAATACAGTTAAGTACATAATGCTATGGAATACTTACTGGAATGACTGTTGTATTTGTGATCAATACATATGTTCTTTGTGGAAAGGAGCTAACGTCTAATTTGGCAGCCACATTTTTACCTGGATGATGTCCCTATAGCCTGTCATGGTGGTCAAGATTGTTGCAACCAGTAGTTGTGGACACTTATAGCACTAAGAAACAGCTGCTGCATTTTAACAATTACATTGTTGGGGTGGTGTCACTGCACATTATGAGAAATTATTGAGAAGTTTAATGGGAATCACCAGGAAATTTAATATCAAGCCAGTCTCAGTGCATTGTAGGTAACCTTATGCTGAGCACCATCATATCTTTATACCAATAAATGCGTCTTTTTTTAAAGAAATTTGCAAATGAGACACAAGTGTAATTGTAAGTGCACCAGAACCTCCAAGGGCTCTGCATTTAGGTTTGAAAACCTGAGGCTTTGGCACAACCCATTTCACTTGAGCCTTATCTGCATATTTATTAAAACTATTTTTTTCAGGGAGGTTGTGTGTCTACTGGACAATCTAGAGATATGATAGTCCTCAGCATAATGTTTCATACAATGCACTGTGGCTGGTTTGATGTTGAGTGTCCTTTGATAGAGTATCTTTATAGAATAACAATTTAATAACGTTAACTCAAAATACACAAACGTGTAATCTTTAAGGACTACTAATCAACCTAATACAAGCACTATATATACAAAAAAGCAGAGTAGATCCTCCATAGACCTGTCAGGTACAAGATATTCAAACCACTGGCTCCTTGCTGCTTAAAATAAAAACACTACAGAGACTTCATACTTGCTTCAGTGCTGAACAATTCTGTATTTATGAAGTGAAAATTGTAAGAAAAATGTATGAGAGATTTAATTGCTGCCTTAAGTGGGTCATGTAGTGATCATAAAATATATGCCCCAGTGTATGATAAAAGAAATATGAACAGCAAAGACCATCAATGTGTCATAAGCTTTTATTTTCAGGATATAAAGGTACATTTCTCCATGGAATTTCTCCTTCTCAAAAATATGAAATTAATTACACAAGCAATATACCTCCCTATGTTATCAGAAGATTAACAGAAGATTGCTCTGTCAAAGTGTCACCTTCCATTTTTCACTTTGTTGAGAGCTGTCAGCCCGAGTTGTTGACCAATTTCAGAAGCTGGCAGTTGTGTCCTATTGAGCTATCAATGTCTCTCTATTTTTAGCAGAGGATTCTTCCACAACTTGACAAGATATTCAAACTAATAACAAGCTGTCAAAGCAATAAACTTTGAGAAGCTGCATCCAGTGATGCTTAGAGATCACTACTGGGGAGATTTAGCCCCACGTTTAGAAGACCATGGTTTATTTGGAGGAAGGGCACGTAAAAAGTCAAATCCTAGGTTGCTCACTTCCACACGTAAAGCCAAGAGAAAGGTGTTTAAAGCAGATGCTGTACGTTGACCATAGCTGGTTCTTATTGGGTTTGATAACATGACAGTAAAGATTGACTTTTCAGAATGAGTGTCCATCGTCAGATCTAAGTCAGTGCTGAATGACCTTTTTTGTCTCTAGTTAGTTTCATCTTTTCAGTGTATCAGGTTGTGTTCTCTGTTTTTTGATCCATTGACGAAAAGGTCATAAGAGTGTTGTTAAAGGTTAAAAATAAGATAAATAAGGATGATCTTTTCATAGACAATTTTCTTACAAGAAACTTTTAGACAATGGAATGCTTAACTGTTATTTCAAATACAGATCTTAAAGTGAAACATGGGCCCACAGGCAGCAGAAATTTGATGACTTTAAGATGTAAAGAGTACATAAAACACATTTAACCTTTTATAGATGCAAACTAGTTTGGACCTTATATATTTATATATTTTTTCCTTCTTCCAACTATGTAGTTCAAAAGCTATAACTTTTGAGCACCAATCAAAGGCAACCAGAGACAACTCAGAATCACACCCCTTGTCTGCTCCTGCCTGACACCACTCTTCTGACAGTAAAGAGCCTAAATAGCATATTAGGCACACATACTAACAGCACTTACTGCTCAGGAATGGTGTGGGCTAGAGAAAAATTTCCATCTGTGCTTGAATCAATATTGAAAGGGAATGTGCGTGGAATCATGGTTTTTTTTCTGCTTCTCAGGAAGTGGCGTAATGTCCGTTGGTCTCATGGCTATGGTGTAGTTTGGCCTCATTTCAGTGGGACTAAACTGTAGTTTTGCCATACGACCAAATGCCACGATGTTACTTTCTGAGTAGAAGAAAACTTCCATGTTTTCTAGTCCTGCGCAACATCTTTAAATGATGCAGATAGCTTGACTGGTTGGAGGTGGTGAAAGGTCTTCTTTTACTGTTATTACAAATGTGTACCCTGGTCTGTCTAAGCCCCATTCATAACTTTTGCAGGGGGCAGTAGGGGAGGCTAGAACTTTTTTTTTCCTGTCTTCCCTGCAGACACTCTGACTGTCTCTTACTACATTTTACTGAATGAAGCTGAAGCCCTCTTCCAATGCACTGGAAAGCTTTATTACTCTTTGGATAACCCCTTCAATATTTTTGGGTTTCATTTTATGATACTCACTCTACAGTAATAATTACAATGTAACTATTTTCATTGGGTCATTAGGGTTACAGTGATGCCATATAAAAAAACTTGAGTCTTCAGTATTTGATACCTTTTTTAATGGCTAACTAATAATGATGACATATTACAACGTTTCGAAGCTCTCAGCTTCTTCTTCAGGTATATCTATAAACAATTTCTGAAGGATGCATATTTATGTACAAGAGGGACACATAGGAAGAGAATTCTAGGAGGGAGGGTAGAAGACGGTTATTGGTTATACAACTAAACAAATAAACAATTCATCAGCTTGTAATGTTCTTATCAGTTCACAGAATGTTTTTATGGCTGGCTGTCTCAGTTCAGTGATTTCTGTAGGATGTCATGAACCCATGTGAGATATTCATCCCTTTCTCAAGAGTTCAAACAAGGTCATAAACTTGTACTCATAAATCCGTCTCTGTTTCCTGGATTTAAAATTCCCTCTTAAAACCAAAATTTTCATGTTATTGGTGATGCCATATTAATATAAATGTTGTTATGTGGTACCATTTTCAAAAACGCGTATCTTTTTTTATTTATTTGTTGGTGGTGTAGCGTGAGGGCTCTTTATTATGGGGGAAGTTGTAGTTTTCATGGTAACATGTTTTGCATTATTTTAACCCTTTTCTATTCTAGCAATTATGTTTATTTTCAATAGTTTTTTATACAGATGTAGCAAAGTTGAACTTCACACATTAACAACTCTGTGGCACAGAGTGTTAACTCAACTTTTCAATAGATTTCAGTGGCTTCTGCTGTCTTCTCTGATAAATTAGCATGCTGCAAAATATCAAGTTATCCATCTGACAATAAGGGAGAATTGCTGCTCCATTGAATGTCTATGGGACTCTTAGAAAAGAAATAAAATCTATGTTTTACTGGGCTGTACAGAAATTGCCAAAACTCATACTCACTGACATAACTTCCTGCTCTGCAGCTATTAGCTACAGCTGTACCTTATAGATTTACTGTCCCCTGCCATAATAAAAGTATAATGGGGTCCATGTGTTTTCCATGTGGTGTGCGCACGAATGAAATAGAGAAAAAAGTACTGCAAGCTGTACTACCGAACATGGATGTGAACCGGACCTTAAAACATACATGCAGAAAAAGTTATTATGTGCTGACAATTTTCACTTTCACTTTCTCTGCTCTCTCCTACCGAGCATTTGCTAAGGCAGTGCATAGAGATCACCATGTTGGACTGGGATACATAAGGCCTACCAGTAAAATTAATTCTGTAAAATTAATACAACTACCTGTAAATATGATTTAACATTAATTTGCTAATTCCTAAAATGTATTTTTCAATACTATTCTGCTTCCTAGGCCTTGTCTCTCATTGGTTCTCTTCTGGGGTCTTGTCAGTACCTTGCCATCTGGTTCTTTCCTTGAGTTGGGGCACTCTTAGATCTGTGAGCCGGGCATGTATACCACTACAGCAGACATCAGGCAGCAACAAGATACTGCTAAATGTTTTGTGATTGATTGAGAAAATGGGGGTCAGGAAGTTAGGAAATTGATTGACCTGACTCTGCACCAAGGTGTCGTCTCAGCTGCCCACTCTGTCTACAGTGTATGAAAATAAACTATGTAATTTCTTAAATATTCAACCAAGTATATTATAATGACACATAGCCTGGCTGAGATGCTGTACGATGAGTATCAGTATATATCATTAGTATTTATTTTTAGAGCACCTTTAATTCCACAATGCTTTATATTTGAGGGTCCATATACAATACACAAAATAAGTATGAGTGTACTGAGCAGTTGGAAGATGCTCTTGTGAACTACCATACTGACTCCATTGTGTACAGAGATATCATTCTCTAGAAGCAATGCAATAAAGCATGATACAATGTATTTTCTGCCGCATTCGAATAAAATCCACTAGAAAAGCCTCTCCATATAATATGCTTAGTAAGAGATAAACAGAGGCACCGAGCAGTGCAAAGTGTCATTCTGTAACAACACAATGTATATTTCTCAGATACATAAAGTGGCCTTTCGCCTTAGAAGGTTGTACATACGGCCACAACAACTTTACTGACATATATATCCTTATTACTGGGTAGAGTTGGAATCCATCCAACTTTGTCTACAATTGAAAAAGGGGTACCATGACCCCAAAATGTGGTGCATGCCTGTTTGTTTAATTTGGAAATAAATAGTTATTTTCTGGATAAAGCTAGAACATTATTAATATGTTACTATAGACTATATTGGAACAGTATATACTGTATATATACAGTGCACAGTTGCTCAGATTTTGGTTTTCACAAAGTTTGCTGCTTCAGTAGTTTTTTTTAGATCTTGTAGTCAGATGTTTCTACGGTATACTGAAGTACATTTATAAGCATTTCATAAGGTTTTAAACTTTTATTGGCAAACTAGTAGAATACCAGCGGCTTCACTCGCGAAAAATATGTTAAATTGTTGGTTATGCTACCTAAAGTAAAATTTTCAGTGTCACACTGAAATTGACCTTCTTTTTTCCACTTTAAATTTTTATTATTTTGACATTTCACTAATTTTTTTTTTTTTTACTAGTTTGACATTTTTATTGATTTTAAATGTTCAATACATATTATGTAGTATAAACTATTACATCTATTTCTTGAACTATTTTTTTAATCAAAAATTAAAATGTATGCCCCTTGCACAAACAATTTTAACAACATAGTGCAGCCCTTCCCCCCTCCCTCCAGTGTAATCTGTAAGTAGTTCACGGACCAAAGAGTAAAATTGCTTTACAGTTATACAACTATCTATTGTGGTGCTTTTTGTTAAACAATATTTCTGGTTCTACCTTCAGGTCCATACCTGTATATGAAAAGATGGTACTATTCCGTTATCGGGCCAGCAGCAGCGCATTTCAGCACCAGCTTTCGGGACAGCAGTTCAGTTCAGCAGCGGGAATTACAATGACATCCGAGGACTGCTGGCCCGATGCTTGTGCCCAGTAGCCAGTACATCAATGACCCCCCCTCCATCTCCTCCTCCTTCCAGTGCTGCCCCCCAGCTCTCCTTACATCTACCCCGTACCCTCTCCCCGCCACATGACTAAGCCGATGCTGGCCCGATGATAGAGGCCGTGCTTGTGTGTAGTAGGCAGTACATCGATCGATGCCCTCATCCTCCTCTTCCTTCCAGTGCTGCCCCCCAGCTCTTCTTACATCTGCCCCGTACCCTCTCCCTGTAATAGGCCTCACCGTAAATCTTGAGCAATGAATGCTACTAGATAGCCGCCGGACGCTGCAGAAAGTTTGTCCCTCCGGCTCGCTGTAGCTCACCGTTCCTATAGTCGGCGTGTTTCTTGTCAGGGCCTGGATTGAGCCCCGGTGTCTTTCCTTTCGGTCTCGGTACTAGCGCTGAGGTGAGGCCTAGTCGTGTGGCGGGGAGAGGGTACGGGGAAGATGTAAGGAGAGCTGGGGGGCAGCACTGGCAGGAGGAGAAGGATGGGGGAGGGGGGTCATCGATGTACTGGTTACTGGGCACAAGCATCGGGCCAGCAGTCCTCGGATGTCATTGTAATTCCCGCTGCTGAACTGCTGTCCCGAAAGCTGCTGCTGAACTGCGCTGCTGCTGGCCCGATAACGGAATAGTACCGAAAAGATTTTGGGGTTACCCACTCTAGGGCAAGCAACGTGCAACTGTCCATGTGAAAAACATGGGCTCTCCAAATTACTGCCGGCTACTTTGTGATTGACCTTGTGCTTTGTTTATAGTCATAGCAAATGCAAGTCGGATTGGGAAGGGCATGTCGCTTGGTAGCAAAGGAATACACAGAATGAAAACATTTGCTCCCTAGGGCTGGGGCCCCACGGACCGTAAACGCCGAAATCGCAGCGTTTTGCAGTACTTTCAAAGTGGATGGGATTCATGCTGCGATTTCCAAAACCGTCGCAGTTTTGAAAATCGCAGCATGTCAATTATATCTATAGAAATGCCGGTGGCTTTACCGTATATATAATTGTAAACAGAAAGTCCGTGGAGGAAAACTTCATGAACTTTCTGTTCAAAGCTTTGCAGGAAGAACTGTGATGCGTTCATGCCCGTTGGGTCTTAGCCTAAGGGTGCATTCACACAGAGAAAAATGGAACCCATTGTAGTCAATGAGAGGCCTTTTTTTTCAGTGCTGAATCTGATGCGGATTCCACACCCAATTCAGCGCCATTTTCCTCTATGTAAATGTACCCTTAGAGTTTCCCATATGAATAGTGGCATCAATAACATTGGGCATGAAGACTCTTAATGCACAATTTTGTGCTGTTACACTTTTTTTTTATGTAGATTGTGAGCCCCATATAGGGATCACAATGTACATTTTTTTGTTCCTATCAGTATGCCTTTGTAGAATGGGAGGAAATCCACACAAACATAGGGAGAACATAGACTCCTTGCAGATGTTGTTCCTGGTGGGGGATTCGAACCCAGGACTCCAGCGCTGCAAGGCTAACCACTGAGCCACCGTGTTGCCCCTTCTGTTACATATTTTTGGTTGGTCAAGGTTCCGAAGCAAAATTATTGTGGCTCCTATTTATAAAGTGAGTGTATGTGGTGGCATTCTAGAAGACTCCAAAGAATTCAGGAACTCCAATGGACACATTATGGTTTGTTCACTCTCCATGAGTGAATCGATGGACATGTATGTGGTTGCTAGACCAGGCAGCCCCATTGTATATGTCGTATACAGTCATTTTCAGAACGTTCATCCTTTTGTTCAGATGTTTCCATATTCCTTTGCTTCAGCCTGCCTTATCCAGTTCTTGTGAAGACAACATTCCCGTTGCTCTGATGTCTCAGCTGCCTTAGGGCCTGTTCATACGGCGTAAATGCACATTTATTTTGGCAAAATACATGTGTAAAAGTAAGACTCCCATTGACTTCAATTAAATTTTTTTTTACATGTGTAAAAAAAACACGTCAAAATACACATCAAAATACTTGTTAAAATACACGTGTAAAATGTCATTGAAGTCAATGGGAGTCTTATTTTTACACCTGTATTTTGCCAAAATACATGCGCGTTTGCTCCGTGTGAACGGGCCCTTACATTTAGCCTGTCTCATCCATTTCTTTTCAAGCTGCCAGTCACTTTGTTTACTTGTCTCAGCTCTTTGACACAATTTTGCCCAACTTTTGGATAAACTTGCCCAATAGATGGTCATTTTTTGGGCGGCATATTAAAAAACAGTCCTTAGTATTATGAGCCTTTAGTATTCACCTGACACTGATAAGAGATGTAATAGGATGAATAATAATACAGAGCAGCCCTCACAGTATTACTATGACATGAAGGAGCCGCCTCACAGGCAGACTTGTGGAGTTGCCCATAGCAACCAGAGCTCAGCTTTCACTTTACCTCAGCAGCTTCAGTGATGAAAGCTCCTGTTTTATAGTACAGATTTCCCCATTACATGTAAGGGCTTAACTTCGGGGGCCCAAATCTCATGGTGGGGGGACGCTAGCAAGATGTAATGTGGCTATATACACTGGGCTGGTGGTATCAGGAAAACGTACAAAACACGGTTGGCGATACCCCACTAATTGCAATAGAAGCTAAAACATAACTTTTAATAACTTGATTAAAAACAGACCCAAATCCCCTTTAGAGAAAAGAAAGTGAACTAGTAATGTAGAACCCAATCCACTTGGAAAAATGCAAAAGGGTGGAAAAAGCCCTAATGAAATTGCTATTGATGCCCTCTGCTACATATGCAGCACCTAGGCTAATGTCCTAGCAATTGGGGCATACATTCCATTCCCCTGATTAACGACCTCAGGCATGACAGGCCAGTGTAGTGCAAGTAGCAAATTCAATGACCATGCATTCATTCACAATGTTGCTAGAGTATATATGGGAGCATTGTTAGGGGTTAACTGTCTAATAGTATTGTTAGGGGTTAACTGTCTAATAGCACCAATGGGTGCAACAAGAGTTAACATGTCCTTATCAGTAACCTCCCTTCCCCCCTCAAAGCAAACATTCATTAAATCAATAAATGCTGCCACTGCCTGTCAGTTTGTAACTAATATATGACCATCATCACTTTGTAAAAGGAAAAAAAAAAAAATGTCATTGTACCGTGTTAGCCAGTGGATATGAAATTAAAGAAATTTTTTGAGAGAAGTCCTCAGTAGTTAATACCTTTTTTAATGGCTGACTTAAAAAGTTTTTTGATGACATATCGAGCTTTCGGGACTACTATAAAGGTCCCTTCATCAGGATGGTATAACACAATTTCTGAAGGTAGGAATGGAGAAATGGAGTGTTAGATGCAAAATAGATGGAGAACAGAACACCTTGTAAATAAACAATGAAAAAACATATATATCAGTTCACAGGAAAGTTCTCTGGGTTTATGGCTTCTTTGATCAGTGAAGTGGTGTCTAGTGGTTGTAAAACATCATAAAACCCTGGGCCTGGTTTAAACCCCTCTGAAGCGTGTTAAAGGTCGTCATGAGTTTAATCTCCCATATGAGGCGATCTTTTCTGCTCTTGAAATTCCCTCTCAGTACCAGGATCTTCATATCCTTGGTCACATTATGATTTTCATTGCAGAAGTGTTTTGGCACAGGGAGGTCCAGTCTCTGTTCTCTAATCGTATGTCTGTGTGAGTTCATCCTCATCCTTGCACTCAGTGACTGTCCTGTCTCACCTACATACAGGCCCTCAGGACACTTAGTACACAATATCAAATATACTACATTGGGTGTGCTGCAGGTGAAGTGACCTGGTAACCAGGTAACCCAGTCCGTCCGTTATAGAATGAATCTGGTTTTGTAATTTTCCAGTCCTCCGAGGTTTCAGAAGAATGGAGTACAACATATAGATGAGAACACAATGTAAAAGATATAAAACATTGAACAAGTAAATTTTGGGAAAACCACAATTTTTGTCTGTCTGAAAAGTTTTGGCCAAGTCTATGTGTTTAAAGGTGTTGTCCAGCATAACTTGTTTTTTAATATGAGGCTGGGGAAGGTGATAAAAAAAACCCCCCAAAAAAACATACTTACCTGTCCCTGGTTTTCCGGTGTGTCCCACTGCGGTTCGGTCCTGCTGATCTGGTGTCTTTTTTTTTTTCTTGACAGAAATCCTTGCCACAAGTGACCTCTAAGGGTCACTTGTACTAGCAGAAAAGGGAACCCATTGAAGTCAATGGGAGGCTTTTTTTTCAGCGCTGAAATTCCACACCAAATTCCACACCATTTTCCTCCGTGTGAATGGACCCTAAGGTTCCATTTACACAGAGTTTCTTAGCGAGGAAAAAATCCGCTTCAGGAATTAGAAAATGTTTTTTCCTCCAGCACAGTTTATGGACCTTGAAAAAAACGTAAGAGGTTTTTCCACGTGGTTTTTGCCAATTCCACGTGGATTTTCCGCCTCCCATTGACTGCATTGGTTTTTGCAGGCAGAATCTGCCTGAAGGAAGCGTTTTTTCTGCTTGCAGAAAAAGTCTGCTAGCTGGAAAAAAAAAGCTACTGGAACCCATATAACTCTATGGGGAGGCTTTTTTTCCACGTGGATTCTGACACAGACTCAGCACCAAAATCTTCGCCAAACAACTCTGTGTGAATGAACCCTAAGAGTTAAGTAAAGTTGTATGCAAACATCATCTGTGACGGTGCTTTTTTTTCCACATTCACCGGCCTCATATAAAAAAATGGGTTATCCTGGACAACCCCTTTAAGTTCAAATCATGATAGGTTAAAATGAAATGATTTGTTAATCTTATCAATAAAGTGTATTAAAAATACCAACTTTTTCTATCTCATTAAGAGAATATTTGCAAAAAGCTATGTTTTGTATACCATCTGTTTATATTTATCTCTTATTAAACTTCCCAAGATATCAGTTTATCACATTTCTACCGGATAGGTGATAAGTGCTTGCATCCTGTTGCTCTATTAATGCTGGGAAGCAACAGGAATGCTCACTCCAATGCCCCTAATACACATAATGACATGTATTTGGATTTGCTGTTACTTTCCCTTTAAATCCCTCTTTGTGTGAAAATTATGCAGTCTATGAGATTAAAAAAGTCAACATTGAAGTTGTAACAATCTGTAAAAATATAAACAAAATTAGAATATTTTATGTAGTGCAGCTGTCATGAATAAATTAATGACATGGTTATTCATGACTCAGTAGACCTGGGTATTGAGACTTGCCGCTGCTTGATTTGGGGAATAATATTTAGTTCAAGAACAAAATCCGTTAAAAATGTATTTCCTCCTTACTAGATGGCTGCTTAAGTGCTCAGTGGGGATGTGCAAACTAGATGAGTACAAATGTGGTTTGAAAGTACTGAAGATGTAATTTTTCTTTTGCAAGCGCCTCTGAAGCAATGTAGATCAGACGGTCAGTATTTATCAAGATGTTTATGCTAATTAGCCGACGTAGCGGTTTCTCATCGCTAGCTCCAGCTGCAGTAAATGATGGTTTTCACCTCATGTACACAGTCCATCAGTAAATGATGCCAGCTTCTTTTCTACATGTCAAAACACTTGGAAGAGGAGGAAACATGCAGTTGGGTAGGGCAATGTGTGTTGTCCTCTAGTGCCGTAATGCTTTTGATTATGTGTTGTGGTTGGAAACTTTTGTATTTTTAAAAAAATCTGGTCTTGTTCACGTGGGGGAAATTTTGGTGCATTTTTCAGTCTAATGGATCGATAAAAGACTGATGTACATAACTATTGAGGCATCATAAGTGACACATGGAATATTTATGGCTCAGTTCTGCTTCACAAGTAGCACATGGGATGCTGATGGATCTTCAGGGACTCTGCGTGCCACCCTGCTATATCCACAATTAAAAGGAATAACATGGTGTGTTAGATGATGTCTATATGAATATTTACACCAAGAAGCCCTGCTCTAGGGCGAATATGGGCCAATATACAGTACAGCATCCATAAAGGTACAGCTTCGCTGGTAGTATAATGTGCTGTGCAGTTCCTTATTGCGCACTATATTAAGGCCTAATAGGCATTTGCATGCATAAGCCCTTATGTTTTGAGAATTCTTTTCATATGTTAGAATAATACAGATTTTGCGAAAAAGGAATTGTAAACTTTTTGTCATCGAAGGTGACAATAATTATTAAAGTAGTAACAGTTTCTGCTTAGTGTTGCATGCTGTGCTATTTAGTCTTGATGGAAACCCAATGTTTCTCATGTCACATTACAAATCCACAACTTCAGTTATTTTAATTTTTCTGTTCTTAGAACAAAACAGAAAATTTAATTATAGGTTTATATGTAAAGCCAGTCTTATGAAAACCTTATTGATATTGTGCTCTGATAATTAGGTGTGGAATACACTGCTTCAGTTGTGTTAATCTGTATTTTTATATGGGTAGTTTAGGCTAGAAAATGGGTAGACTACATGTTTTCACCACAGTCGCAAGTCTGAGGAAGAAGCTACCCCTTCATGTACAGCACCTGGACTCTCTGGCCTGAAGACTTGCTAGCTCCTCCCCCTACTTTGAGTGGAGTCTCTAGTGGTCTCCCGGTTGGATTCTCAAGCCATCACTTAGACCAGAGGGAAGAGCTAGGGGGCATTTGGTGCAGAGAAGGGGCCACCTCATGGGCATTCACACACCCTGAGCACTAAAACTTGGATTTCTTGGTCATTAGTATTATTGTTATTATTGTTTATTTGTATAGAACCATTAATTCCATATTCCAATTTACATATGGCACATAAAGTATACAAACAAATATAATACTAACAATAACCAACTGGCACAGTGGGATAGAAGGCCCTGCCTGCAAGGGCTTACAGCCTATGGTCATGCCACGTACATTGCCATCACCCCTGGTACGCCTGTACTGCTCTCCCGATCCTCAGTATAGTGCTGATAGAAGTTTTCATTAGTCAAAATTGCTGACAGAGTCGCTTTAGATTTACATTCTAATTATTATTTTGTTATTATTATTGTTATTGTTATTGTTATTATTATTATTATTATTATTATTATTATTATTATTATTATTATTATATAACATTGTCTAAGAAAGGAATTATAGTGTTTGTATTGAATATCTAGCCAGGATCACATGTACAAATGGTTGCTGCTTACATTTGTATTCAGATACCTAAAGCTCACTAATGACGAAGATAAGAGTCTCATTTACTCACAATTATTCATTATTCTTTCATAACTGCATAGAGAAGAGATAAAACAATAGCCGTTAAGTTGTACATGCAAACAAGGGAGATTCAGGTTAATTGGTCTAATACACTTTCCAATCACATCTGCACAAATTAGCTTGTGTCTTCACGTTTAGCAGTGTAATGAGTCATGATGGCAATCAAGTGAGAAGGATGTTTTAGTAATGAATAGGTTTTTGATGGTAAGCCGTCAAAGGACACATTTCACAGGATTTGGACTTGGAGTTCAAGAGACTTAGTAACTGTTTTTATGTTGATTCTTTTAATGTGATTTATTTTTCTTTGTCAAGATTTATATATGTTGCACAGCAGGGGATTTTCATTTAAGGACATAGGATTGTGCTTCTCATATCCTATTGTAGCTTAGCAACGTAAATTGAGTATAAATTGCAGTAGCTTCTATTAGATATGAAACGCTCACTGTAGGAGATGATTTATTTGTTTCCTATCATCTTACCTTTTTTCACTAGTCCATCTTAAGCAGGGGTTTTCAGCATATTTGTACAGATTGTCTTTTTCTATACATTGCTGAACTTTTCTGTACCAATACATCATGGAAATAACGCATTTCTATAGAAGAGGGTCTTTTGTAATGTGGTTATCCATCTTTGAAAAAGCTGTTGTATCTTTTGTTGCATACAGCAATGACACTGGTACAATCTTGCTGCCGAAAAATGCAACTTTTATTCTATATGCAAATGCATTATTTGTTGCACTCAGGGTGGGGCCACATCATCTATTGTGGTCCTTTCCATAGGACATTTCAGTCTTTATGTGTAAGCAGGTATGGCCATTTCTTCAAAGTATCCCAGGATCCGTTTTTTAACAGGACAATGCCCAGCTACATGTTGCTCTTGCTACTATGAGTAGCCTGCATTACCTAAACTTGCTTCCATGGCCTGCATTGATTCCAGACTTGTCTACCATCAAACACATCTGAACCAACAGAACTTGTTGGTTGGCAATTCCAAAGGGAGCCAGCAGCCAATCTTGATGATTTGCTTACCCAAGATAATTGAGCATAGAATATCATTCCTCAGACAAATCATTAATAACCTTATTGATAGCATGCCGTGCTTTTCTGCGATTTGTGCTTATACTCAATATTGAGTAAACTGAGATGTTTTGAATATTTGGTTTCCATTTTGTCATCATTTGCATATCATTAACGTGTATTGATCCAGTGATTTCCTTAATTTCAGGGCTTTTGTTTTCTTGGAGTTACAATTTCAGTGTTGAGGAATGTAATATGTTTATCTCCCTATGTCATATGTTGGAGTTAAGTGAACAGGTCTGGGCTCCAAAAGCTACAGTTAGGGCCAGAAATATTTGGACAGTGACACAAGTTTTGTTATTTTAGCTGTTTACTAAGACATGTTCAGAAATACAATTATATATATAATATGGGCTGAAAGTGCACACTCCCAGCTGCAATATGAGAGTTTCCACATCCAAATCGGAGAAAGGGTTTAGGAATCATAGCTCTGTAATGCATAGCCTTCTCTTTTTCAAGGGACCAAAAGTAATTGGACAATGGACTCTAAGGGCTGCAATTAACTCTGAAGGCGTCTCCCTCGTAAACCTGTAATCAATGAAGTAGTTAAAAGGTCTGGGGTTGATTCCAGGTGTGTGGTTTTGCATTTGGAAGCTGTTGCTGTGACCAGACAACATGCGGTCAAAGGAACTCTCAATTGAGGTGAAGCAGAACATCCTGAGGCTGAAAAAAAAGAAAAAATCCATCAGAGAGATAGCAGACATGCTTGGAGTAGCAAAATCAACGGTCGGGTACATTCTAAGAAAAAAGGAATTGACTGGTGAGTTTGGGAACTCAAAAAGGCCTGGGCGTCCACGGATGACAACAGTGGTGGATGATCGCCGCATACTTTCTTTGGTCAAGAAGAACCCGTTCACAACATCAACTGAAGTCCAGAACACTCTCAGTGAAGTAGGTGTACCTGTCTCTAAGTCAACAGTAAAGAGAAGACTCCATGAAAGTAAATACAAAGGGTTCACATCTAGATGCAAACCATTCATCAATTCCAAAAATAGACAGGCCAGAGTTACATTTGCTGAAAAACACCTCAAGAAGCCAGCTCAGTTCTGGAAAAGTATTCTATGGACAGATGAGACAAAGATCAACCTGTACCAGAATGATGGGAAGAAAAAAGTTTGGAGAAGAAAGGGAACGGCACATGATCCAAGGCACGCCACATCCTCTGTAAAACATGGTGGAGGCAACGTGATGGCATGGGCATGTATGGCTTTCAATGGCACTGGGTCACTTGTGTTTATTGATGACATAACAGCAGACAAGAGTAGCCGGATGAATTCTGATGTGTACCGGGATATACTTTCAGCCCAGATTCAGCCAAATGCTGCCAAGTTGATTGGACGGCGCTTCATAGTACAGATGGACAATGACCCCAAGCATACAGCCAAAGCTACCCAGGAGTTCATGAGTGCAAAAAAGTGGAACATTCTGCAATGGCCAAGTCAATCACCAGATCTTAACCCAATTGAGCATGCATTTCACTTGCTCAAATCCAGACTTAAGGCGGAAAGACCCACAAACAAGCAAGACCTGAAGGCTGCGGCTGTAAAGGCCTGGCAAAGCATTAAGAAGGAGGAAACCCAGCGTTTGGTGATGTCCATGGGTTCCAGACTTAAGGCAGTGATTGCCTCCAAAGGATTCGCAACAAAATATTGAAAAAAAAAATATTTTGTTTGGGTTATGTTTATTTGTCCAATTACTTTTGAGCTCCTAAAATGTGGAGTGTTTGTAAAGAAATGTCTACAATTCCTACATTTTCTATCAGATATTTTTGTTCAACCCTTCAAATTAAATGTTACAATCTGCACTTGAATTCTGTTGTAGAGGTTTCATTTCAAAACCAATGTGGTGGCATGCAGAGCCCAACTCGCGAAAATTGTGTCACTGTCCAAATATTTCTGGCCCTAACTGTAATGCAGCAGTTTTCCCTGCTATACTTAGAGCAGGAAATCCCACCAGGATTGTGTGTGCACTGCACCGGAGATCTTTTCTCTAAAGACTACGTATCGCTTCCTATCTGTGGAGGAAGTTGCTAATAAATTTACAGCCATTATACTGTTTGTAATAATTAGTACACAGCATTGTATTAGGGGTTAATCAAATGACAGGGTGGGTTAAACAGTCAATATGGAAACTCTCCAGCATGGCCTGCATTTTATAAGTACTTCATGAACATCTATGGCTTTGGACAGAATATTCTGGAACTGACGTAACTGCAGGTAGCAATTTGCAGGATATGTAGAAACCTGAGAAATTGGAGGGGATTGAAAGTTAAGTTTATCAATTTTAGTGCTAGTCTCTTTTAAGGAGGCCCTTTCAACATTTCCAAGTCCAACATCCTTTAGGCATCACTTGTTTCTGCACTATTGGAATTTTTACTTTAGTCCCTAACGTTCCTAAACTAATTTTTGCTAGCTTCAGCACTCAATCTATTAATTCAGCTCCCTACTGTCAGATGGGTGGTCCTTGGCTGAACCGAATAGTCTAGGACCGTCCACCTGACAGTAGCGAGTCTAGTAAGCATATTTGGTCCTGAAACTAATTGCCCAGGAGTAGTAGGCTCCGTTCCTACGGAGTAACGCGTCACACATTCAGACACGTATACACGTGTCAGAGAGTGAGCGCTCAAAACAGATCCCATTCACTTCAATGTGTGCCGGCTTAGGGCTCGTTCACATCTGCGCCCGGGAGTCTGTTATGCAAGTTTCCATTTACTGCTCAAAACTGGGCAGGAGACGGAAACCTGCAGGCATCTTTTCAAACCCATTCATTTGAACGGGTTTGAAAAGTGTCCGGCCGTGAGCACCAGTGAGCGTTTTATGTGATCCGCAGCGAAACCGTTTTTTTTAAACCAGACACAGAGTCGGACATGCAGTATTCTCTGTGTCCGGTTTAAAAAAAATGGTTTCGCCGTGGAGAGCATAAAACGCTCACCGGTGCTCAAAGCCGGACTTCTGCATGCAGAAGACGGAAACCTGAGAACGGAGTGCCGAGCGCTAGTGTGAACCCAGCATTACAGGCGCTACACATTGAAATCAATGAGTTAAAAAGCCTCCCATTGATTTCAATGTGTAGCACCCGTAAGCCGGCACACATTGAAGTGAATGGGATCTGTTTTGAGCGCTCACACTCTGACAGGTGTATACGTGTCGGAATACATGGCGTTACTCCGTGGGAACGGAGCTGTAGTAGTTGGAGAAAAACTTCCAGCAGTGCCAGAATCAATTCAGCAGTGTCTTATGTAGGAGTTTACGGTGAAGATTGACTCACTTGTTTGTGTATTCATGAATGTAAAGCTTGCATGTTCCATCAAATCTCTTCAACCTAGTTTATAATCTCTTTTTCTTGCGGTTACTATGTAGAAAGTAATTTTCCCTCATATTATTGTAATTCAGTATACCATCCACGCTCTTGTTGCCAATGGCTAGTGAACTTTACTTTTTATCCATCTGGGTAGATTGCTCTGCTTACCACATTGATCTCTGTATGGTAAATGGCCTGTGGTTTTCCCAGATGTTTGTAGGGATCCTTCACTTAGTGAATTCAGCTTGTTTCCTGGAATTCAGCAGCACATAGTTATGAAACTATTTGTATATTGGATTTATTGTGTTTGCGCTTTGTATATGGGATTGCTAGTGTAGGTAGAATACAATTCAGACGTAAGGTGCGAAGGTCAAGCAAACTAACAAATACATTTCGCCTCATATGTAACTTACACTTATTTATAATACTTTACTAACTTGTAGTTCTGACAATTTTTTCAGTTCTGAAAACTTTTGCCTCTTTCACTGGCATAATAAATGTGAAGCCAGTGACTGTAAATTCCAATGTCAATACATAATCATCTATAACAATGTAGGAAAGTACGTATTGCATAGTATATATGCATTTCTGCATCATTATCAGTCACCGTTGGAGGTTTTCAGCACCTGCATCACTTCTTTTACAGCCAAAGCTGCTTCCAGACTCCCGCTGTTAATAAAGACATAAGGCTGACATAAGTGGCATAGCTGTTAAAATTTGATAGAAAACAGAATCATGGACAGTGTATTATAGTTTTCATTTTCTGTGGGAAAGTAGGATTTTCTTGCTTGCTTTAAAAGCATGCAGTATTTTTCTATCTGGTATTGTACACTAAATTTTGATGGGCAGGATTAAAAGCTTAGGACCGGCCACCCTTTGACTAAGTGAAATAAAAGGTGTTTCAATAGCCCGGCATGGCCACTACACAGTAGACAGAGCTGTCTCCTTGCAGGTCTGCCAACTGTGGCCATCTTTCATATTAAAGCCTACCTCCAGGTGGTGGTATTTGATATTGAAGACCTATCCTTATTTCCTATCATTGCCTCAAAATGTGTAATTCTGTTAAAGGGCTTCCAGTATGTGAAAATATATGTTATTCTTTGTGTAATGAAATCAGTTCTTTACACTTTTCAAGATCGCTGCTGTCATTCAGTAAGAATCATACTTCTTTACTTCTGGAAGATGAGTTTGTCTTGGTCATGTGGTGATCTCGGCGAGGGACACACGTGCTGTAAGAATGGACGCATCTTCGGTGGAGAGAGCTGGGAGGTGGAAGAAATCCAGAAAGACAGTGATCTTGTCAGATTTCTGAGCTAGTGTAAGACAAGAGGAGGTAGCCTCCAGGTTGTACAGGTTGGAATAGAATGAGAGGAAGGCAAAATTAATGCCATTAGTGGACTGCTGGCGGGTGAGGCCTGAGTTATCTTTAACAGCAGCGATATAGCATTTAGATTTCGCTTTGCACAACATGGATGACATAAATTTACCGCCTTTGTCTCCAAGAACATAATTTTTGTGCTGGAAGTGGAGAAATTGCTTGGCAGTGGGGGCATTAATGATGTTTTTCAGCTCCTACCATAGGCAAGAGAGGTCAGGTTGCAAGGAGAGAATTTTGCTGTGTTTTCTGAAACGTTCAATAGACGATATCTCAGAGAGGATTTTATCCAATGCAGCCTGTTTTACTATCTTGACTTTGGAGGTAAAAGAAATAAAGATCCCTCTGATGACAGACTTGTTAGGCTACCAGGAGACTGTGGGCAGGTCTGGATGTAGTGGGAAGTGGACGAGGGGGTAAGGGGGGGGGTTTAAGTGAATGAGGAGCTCTTGTAGCAGAGAGGAGGTGATGAGGAGATGAAACATCTAGTGAGAAGCATTCATGGAAAGAGCACAGGAAGGTCCAAAGACGGGGATAGGGAGGAGCGGAGAACAAAATAGGGGGGTGGGGGAAGGAGGGGTGGTAAAGCAAGGGGGGAACAAAGTGGGTATGAAGTATAGATGAGGTAGAAGCGTGTACTACCAAGGGAGTTAAGCCAGGGAGTATGTTCACTCGAGAAGGGTTGTATTATGTTTCAGTTGCAGAGCTGACCATCCCTTCGGGTGGGTAGGAAGGTGGGTTTGCAGTAGGAGGGAATAGTATGGTATTGATAACCTGGATCTGCTAGCAGAATAGATGATAGATGGTTGGGAAATACAAAGTATACCCAAGGGGATAAATAATATGAATGGCCACTCATGGACTTTAGTAAGCGGAAATGTGCTCCAAAACCAGTGGAAATCCACGGGACGGGCATTGAGATAGTCAACAACTATAGTACCTGGGTGTGCACCTCAATAATAAGCTGGACTGGACAGATCACCTGGATACACTGCACAAAAAGGGCCACAGTAGGCTCTACCTGCTTAGGAGACTGAGGGCCTTTGGAGTCCATGGGGCACTTTTTAGGGTCTTTTTCAACTCTGTAGTGGCATGAGCCAGGGGAGTAACATACCAACCAGGGATAGGAATAGACTTGACAGGATGATTAGAAGGGCCAGCTCTGTCCTTGGGAGCCCCTTGGACCAAGTGCAAGTAGTGGGTGACAGAAGGATACTGTCTGTGGTGAGGTCCATGCTGGAAATAACTACCATCCCATGTATGAGACCGTGATAGTACTCATAGTACTCGGCAGTACTGTCAGTGACCGACTGCTTCACCTTAAGTGTGAGAAGGAGCGCTACTGGAAGTCTTTCCTCCCCACTGCAGTTAGGCTGAACAATCAACATCAGGCTAAGTGTAGATCACTCCATACAGAGAAATAAAAGTTCCTGAAGTTGTGATATCCCTCCTACTATCTTCTTTCTTTTATCTTTTATGTGAGCTTTTTGTATGTTGTATTTTTGTATTATTATTGTATTATCTATGTAACACACTATATTTCCCCATGGTGGGACTATTTAAAGAGGACCTTTCACCATTTTGCACACAGGCAGTTCTATATACTGCCGGAAAGCTGACAGTGCGCTGAGTTCAGCACACTGTCGGCTTTCCCGATCTGTGCCCGGTGTGAAGAGCTTACGGTCCGGTACCGTAGCTCTTCTATGGTCAGAAGGGCGTTTCTGACAGTTAGCCAGAGACGTCCTTCTTCACAGCACAGCCAATCGCGATGTGCTGTGAGAGCCGGGAAGAACGCCCCCTCCCTCCCTGATAATGCTAGTCTATGAACGAGCTGTGTGAGCAGAGGGAAGGGGGAGGTCCTCCCGGCTCTCACAGCACAGCACGATTGGCTGTGCTGTGAAGAAGGACGTCTCTGGCTAACTGTCAGAAACGCCCTTCTGACCATAGAAGAGCTACGGTACCGGACCGTAAGCTCTTCACACCGGCGCACTGTCAGCTTTCCGGCAGTATATAGAACTGCCTGTGTGCAAAATGGTGAAAAGTCCTCTTTAAGGATTATCTCATCTTATGGTTGGTGGTAGAATTTGAAGGCAACAAAGGAGACAAAAATCCAATGTAAATAGAAATAACATCACAGGAATTTGAATGTTTAGGTTATGAACGAAAGTAAACCATATAAGAAAAAGGAGTTGTGAACCGACCAAAATAGCACGAGCAGGGTGGAGTAGTAGAGCTTATTGTGGACATCACGGCTAACAGGCGCCTAGTGAAAAGTTTATCCAGAATCTTAAGGGGTTTGCCTCAGATTTCCTCCCTTTTGGCAATTTAAATCTCTGATTAAGATATCCAGGGTCCAATTTCAGAAGAGAATGGAGTGCTTGGATGTCCTCAGGAAGGGGGAGCCATAATGAGAGAATGAGATGTGAGTGATGTGCCACCAGGTGCTGAGCTACAGCAGTAGAGTGAATGCCGAGCTCTGAACACCCTGTTTCTAATATGTCCACTATTTTTCCTATTGCTTGTATGGCTTGCTATGGCCTGGGATTGGGCTTTGCGGAGGAAAGACTTGGTGCTATCAAGGAATTCAGATTTATCCGCACCCAAAGGGCCATCCAGGTCTGAGTCTTTTGTCGCTTCTCCATTACTAAGATCCCCAGTGCCATCTTGTGCTCCATAAAGAGGGGTTGTGCAGCTTTCTTTCTGAAGAACCTCTGGACATCCAACTAGCTATTGATGCCTCTGGGGTTGCCAGGAGTGTCTGGGCATTTATCACTGCCAATCTTGGCCATTCTAATCAGCGGTGAGTATGTGGAAAGCAACTGTTTCAGACTTAGGTTAGATGAATCGAAAAAAACAGGAGAATGTGTAATAGTATCACCTCCTAGGATCCTTTCAACTAATCAGTACCAAAAGAAATATAGAAAGAACAATAAGTGCTCGTATTTTATTAAAGGTACATAACCTAATGTGAGAAAAAGACAAAGTCAATTAAAAATACGCTATTGCAGCGCCTGCTACTAACAATTGTTGATGGGGTAACAGCTTGGTGGCCAATGCTAATGGGTTTAGGAGTTCATATAATGTGTCCATTCATTTTATCCTTTCCACATTTCCTCCTTCAAACCCACATTGTTTATCTATAACAACTTGCTACCCTGCAGGGATTAGTAAAACAATCTTGGGTGGAAACACTCAGTGTCTGTTCACACCCACCTAATCCCTCTGTTTGTGCGCTCGTCTAAAAAGTGTCCTGCTATGTTTTAGGCAGGAATTCACTTATGCACCTTAATCTGGTGGCTAGGATCGTGCCAACTGATCTGGGGATCAATAACCCTTTTAAATATGCCCAGACGAGGATATAAGGTAACAACACTCCATCTGATCCATGGGTTAATATATTCCCTCACTACATTTGCACCTCAGGATCTTGAGTCAATTATCACCAGTCAATTCTAACCAGTCTCCTCTTGTTATCTGCCTGCTTATTCAAAGATTCCTGCCATCCTCCAAGTATGAGATAACTTTCCCTGTCATATCCCCTCTTGCCCAAGCCTCCATCTAGTTCAGTGGTTCATTTGGTACCATTTTTGACTCCAAGCTGTTATGAAGTTGCAATATGACATCCATAAAAGTCTGCTGGTGGGGCCCTACTTGTATCTCTGCGTGCCTTCCATTTGTTATGAATTCTAATAATTGTCTCTGTGATATTATGCTACCATACACTGAGTGGCCAATCCTTGACAGAAACTCTTTCCAACTTCATGCTTGTTAACAATTGTAATAATTTTCTCTCCCAGTCTCTCCATAAAACTGAAAGAGGAAAGGAGAGTGTCTCTAATCATACACAGATTGTGTTTTCTAAAAATAATGTTATGGTTTATGTGTGTGGAAGAATGTCAATGGCTTTAAGTTTTATTTCAGACTACTTTTACTTTCTGAGTTATGTGTAGATTTGGTATATATTCGCCATCTAGTTGTTGACCATACATTACATGTATATTAGCTGCACACTATAATGTACTCACTGGAATAGCATGTGATGATGATGTTATTAATTAATTGATGGTGCTAAACTAAATTAAGAAACTTGTGTCAACAAGAGGCATGCCATTGTTGTGTTGTGTAAGTAGGAGGCAGGACGGGGTATGACAGATGCAGTTGTCAGGATTCACATTTCAATTAAATGGGTAAACTCAGTTTTAGAATTAGATTGTATCAGAAGATTTACTTTGTTTTGTCTTCATTTTATTCATATAGAACTGAAATATTGTAACACTCGTTCAGTAATGCAGTACAGCAAAGTTAACACACAGGAAAAGGATCAAGATACACTTATTACATTTGTAGTACAGAACCCTTGCATACATGCACAGATATTTCACTACAGCCTGAAATTTATTTTTTGTTAAAATTCATTAAAAGTGTAGGAAAAAAAGCAAATAAAGCTGATCTGTAATACCAGACACGTCTTGTGGACAGGCATAATTCTATTTTCTTTAGAATAAAGCACCTTGTGCGGCCATCACATATTGTACAACATGTCTAAATTTACTCTCTTTCCTTCACTTTCAAGGTCATCTTTTCTGTGAGACCATATATTAGTTGGTGGGCTTATCTTTGACAAAAGGTGGATGGTTTTAATTGATTCATGTTCTAAGTGTTTTAACCCTATCTATCTATACCAAAAAAAAATCCCAGAAGCACATTCTAATATGAACAGTTTCAAGCTATTGTGGTAATATTACAAATACAAAAATATAGCAGCATTCTGACACAGCACCAGGACATATAAAGAACAGAGATGGAAAGATGCATAACTGCTATTATTGGCACATATAGATAAACCAATATGACTAAATATAGGAACTTAAGGTTCTTCATTATACATATTTCATCAAACCGTAAGAAGCCCACCGGTCTTACAAGGCGACCTTTTTCAGGTGGGACCCTACACTAAATAGACATACCACTCTTGGACCCAGAACAGTTCTATAAACGTGGACACAGAGCAAATAAGATCTAGAGCTTTACTCTACTTAACATAGCCTTCTGCAGGTGGGAAACTGAAGGGCATCCTCCATTCCAATTAAATAGACTTGTACAATTGAAGGTAATGCAAGTCCAGTTGGAGGGAACCACATCCCTTTTGCAATACGTGTACAAAAAAAAAATAAAAAAATCAGACCGCAAATCCCAATCTGAACGGGTGCAAGCATACTGTGGTAATATTTGCAAATACAATTTTTTTCAAACTGTTTTACAAAATCATCTTTTATGTTGTGATATGTGATGGGTATAGTATGACTGGTATTACAGATGGCTATGTGTGCTATGATACTTATTCTATATACTCTTATTTTGTTGTGTGCTTTGGCTTGCTTTTGTTTCATGGGCTTTGTTTACCTTTAGCCCCTTGATTTTCTTTTCTCTGTGCTTTCCCTTCAGTTTTCTTGTTTTTTTTTTGTTTTTTTTTCCTTTCTACCATTTGTAACATAGGAGTCATATGTTTCTAATTCTGAAAAGTCCAAAGCCTCCCAAGTTTATTTGTTACAAGATCCCTGTTTCATTGATTGTAGGGGTCCCAGTAGCTGGACTTCCAGAGATTGTACCTTTTTAAGTTTACGTTACAATGGTAGATATCTATTACATTTTGTTGTCAGACCCCCTGGTCCAAAAGAATTGTAAGAGCTTGACTGAAAGATTTAGAAAATGTCATAGTTTCTGTAGCAGCATGGTGACTCAGTGGTTAGCACTGTAACCTTGCAGCGCTGGAGTCCTAGGTTCGAATCCTGCAAAGGACAGCATCTGCAAGGAGTTTGTATGTTCTCCCTGTGTTTACGTGGGTTTTTGCAGGGTGCTCTGGTTTCCTCCCGCACTCCAAAGACATACTGATAGGGAATGTAGATTGTGAGCCCTATATGACCAGCGACCACAATGTCTGTAAAGGCGCTGCAGAATGTAATGGGGCTATACGAATACATAAATAATTCTTCACTAATTGAGCCTAAGATACCCTGTTAGCATTTAGATGATGTATTGGAATGTTGTCTTATAATACACAGGGTTTATCTGTAGAAACCAAATGTTTTAGTATTTTTAAGCCTAAGGCAGTGTGTATGAGATTCAGCATAACAGAAGACGTCATCATATGGATCATTGATCCGAGCACTGAGAAGACTCTTTAGTGCTTTTGTTTCTAAAATCACCAGTAAGTGACGCCTGGCCCAGGCTAACATATCAATCTGATTGTTGCTTTACAAAGGTTAGTAGGTCCTGCCAAAGAGATTTCTTTGTCTTTTGTCCTGCTTATAATTGAGGTGACCATAAAAGCAGACCTAAATGTAGTTAGCAGACTTTATTTTCAGGCTTCTGCCTTACTGTCTTCAAAGGTCAAACAAATAGAATTTTCATCTCTTTAACATTTTATAAGACAGAGGTCTGGACAGTTTCATTCACCCTTTATCTACTGAACTTGGATCCCTAAATTAGATTTTGAAATTGAGTGTGTAGCTTAGTCAGTAAGTTACCATAATGCCGGAGCACTGCATTCAACCCTAGAACTATAGAGGTCAGAGTAATATAAAGTGAAATGGATTGAAAACGAAACTCCGAAAAAGAAAAGTTATTTCTTATCTGGTTTTAGCAAAGTGAGCATAGATTTTCAGAAATCATTCAATTGTAAGCTGAAATTATAGTGGAAATGGGAACTGTAAAGCATACAATACAGAAACAGATGAGTTCACCTCATATCTCTGCTGGTGTAGGGAAATGACACATTTCGGTGGGAACAATGCCTTCCATTTTATTATTTAATAAAACGTTTGTAAATGTAAATAGATCTTAATGTGGAGTGTCGTCTTAAAATAATGTTGTAGGGGCTACATGATGATGATAATAATAACAATAATAATAATGGACTTTCAGATCCCCAGTTCTTACCCACAGCAAGTCCTTCAATAGACACAGGTAGAACAACTACTGATCCAGAATGTTTTAGGTGTAACATGCACATATTGCGTGTCACTATATGTGTGTAATACATGTGGTCAGCCAGTTATTTCTGTATACTATATGTATTTTTTTTGGTTTGGGTAGATTCAGCATATAATTGGGTAGATTTGGCATTATTCAGCAATAGTACAGGATCAAATATGAATAATATTGGCTCTCTTTTTGCAGCTCATGTAAGGTCAAACTTTTGTTATATTAATACTGTATGCGCATGCATGTGTACTTGATCCTGTCTATACAGAAACAATTCTTTTACAAAAAAGTTCCTTTTTTTAATATTTTGCAGGGGTTGTTGATGCTTTTGCAGAACCTGCCAACAGTCCACTGGGGAAATGAAGATATCGGCGTACTATTAGCTGAAGCCTACAGACTAAAATTTGCGTTTGCAGATGCCCCGAATCACTACAAGAAATAACATAAGTCAACACGTGCAACTATCGAGAGTTTCACTCCTTATTAATGATTTCTATAAATATATATATAAATATTATAAATACTTTTTTGTCCTTTTTTTTATCACAGTGCTAAAATTTACAGGAATCAACATGAATCCATTACTGAATCGGCTTAGGTGTCAATTTTATTCTCTAGGTTACCCTATGATATGGACATGCCATATACCAAAGAAGCATATTTTTTTAAGTGTATTACAGGGTAGAAGTAAGAACAGTGACATCATCCCGCTTGTGATTCAGATCCTCATGACAGATGTGCTGAGAATTGTTTTGATAGGTGTGTCAAATCTGAATTAGACCTGCACAGCTTCAAATCTTTGTATTTCTGAAAATAACTATTTGGAACATGTGAAATGTACAGTACAGTAAGCATTAAAATTCTTATAATATATTAACCACATAATCGCTTGGATCTTCATTTATGCTTTCATTTTGCCTTATTATTTATGATGATTAAACAAACATGATAGCAAATCACTTAAGCCCTCACCCTATTATATTAATGAGATTTTCCTTTATTATGAGCAAAGATATTTTTAGATACAATATTTTACTGTGCAAACCGCAGAATATTACAAGGAACAATGATCTAAAGACCTGTCAGATATGATGTGGAGTATTATTCTGCTGCATTAACACTTGTCTTCATTTACCATTTTTGGAATTTTTCCTATTAGCAGTAGTCAGTTATCATCATGGAAGATGCTGTAGTTTATGGGAAGCACGTGCAGGCTGCTCCTCCTCAAGTAAATCCACTTCTATAACTTGAATAGGAACAGCCTGCAGGTGTTCCCTCTTCATTTCCTGGAGGCTCTGGGTGTTGGACCCCCACAGATCACATACTAATATCTTACCTTGTGGTTAACTCTTCAATATGAAAACCCCTTTTAAAATTGACAGTCCTTATTGCTTTCTATAGTACAGTATACCCTTAATACCAACTAATAGCAGCTCCATTGTTGGCGGCACTGCACTTTAAGCCCAATGCACCTAGATGTGTGGCTGCATAAAAGTTATAACATTGCAGGTTGCCCATTAAGATTAATGGGCATTTATAAATTTATATAAGCCTACAACCCTCTAGATTTGAGAGCCATGTCATACACCTAGGACCCCCACAGATCAGCTGCTCTGTGACCACGGTAATGTTTACACTTCTCACTTGCTGTAGTAGCGGCAGCTTTAGGTACTGAAATATATGGAACAGCACTGCAATCCTTAAAGTTGCCATTACACATTATATGGCAGGTGATCAGCACAGCATGTAAATATTATCAGGAGCCATGGTGTCCCAGAGTGGGTGATATGTGGGGGTCCTGGGTGTCAGAGCTTAGTTGATCTGATATTGATGACCTATTCTAAATATAGACCATCAATATTAGAAATTGGATAACCTATTCAACTGATATACAGTAGAATAGGGGCCAACATGTGTTTTGGCAAGTAGGTCTAGTAAGGCACTACTTATTGCAGGCACAGTAAATCAATGGAGCTGCATCCAAGCAGTTTTCCTGCAACTGTTTATTAGCATTTATCCCTAGTTCAGACCCATGCTCATATAATTCCTTTAACAATAGTTTGAATATGGCTGATTTTTAGCAAACCTTAAGTGCTAATGTTTTTGTGCTATTATTTCATGCTATTTGCTGTCAGAGCTGAATAACTAATCTAAACTCTCTTTGCATATCTAATGTCAGATGGTTGCATAATCTGAAAAACACTTTGGAAGAAAAGACATTCCAGCACAAGTTGTTGCTGTAGAGTAAAGTGAGATGAGATAATGACACGATCACTTCATATTATTGTTATTAGACTACATTCACATGAACTATTTTAACTACTTAATGATCTATACTGAAAGTGCTTTATATCTTAGTCATCTGTATTTCACGTGTCTATAAAAATGGAAAACAATATCAACTTATTGTAGTAACTTAGTGTAGTAAAAGCAATATCAATTTAATGTAGTAACTAAGCAAAATGTGTGATTAAAGACTGATATACTTACTGTTGAAAGAGCAAAAAATACATTTTATTTTGTCATTAAATTTGACTGGTTAATAGTTTCTTATGTAATTCTTTGTATGAAAAGTGATATATGAATGAAGCCATACATGAAAGTGGTCATGCTTAAAGTGCTTGTCCAGGTTGTGAAAGAAAAAACAAAAAAAAAAAAAAACATACTCGTCTGTCTCCGGTGCCTCCCTGCGCAGTCCGATCCTTCAGCTTTGCTGTTGTCTTCCATTGGAAGTACCCGCCCCATGTGATGCAAGGGAACCGAGCTCTTTTAGGTCATATTTAGCAAATGAGGCTTTTTAAAAAGTTAGAAAAATGATGGCAACCTCACTCAAGTAAAGAGATGACCCAAAAAGTGGAATGTCATCTTAAAACAGAAATGTTAAACTTAAAGCTTAACTCTAGTTATAAAACAACTTTTCTTAAATTAATAATGGATATTAATGTAAGATTCATAATTTATGAAGTCTGTTTCCTTCTCTATTTATCAAGCTGAGTTACTTTTTACAAAAGAGTCTATGGAGGAGGAATGGGAGGCTGCTGGAGAAGACACACTATGGCTAAGTTCACACTGGGTTTTTTGGACCAGAATTTGACGCGGAGGCAGTGCACCGACATCCAGTCACGGCATTTCGCTCTGGATTGAGCCCAAATGAATGGGCCTAGTTGTGAGGGAGGTGTTGCGAGGCAGACATCTGTGGCTGAATCAGCCGCAGAATTCGCCTGAAAAAAGAGCTTGTCGCTTTTTTCCATGAGCGGGAACAAACCACTCGTGGAAAAAGGAAATGACCGGCTCCCACTGATTTCAATTGGAGCCGTTTTGGTTTTTTTTTAATGTAGATTGTGAGCCCTACATAGAACTCACAATGTACATTTTTCCCGATCAGTATGTCTTTTTTTGGAATATGTGATGGAAATCTATGCAAACACTTGTAGAACACACAAACTCCTTGCAGATGGTTTTATGCCCTTGGTGGGATTTGAACACCAGGACTCCAGCGCTGCAAGGCTGCAGTGCTAACCACTGAGCCACCGTATTGTCCCCGGAGCCCTTTTTTTAGCAGGATTTAGACGTGGATTCCGCATCAAAATCCTGACCAAAAAAACCCTGTCTGGCCTAAGGCTATAATGCATTGCAGGTTTTTCTCACAGCGTTTTTCATTGTATTTTCGGAGAGTTTTCCTCGGGGGACTTTCTGCCCCTATTATACTTATATCAAAAATGCCAGCGTTTCCATAGGTATAATTGGGCATGCTGTGATTTTTAAAAACATGGGCATTTTTTGAAAACCTAGCTTTTCCACTGCATTTTTTTTCTGCAATGTGTGGATAGGATTAACCAGAATTTGCAGTTACGGTAAAACACAGCATTTTTGCAACGTGGGGCTTCAGCCTAATAGTTTGCTAATTTGTCAGTGAGGGAAACCTTCTTACACTGATGTATCTTCAAGATGAAACCCAGACTAAGATAGGAATCTGTTAACAGCCTCCTACTCCACATCCCATCTCCATAAATGGAGGTACATGTAATTGGAAGTACACTTTTAAAATGCGCTAAATTTAGCATTGTGTAACATTTGATAAATTTGTTGCAAATTATGGCACTGTAGACATCGGCAAAACTGATTTTAAAAATTTCTCCTACCTAATTAATCACCATTGAGAAGAGTCAAACATCTGCTAAAGGCAAGGCACATACTCAGGTGAATACACATTAGTAAGGGGAAGCCGGAAGGGTCACTTTAATTCACTACTTCAGAATGAAAATTATGGTAAAGCTGATTCGCAGAAGACTGAGTATTGCATACGTTTCCATTGCCACAGTACAGTGGTGAACTTTATCTCATTAGAAGAAGCACAAATCACCTTTTCATGGCAGGTACAGTTAAAATAGCAGACAACCATATTCTCTTTCCATCCAACAAAAGCAAAGTATAATACAAGGTTACAAAAACCAGTCCATTGAATTATATTAAAAGGTTGACTGGTTTGAAGTGTCCAGATTAATTATTTATATTGATAGATAAGTATTGGATGTAAGAATCTATTGATCCAACCACATTTTGATCTAATGTCAACATTTGGTGGCTGTAAATTGGTTAAAGATATACAGTAGCCTGACACACATTAAGTCATCTATATAAAGTATCAAAAACTCACTGAATAATGCATGGATTGATTCACAAAAATGCAACTGGTTAGTGCAAAAATGTATATTAGTAGAACAATATATTCTACATAGATCAGCGAACGTAGAGTTCTTAGAGATACATTAATTATAATATCCATCAAAATCAAAGAACATATAATGTGATATTTTTAAAAGCATCTTCCATTTTGTCAGAGATATGTGCCTCAACCACTTCCTGCACCATGAACCACTATTATAAAAGCATAATATTCTATCTATCTATCTATCTATCTATCTATCTATCTATCTATCTATCTGTTTATAATATATATATATATATATATATATATATATATATATATATATATCCTATTTTCCATTAAATCTTGTTTAACTACAGAATACTTCTAGGAAGAGGAAGTGGTGCACTATTTGCTGGTATCAAAAATCCTCCAAAGCACAAACTGGAGAAGGCGACAGGTAATGGGATCTCCCAGATTACCAACTCCAAAGAGGCTAGCCATAAACCATGGGCAGGACATTACGGATGTGATACTATCTGGGAGGTGAGGTATGAAACAAAAACTGGGTTTAAGGACGAGTGGAAGGTAGCTATCTGAAATTAGAACCAACACCTGTTAATGCCATGAGACCTTAGGTTCACACAGGGTTTTTTGGTCCAGAACCTGAGGCGGAGGCCGACTCAGGTTCCGGACCAAAAAATGGGTAGCTGTGACTTCACCGGCATTCAGTCGCGCACTCTACTCCAGATCAGGCTTAATGAATGGGCCTAGTGGGGAGAAGGGAGTGTCTTCAGGCCGATTCGTGAGGCGTATCGACATTAAAGGGGTTGTCCCACGTCGCATCCTCGCTAGTCTTCGCTGGAGTAAATTCTTCTGTCTTCCGACTTTGTTGCGTCATTGGTGGGCGGGGTTACATATGCAAAGCCAGCGGCGAGAAGTCGTCGCTTCTATGCCGCTGGCCCTGCGTGTGCGCTGCCGATGCACTAGGCATCGGACGTACAGCCTTCACAATGTAATACAGACCCGGCATCCGCTGTAATAGAGAGGCGGATGCCAGGGAGTGTAGACACCGGCACAGGTGAAGCCAGCAGCGGCAGGAGCGATGCTGCTATTCCGCTCCTCCTCCCCCCCCCCCCCTCTCCTCAGGAATAGAAACATCGCTCCTGCCGCTGCTGGCTTCACCTGTGCCGGCGTCTACACTCCCCGGCATCCGCCTCTCCATTACAGCGGATGCCGGGTCTGTGTTGGTGGCCCCTTCCCCCCCCCCCAAGTGTAAACTACCCCCCCTCCAGGCTCGCTCCCGTGCACTTAGCCCCTCCTCCCTCTCCCCTCAGAGCAGCAGATACATCACTTGACTTATGACCAGATAAGTCAAGGGATGTGTAAAAAAAAAAAAAGAATAAAGTAAGATAGTGGACAAACAAAGCAGTTTTGCAGAAGCAATGTATTTAGGAAAAGTCTTACATTCACATTAACAAGCAGTATAGATAGGATTCTTGTGATGGGACAACCCCTTTAAGAATGAGGATGTCCGTTCTTTCATCTGGGAGTCATCTTGAACCGTCCCATTGATTTCAATGGGAGCTGTCTTTTTGGTCAGGATTTTGAGGTGAATACGGCCTCAAAGTCCTGGCCAAAATACCCCATGTGCACTCAGCCTTACAGGTAAAAACTAATTTAGGTATCCAGATTGGACAACCCAACATGAGGACACATATAGTTAAGGTTTATTGTGGTGGCACAGGGGTGTTAACTCTAGAAGCAGAGTAGCTCACTCATTCACTTCTAATCTGGGATGTGTTGTTAATGGTGCCCCCAACTGCTCAATATACATCAAACACCAGTAATAAAGAACAACAATCTGTAATGTTTTAATTTATAACTTTGCCAAATGCATCTTCTTTTCTGTTCAAAAGTACAAGATATTATGTTTCTAAGATATCAGTTTGAAAATTAGTGTCTCCCCCCAGCGCTCTGTCATTGCTCAGACTTGGCCATGCTGTGACGTGTCAAGGTCCACACCTTTCTCACATTGGAATCCTAAAATGATGATGTGTGCCCAAGTTTTAGGTTATATTTCAGAATTTACAGAATAAGTTTGACATCTTTGCTGCTGTGTTTTGGGGAACCCTGAATAGGGTGTAAGGAGCTCTCATTGGTAACCACTGTTTTAGGGATTGATACAAAAAGTGAAAAATGTTGCTGTTATGGCTATAAACATATTTTGTTGATTACAGTAAAACTCAATGAAATCTTCTGGTTCGTGGTTGTTACACAACATAATGTAGAGGAGAATCTCTGGAAGAGTCAATACTGTTTCCAGGTCTTGGTGCTGATAAGGTGTCCACTGCAACTTTGTGGTAAAACAGAATTTAGACTGATTTCTACTTTCATAAGGACATCCCATATAGTATAGTTATCACATAGTACAATAGGGATAAGACATCAGTGTGTGAAAGAGCTTGATTTAGTTCTAAGGATCTGCAGAAATAAAACTGACAGATTATTTCTATAGATTATTATCCAATTACTAGGTTATACACAATTCAAGTCTGAGGCCAATATAACTAGATTGCTTGCACATTAACTCATATTGGATTCTATTGATTCATGAAAAAAAGGATATGCTGACTCCTCACTTCTAATGTGGATACAAGAACATACAGTTTAATGTATTTGTTTCAAAAGAAAAAGGGCCAGTGCTTTTATCTCAATTTGATTTTTTTAAACCTTTCTGCTCTGAGTATATATATATATATATATATATATATATATATATACATACACTCACCGGCCACTTTATTAGGTACACCTGTCCAACTGCTCGTTAACACTTAATTTCTAATCAGCCAATCACATGGCGGCAACTCAGTGTATTTAGGCATGTAGACATGGTCAAGACAATCTCCTGCAGTTCAAACATCAGTATGGGGAAGAAAGGTGATTTGAGTGCCTTTGAACGTGGCATGGTTGTTGGTGCCAGAAGGGCTGGTCTGAGTATTTCAGAAACTGCTGATCTACTGGGATTTTCACACACAACCATCTCTAGGGTTTACAGAGAATGGTCCGAAAAAGAAAAAACATCCAGTGAGCGGCAGTTCTGTGGGCGGAAATGCGTTGTTGATGCCAGAGGAGAATGGCCAGACTGGTTCGAGCTGATAGAAAGGCAACAGTGACTCAAATAGCCACCCGTTACAACCAAGGTAGCCAGAAGAGCATCTCTGAACGCACAGTACATCGAACTTTGAGGCAGATGGGCTACAGCAGCAGAAGACCACACCGGGTGCCACTCCTTTCAGCTAAGAACAAGAAACTGAGGCTACAATTTGCACAAGCTCATCGAAATTGGACAATTGAAGATTGGAAAAACGTTGCCTGGTCTGATGAGTCTCGATTTCTGCTGCGACATTCGGATGGTAGGGTCAGAATTTGGCGTCAACAACATGAAAGCATGGATCCATCCTGCCTTGTATCAACGGTTCAGGCTGGTGGTGGTGGTGTCATGGTGTGGGGAATATTTTCTTGGCAGTCTTTGGGCCCCTTGGTACCAATTGAGCATCGTTGCAACGCCAAAGCCTACCTGAGTATTGTTGCTGACCATGTCCATCCTTTTATGACCACAATGTACCCAACATCTGATGGCTACTTTCAGCAGGATAATGCGCCATGTCATAAAGCTGGAATCATCTCAGACTGGTTTCTTGAACATGACAATGAGTTCACTGTACTCCAGTGGCCTCCACAGTCACCAGATCTCAATCCAATAGAGCATCTTTGGGATGTGGTGGAACGGGAGATTCGCATCATGGATGTGCAGCCGACAAATCTGCGGCAACTGTGTGATGCCATCATGTCAATATGGACCAAAATCTCTGAGGAATGCTTCCAACACCTTGTTGAATCTATGCCACGAAGAATTGAGGCAGTTCTGAAGGCAATAGGGGGTCCAACCCGTTACTAGCATGGTGTACCTAATAAAGTGGCCGGTGAGTGTGTGTATATATATATATATATATATATATATATATATTCTCTGTCTACACCATTTGTATTACATATTATAGTTACATGGTTAGCAAGACTGAACAGCAGCTACAGCTGAAGTTTAGGCCCTGTAAAGTAATATTTAAGGATATGACTATCATTTTTCTCTATATATAGGCATCCACTTTGCTATTCACTTATTGTATTTGCTGTAACTAGGTTTTTCTTGTAAGCAGTTCCATAGCTTAATTGCCATTACACTGAGCACCCTCCTTTGGTTACTTGATGATGTCTGCAGTTTTCTGAATGCACAAGCTTTGTCTTTACATTGAACTTACAGCATCATTATATATCGGTAAGGTCACCTCTAGAACAATGTTCCAAAATAAACAAGCCTTATTTTACTGTCTGGTCTTAGTGAAGCTTTTTAAGTCCTGTTATCAGAGAGTTTTTAGTGCAAGTTTTTGTGCAAAAACCAAACCAGTCACAAAAAATGGTGACACTTTTTAGTACAGTTTTTGTTGGTTTTTCCAAATATATACATAACATGAAAAAAGTTGTGAAAAACAACATCGTCATGAAGAGTACATACGTTTCATGAAAAACAATGTATTAGTGGATAATACATATGTGGCAGGGAAGAAATCATATAGCAAGCCAAAACATATTTCATATATACGACATCAGAGTAGTGAGAAATGGGGTGTTAGTGGATAGTAAAGGAGAGGAAGAAAAGAAAAATAGAAAGGAGTGTGGTAGAGAGAGAGCGAGGAAAAAATATGAAAGGAGGGTCTGCTGAGGTGGACTGGACAGTATTTGTTGCCAGGGGGACCAGGTCTTGAGGAATCTGTTTTCCAGGTAGAAAGTTAGTCAAAATGGGCTATTTGGTTGACTTTGTAGATGCAAGAAATTTTCAATGGGGATCAGATTGAAGCCATTTTGTGGGAACAAGAGAGTTTGCAGCTGAGAGAAGGATATAAGGTTTGTTGGGTGGGTATGGGTGGTATGTGGAAACGGATAATGACAAAATTACCATAAAAGGAGAGAGTTCAAGGTTGGGTTTAGAGAGTTGTCTATGTACAATTTGAACGAGAAAGATAAAGTTGATATGATGCAGCCAGCTTGGTGAGCGGTATAATGTAGTAACCAATTTGTAGTGGGTGTCCTGGAGAGGCACATAGGGAGAGAAACCATGAGATGCCCAAAGGATCTGTTTAGTCTGTTCATCTGAAATAGTGATGTTCAACTCTGGTTCCCAAGAGATTAGGAAGGAAGGCTTATATAGTGTATTGGTAATTGATGAATAAGGAAATAAAATGAGATGTCTTCAAAAGTAGATTGTTATGAGAGAGCAGACCGAGCTCAAAGGGTGTGAAGGCTGATCGCAGGTGAAATTTCTTGGATAATTTAGTGAAGTATCTGGAGAGGTGAGCCTTATGGAGAAGGGAGATAGGTGTTTCAGAGAGTAGTGGCTCCAGTACATTTAGGTCAACTTCTAAGTGCTCATTGAGCAGTTCTAGGAGATGGTGAGACATTAGATGATGCCAAATATCAGAATAAGCAGTGCAGGATTTTGGTTGGAGGTCTTAGAGCAAACAGGATATCTAATATTGATTCAGGGCATAGAGATTGTCACGTGTATTTGCCAGATCCTGCCTTTGAACAATAGAACAGTGCCAGTGGGGGAATCAGGAAAGTCCTATTTGGGAGAGCCTACTACAGTAACCTCTTAGAAAAATGGCTGAGTGAGAAATTCTAAACAAAAAGGACGTAATAAAACTAAATGTTTATTAAAGGGATCCTATCATTAGAATCCCTTTTTTCTAACTAACACACAGAAATAGCCTTAAGAGAGGCTATTCTTCTCCTACCTTTAGATGTCTACTCCGCACCCCCGTTTGTTAGATATTCCGTTTTCCATCTTTATGCAAATGAGTTCTCTTGCAGCACTTGGGGTGGGCCCCAGCTGGGGGTGGCTCCAATGCTGCTAGAGAATTCTCCAGCGCCGTCTCCATCTTATTCAGGAACCGGCCTCTATGCGTCGTCTTCCAGTCTGGCTTTCAATCTTCTACGCATGCTCAGTCGGCTCTGCCAGCAGGCTTTGGGCAAAGCAGACTGCACCTGCGCGGCCATTTTTTTGTGGCCGCTTACTACACAAGATCGCGTAAGCAGTCACAAAAAAATGGCCACATACAGGTGCAGTCGGCTCTGCCTGAAGCTCATTGACAGATCCGACTGTGCATACGTAGAAGATTTAAAGCCAGGCCAGAAGACAATGCGTAGAGGATGGTTCCAGAAGAAGATGGAGGCGGCGCTGGAGAGTTCTCGGGCAGCACTAGGGACGCCCCCAGTGCCGCGAGAGAACTCATTTTCATAAAGACGGAAAACGGAATATCTACCAAACAGCGGCGCAGAGAATGTTGGTATATATACATATGTGCAACAGATATAGACTTATTGTATTATACTGTGTTGGAGGAACTTATAGCTTCCGGACACTAGATGGCGATGTTATTATTGTTATATGCTGAACACAGTATAATTGTATGCTATAGAGGCTTGTTTGTTTTCACCATACTGCATATCTATGGTTAAGGTTCTTTCCAGTGTATTCCTTGTTGTATTGCTGTATAGACATGCTGATGTATGTTACCTCATGTTCTGAGAAGTAAACTGAAGATTAACCCATATAATCTACTCTGAAGCTTTCTTCTGCGACTGCACTCTGCAACAGAGAAGACATCTAAAGGTAGGAGAAGAGTAGCCTTTCTTAAGGCTATTCCTACGTTTTAGTTAGAAAAAAGGGATTCTAATGATAGGATCCCTTTAAATACCAGTAAAAGAATATTGTATTAAAAATCAATCAGCATGTAGGATTAACCAACAACCAATCTGAAAGGTCTGTGGGAATAACCCTTCTCAGCATTATGTATACTATAGTCTGCTAAAGAAACAGGGCAATCCCCACAAAAATAGTCACTAAACCTTGAGAATAAATGGTGCAGCCCCCTAAAAAACAAGGGGTGCAAAAAAAATGAGGAAAAGAGGTTTATAAAGTCAGCTCAGTTTAGACTAAGACTTATAAACCAGGACTTGTTATCAAGGGTAAAGAAAAACAAAGGACTATGGCTGAGGGGACACTGCTG